>NC_047539.1:7751432-8061786 GCF_012275295.1 Melopsittacus undulatus | reverse complement strand
ACCAATGGGTAATGTGGCAGCTGAGGCTGAAGTACTCCCAACAGAATCATAGAATCGTAGAATAAGCTTGATTGGAAAAGACCTTTAGGACCATCATGGCAGTGTTCAAGGCTAGGTTGGATGAAGCCTTGGGTGATATGGTTAATGTGAGGTGTCCCTGCCCATGGCAGGGGGGTTGGAACTGGATGATCTTAAGGTCCTTTCCAACCCTAACTATTCTATGATTCTATGATCATGTCCAACCATTACCCCAGGAGTGCCAAGACCACCACTAAACCGTGTCACTGACGGCCTCATCTACACTTACAGGACTTGGAAAGACTGTGGAGGGACTGTTGTGGAATCTGCAAAATTTCCACTGTAGATTGAGTTGCATTTAGATCAATTCCCACACTCAGTGAAGAGAGGATTTTTTGGATAACCCCTTTTCTTTACAACAGTGTCTGCACAGTTTCCACAGCCACAGCATAGAGGAATAATCTTGTAAGAGAGGCTAAACTATGTTTAGCTCTCTTCAGTGTACTTATGAGTTAATCATACACCCTTCTGATGTTCTTCACTGCAGTTCCTCTGCTGATGTGTTACATTTCAGTGAAAAAGTGGAGGCAGAAGAACCAGTATTTCTGATCAACAAGCTTTCTGCTGGTTGCCAGCAAGTATGGCCAAGTTTCTCAGGAGACCTATGACATCAACACATAGCTGCCTAAAAAAGGCTGAAGCGAAACAATGAGTCCCATCACTTTATACACATTCCTCACTCTTAGTTATTGCTTATGGCTTGCAACTGAAATTGCCATCTAAGACAAATTAGCTGGTCACAGAAACAGTAAAACAGTATAAGTAAGAGAAACAGCAAAAATTACTTACTGATTCATCTGGCCTTTCAATACCATGTTTGGTGCTGTTCCAGTGAGTGTTGCAGTTCCTCCAATGCTGGCAGCGTAGCATATACAAAGTGTCATTCCCTTACGTATCCGCTTCCTCTTCTTCTTTTCTTCAGATCTGACATCATCAGGGTCTTGTCCACTGCTTATGACTAAACACAAAGAACACGACTAAGGGAAAGTTAGGGTTTCAGAAAGTTCAGGACAGGGTCTGTAGGTTCAGTACACTGTGTGTATGTCATTTATTTTAGTTCAAGAAAACACAGATATGTCTCCAAATACTTTGGACTCATGTTCATGAGTAGCTAAAGAGAGAGGCTGAATATCTGGGTCTACATGATCCAAAGTTGCTGTTGTTCCATATAGGTGCCATAGTTTCTCAGCAGTAATTTCCTGTTTCACAGAAAGGCTTACCACCAGCCACATACTGAAGTCATTGGAACCATTCCAATACCACAAAAAGAACCTAACTAGCTTTAATAGCTGTAATATAGGCAGAAAACACCCCACCCAAACCCAAAGTATTGCCTGGCATAACTGTTAAGATCAATATGTTGTGTCAGTTTACATCAGCCATGAAATTTTGCTGCTTTGTCCATTGTTCTCTGAGGTTAACTGCCTAATTTTGAAGTCTGACTAGGCTAATGAAGCAGGACAACGAATTTATGGCAATTACAACCAACTCAACAATACCAAAAGGTATTTTTGCACACATTTATTACCTTCACTACATGCTACAATAAATTAGCCAGCAAAGCCATGCACATACTTCTAACCAACATTAAAAAGAGCATTTGTAAATATGAAAATATATCTTTAATACAACTGTTTGGAAGCTAGAAATGAGCATCCCTACAGAGCAATCTGTGTGACCAAGTGACACACTTGTGGGTTTGCACATCTTACATAAACGTGATGTCTGAGCTTTGTACAATCATAATGCATTCTCCCTTCACAAGTGAGATAAGAAATAAAGCAACCAAAAAGCAGAGATCACAGTTGTATCTAAACCATGTCTCCAAGGTCTAAACAATTACAGCAGTTATGAGTCAATCTCATAAGAGAACAATGTCTGGCATACATAAACACCCTTTTTATTACATTGTGTCTCCCATGGACATGTCAGCCAGAAAATGGGCCAGATGTGTCCTGGGCAGAAAGCTTGAAATGTGGGACACAGAATGCGCTACCAACATTTGCACTTGTCCTTGCACACAGTCACACAGGGACTTGTGGCAGAATAACTTGCTAATTTGGTAAAATCACATCTCCATTAAGATCCCCAGAACAGCCCTTCCTCTTCTGAAAGAGAAGGGCACCACAAATCTCATCTTTAATTGTATTTAGTAATGTAGCCTTCTTTACAGGCACTGCAGAGAAGCGAAACCAGAGGGACTGAGTTTGTGCACATGGTTCAAATCAAGTGAAACCTACTGCAGAACCACAGCATTGACAGAAGAACCTTGTGGAGTCAAGCATCAGGTTAAGATCACACTTGAAAGCATTCCAAACAGCAGTTTGTCTACTGTGAGTCAAATGACACCAGCTCCTCTCGTCCATGTAGCTTTTAAAGTATTTCTCTTTCTTCTCCCCAACTCCACGTACAATTAGGTCAATAAAAAGATATGTATTACTCCAGAACCGAAATAGGCTGTGTTTCCACAAAGCTTTTCAAGCACTCCTACGTGGCTTAGAAGCTGAATCCCCACTGATAATCACAAGACTGGGATTCTCAGGGTTGGATTATACTTCCCACAGGATATGCTTTTCACTTCCATGAGAAGGCAGTTAAGTCTAGGGAAACTATGGGAGAATGACCACAGCTTGAAGGAAAGAACATAACAATCTACGTGGGATCTAGCACCAAGCAGAACAAAACGGCAACCAGGAAAATGGGAAACCATTTTGTAAAACCTAGGTGTCATGCATTTGGTGTTTTCAGTCAGGTCACCATTCTCTTTCTTTGGAAAAGGCACAGAGAACTTTTTCTAGGTCAGGGAGCTCTGAGCATAGCAAGTTCAGTAGAATCAACTCACTGCAGAGGCTCCTACCATTTGCTGAAGTGGGATCTGACGCATTCTTTTCCTCCAGCTCGATCACTTTATTTGTTTGTCCAGTTGCTTGTTCCATCATGGTCATATCATACTCTGTGTTGTCCATTTGATCCAGGACAGCCTGGACAATGGGAACCATCATAGCAGTGGTGGCTGTGTTACTTATCCACATGGACAGGAAAGCAGTGACAATCATAAATCCCAGCATGAGGCTGAAAAGAGAGAAACTGTCAGAGGAGAAAGGAGGAAAAGAAAACAGACTCTTCTAGGCACTGTGGTCACAGAGATGTGTGTAGTGTCCAGATTTCCTTCCAGGACAGTTCTGCCATTTCACTGAAGGAATCCCAGAAAGCCAGTTAGCTCCTTAGTCTGCACATTATGAAGTCTGTCATCATTTTGCCTCCAATGGCAAGCACCTAAATTTAGTCAGGTGCTGATTTTGGCTAAAGGATAAATACACTGCTCCTGCTGTTAAACTTCACCTCTGTAAAGTCTGTACAAGTGCAGAGAGCTAAAGCAGTTCTTGAAGGTTCCCTTCTTTGCTGATTGTTAAACACCACCCCTACGCCTCTGCAAAATTGACAGAGGCAAGGAAGAAATAATGCAATACTCTTACAGTGCAGGTTTCGCCCCAAGAATCAGCAGCACTCTCAGCGCAATCCTTTTGTGAAGATTCCAATGTTCAACAGAAATGGCAACAATCAGCCCTCCAACGAAGAGCATGCTTGTGTCATTTAGGTACTGAAAGCACACCTGAAAGACAGAGAAGGTAGGTCAGGTGCCAAAATGCTGCCTCCTGCTAGCTTCACTAATATGTTTTACCTTCTGTTCTCTCAAAGCCATTTTCTGCACCAGACCCCATCCCAACACTGGCAGAAGGGGAAGATCCAGCCTTACAGCTACTTTCAGTTTCCTGAACTCTTGATCTCCTGTTTAAGTGCTGAAATGTTCAGTGCAGAGGCTTTTTTCGCATCATGCACCTTCTTTCTGGATCATCAGGAGTTAATAAAGTACAAAATGACAGCAGTTTCCTAAAACATTGTTAGGAGCTCAAAGTATTGTGTAGGTACCAGAAATGCTGAGCTCCAAAATGGCTTTCTTAGCACCTTTAGCAATCATACCTACCCTTACTAGCTTGTTGGCTGGAAGTGAACCTGAGCTACAGTACCTAGTTTAGCCTTGGACTAAAGCACTAGCACAAACAGCCAGAATGATCTTTGGAGGGGACCTAGTGTAGTTGCTGGCATCATGATCTCCCTGTTGGAAGAAGTTTGTTCCATGCATTTTGAAATCTCACAGAGAATATGCCACACTGCTCTCTTACGGGATGGGTTATGAACACACAAACTGCTGGCATTAGTAGGTGAAGCAGGATCCATGCCTAGAAACAGACCTTTCCCTCTACTACCTTAAGCCCCACATCCATAACATTTTGAGAAAATATATATTTAGTTCAGCATCTTCCCATACAGGAGCCCTGAACATTGCTCGAGTCAGGAACAGCACCACAGAACTGGAGCACTTTCCTACCTGACTTGTTTGCTAAATATTCTGGGGGGAGCATAGAAATGTATTTCCCTGTATCAGATCTGGATTGAGCAAGCTTCTTACCAATTTAGAGCTCAGAACTCCAAGCAGAGGGAAAAATACCACAGGCATGAGGGAGGTAACAGCCAGTGGGATCACTTCAGTGCACCAGTACACAGCCATGATGATGATCATATATGCACATTTGGCCTCCTGCAATATGATGGAAGACACATTTTAGCACAGAAAATTATTCTTAAAGATAAGAAACATGTTGGTAGCTCTTACAAAAAGCCTAAATATTCAATTCTTTGTAGCTTAACCAGTTATGCTGAAATAGGTAGCAGAAAACCTGAGGATTTAAACTTGTACTTTTAAAGCTTGTTCTGAAGTCACTTGCATAAAAAGATCTTTTTGACCACAGTATTTGTTTTAATGTATGATCCCAAGATGTACAGTGTGAGAAAAACAAACCTTTCACAACTAGGTACATACAGTCTGCAGTGTACAATTACCTTTTGGCAGCTGAGGTGAGAAGATTTCACATCTAGGAGCCAAGAATTGTTAACAGTGTTTGTAGATTTGGGTATTTCTATTTTGAGTTAATTATTTTGACAGGGATAGCCAGATTTCCCAGTGCATGTGATTAGCTTGTCAGAAATCACAAGTCTTTGAGGTGTGTCCAGTGGCACACCTGAACCCAGAAACTATTATCACTGAATCATTTAAAAGTTCTTAACTTTTAAAAATCACTCTTAAAGTAAAATCTTTTTGCCTTTTTTTATTTTATTTTATTTTCTGACTAAGCACATTTGAGGTATTTCACTACTTTCCCAATTCAGACTGTGCTTACCGAGACAGGGAAAGGAGATTCCCTAGGTTAGAAATGTTGCAACCCTTTTACACTGTTGATGAGGCATTCCTGTACCACAGCCTTTCTTGGTCTGTACTTTCAAAGTAGTTCAGAGAAGCATTCATTAGCCAATGGTAAACAGGGTTTTAAAGCTTAAGCCAATGTTCTGTAGTTCAGAATTTGCTCATGTTTAGAGTATGTGTTTATAGGATTTTATTTTAAAACAACAAACGGGACTCTATTGCAAAAATAAATGGTGTTACAGTGACATTTAAAAGTGCTGTAAGGTGATATTTATAAATAGGGGTGTGTTTTCCTTTATTTTTTTGAGAAGCTGAGGAACCAGAAAACAGCCTTTGTCAGCAATGAGATGATTTTCTTTTTCCTCCAGGTTTCCAGGAATTAATTATAGCACAAGTTTTGAAAAAGGAATATTTCTTCAGACACTAAAAGATATCACACAGATCCTATAGGTCTCTTCCCTTAACAAGTATGAGGTGAGCTCATGACAGAATTTATGCTACACCACAGTCGCCAAGTGCTAGAACTGATTGTAGTTAATATGTTGTCAGTATGAACACAGATAAACACCCTGAAGTGACTAAAAATCACAATACAGAAGAAACTCTGGTTTCATAGAGTGGAGAGTAAATAATTTATATGAAGTTCAAAAATACAACCATACTTATAAATTGACTCAAATTGACCATAAGCAATTCAAACAACCAAGGATCTGAAATGAAATAGATGACAGTGTCTATATCTACATCAATCTGTGATTTATGGGAACAGTCACAGAATGTTTCTTTGGTGTCGAGTCAGTTGACAGCAGAGACAGTGAGCTGCCCTCTCACTGAGAGCTGAAAAAGCAATCACCAGTGGACATATTCCTTTCCCACTGTGAAATACTGTAATTTCCCAGATTAGACCGATGACACAATATTCCTACAAATGCCAAAACCTTAAGCCATATTTAGGGAAATTGTCTTAGTGTTGGTCAAAGCAGTGTCTAACAGTCAGGAATTCCTCTTTCTGTAAAACACCAGCATTCAACTGAAAGGCAGTGCTGATATTACACAGGTGAACCAGAATGGCTGGCAATCTTGGCCTTATAAATATGCATGACATTTTCCTGCACTTTATAATATATTGAGCAATACAGATCACTCAGAAGAAAGGCTGCTTTTAGCATTAGAATAGCCTCTATAGCTCTAGTAGGTTAAAATACCATAAACAGAGCTTTCACACTTTGCCAAGAATGCTAGTAGACATTAGAGATCAAGCTCTTCACTGGGTTATTCCAATTTTATGCTGGTATAACTCCACTGAAAGCAAAGGAGTTGAACCATCACCACCTCTAGAGTAAGATGGATGTGAATTGGAGAATATTGCATTTAAAAACCTGTTGTGATCGCTGCGTAGAGCACAATGCACAGCTCCTAAATGCACCACTGACGAAGAATGCCACTCAGCAACTCTCCTTGAAGTGCATCAGAGCCTCAGCAGCCGGGCAGGCTGGAGAACCCAGAAGTCCTATCTTTCAGCCCACTGCCACCACTAGTGGATAGTGCAAGATACAATTCTAAATGTGCAGGCCAGTTATATGTATATTTGTCTTTGGCTCAAAAAGAATCAGGTCCAATTTGCAAGACAGGTTGGGTCCATGGGATCCCCGGGTCCTGGCAGTGGCACAACCCTTAGGGTGAACAGAGATTGGCACAGAGCTTCTTCTGCGAGCTGGGCTGCTGAGCACCAGTGCCTGAAGATTTGGCAGTGAAACCTGCAACACGCGCTCCTGAGATCTGGGACCCAGTGGCAGAAATGCTTCAGAGATGAGGTGCAGGAAGGAGCTGCTCCAGTCCCCTGCGGGGAAACGAAGTTACCTTAACAAGGATCAGGTACTTTGCTCCGGTGCAAGGGAGATGCTGTGGCGAGCATGGCCGGTGCTGCACAGCATGTCCAGGGTACGGCCTGCACGAGGTGGGCAAGCAGGCAGGAGCACAGCAAGCCTGGACAGGGAACGGGGTGGCCGGCTGGGGCAGGGGCTCCTGGGCAGAGGGGCCCAGACCAGGGACTCTTGGGGTAGCGGGGGCAGGAGCTGGGGTTTCTGTTCTCCGAGGGGACCCCGCAGGCACTTACCCTCGTCGGCACAGCGATCGGCAGCGGCAGAAGCAGCAGCGGCGTGAGGAAGAGGATGGCGAAGGACCGGCACCTCAGCAGGGTCTGTAAGCAGGGCGGAGCCATCTTCTGTGGGCACAAACGGTCAGGGAGCCCGCAGGAGCAGCACCCGCCGCCTTAAGTACGGAGGGACACGGCTCGGGCGACGCGACCCGCCCGCAGCCGGACGGGGGCCGGCCACTCCCGCCCTCACGGGGTACCGGGCTCGTTCTGTCCCTAACGGGCACCGGGCTCGTTCTGTCCCTAACGGGCACCGGGCTCGTTCCTTCCCTCACGGGGCACCGGGCTCGTTGCGTCCCTCACGGGGCACCGGGCTCGTTGCGTCCCTCACGGGGCACCAGGCTCGTTCCGTCCCTCACGGGCACCGCGCTCGTTCTGTCCCTCACGGGCACCGGGCTCGTTCCGTCCCTCACGGGGCACCGAGCCCGTTCCGTCCCTCACGGGGCACCGGGCTCGTTGCGTCCCTCACGGGGCACCGGGCTCGTTCCGTCCCTCACGGGCACCGCGCTCGTTCTGTCCCTCACGGGCACCGGGGTCGTTGCGTCCCTCACGGGGCACCGGGCTCGTTGCGTCCCTCACGGGGCACCGGGCTCGTTCTGTCCCTCACGGGCACCGGGGTCGTTGCGTCCCTCACGGGGCACCGGGCTCGTTGCGTCCCTCACGGGCACCGGGCTCGTTCCGTCCCTAACGGGGCACTGGGCTCGTTCTGTCCCTCACGGGCACCGGGCTCGTTCCGTCCCTAACGGGCACCGGGCTGCGTCCCGGGCAGCGCTGCAGACGCGGGTCCGGAGCGATCGCGCCGCCCCGGAGCCACCGTCCTGGCGTGAGCCCGGTGCCCTCAAGCCCTCGCCGGCTCCGGGAGGTTTCCTCAGGCCGGCGCGGCCCGGGTCAGGTGGGGCCGGGCCGCTCCATCACACGGGCGTCGGGACACGGGGGGAGCATTTCCCGGGTGCTCAGATCCCCTCTGCCCAGAGCGAGGAAAGCTGCCTCATGGCTGTGGGTAACCCTCATAATGTAGGGATGTATATGTAGGGACCAAAGTGTGGCACACGGCTTCTCGCAGGTGCTGGGCTTTCAGCAGGTGCTGATGATGCCAAGGGGGGATATCTGTCACTCATTTACACAGTGGTGAGGAAGGACTTAGCTCCTTTAGGGAAATGAGAGTTTAAACCACAGTGGTGGTCTCCCCAAAACAAAGGTCTGTGCAGGCATGCATGGTTGTACTTCACTGCCTACTATTCTGTGAGGGATTGTGTGCCTGCGACCTGGGTTAAAAATAACCCAGAAAGGTTAATTTGAAAGGTTATTTTTGATGCCATTCATTTTAGTGATTTGGTCCAAGTGTAGCCACAGAATAGGAATTATAAGTGATGGTGCCACTAAAAGGGTCTCAAGCACTGTCAAGATGCCAGAAAGGAACAACTGGAGCTACTGGAAATCAGACTGAAGACAGATAATTGATATTTTATGTTCTGCTTTTGGGATGTCAACAGCCACCTGAAATTGAAGTCTGGTGTAAATCATATCATAACAGTCTGATCCTTCAGTCCCTTAGTACAGTCTTACCAAGCAATTACTCACAGGAATAAAGCTTTGCAGATTCCACAGCAAGTAATGAGGGAGCTTTGACTACAGCCTGCGCTATTTGTCCTTTGCTGACCAGAGGAACTTGAGTGACAGAAATTCAAAACAAGACACTCCAATGTTACTGTTTTGTTTGTAAAAGCAGTGAATGTCCACTAAGGAAAACAGTAGCCAACCGGATCTGGACTGACTCCAAATCTTCAGACCTTTTAGCAGCAGTCCCTCTGGATAACTTACCAACACAGAGGAAATTTCACACCAGTGCAAAGCCTAGAAGAAAGTGGGGAAATGGCCGAAACTTGCATTTCTGTGGCCAGTCTCCAATGAAAAAATGGTCTATAGTCAACAAAGAAAAGAGGCTACAAGCACTTAAATAAGAAAACGCAGAATTAACTGTAAAAGAGCTGTACTAGGCACACTTTGATAGAGCAGTGCAAATATGATTGTCTGTCTTACAAGATGTAGTAAGGAAAAAATGAAAAGAAAACCCACAAACACGTGTTGACATCTTTAGATTGACTAGCCCTGTGAAAGGAGTCTTGTAGCTAGGAATGAGATCAGCTAGGAATGCGATCCTGCAGGCAAATCAGTTAACTAGCCCATGCCTCAGTGTCTGATACAGAGAAGGGAATCCATACTTACTTGTTGTGCAGAATTATTGCAAGCTTGCCTTCAGTGTGTCATGCAAAGTACACTCTGTGATACACAACAAAACAAATAAAGGATTTACACAAAAGAACAAGAATTTGAATAGTAGGAAATCAGCTTGAAAGATAGTGGAGTACCGTTTTCTGCTGTTCATATAGCAATTGTCAACCAGAATGGTGTACCTTTGGGAGGAGAAGGGAAGGGGCATGTGAAACACAATGTTTCCTAGGGATCTTAGGAACAGCTGACTGGTGACAGGGATAAGAATATGGTGCAGGCCTCCCAAGAGATTATAAAGCAGAAAGGAGGAAAACAGGGAGTTGCCAATCAAGATCAGCAAGGACCTGACCCTTAGAGATAAATACCCACTTCTACCCATGGAGCTGCCTGGACAATACCAGTGGAATGAGAGAGGGAGATACAGGAACAACATGGAGTCCAGATTTGAAAGAAAGTGTGTCTGTATCACCTTTATCTGAGCATGGTTGTATCTAAGACCTGGGTCCCAAACTTAGCAATTGAAATCTGTTTATGAATCAAGGCCAAGACTGATAAACTGAGGTTCGAAACCTAAATGTGGAGGCATTCCCAGCACTCTGACTAAAGCAAAAGCTAGGAAAAAATCTTAAGCATGACCAGAGAAAAAGTAACTTTCGTTTCTTTACTTGTTCTTGCAAAAGTAGGCTCCTTTTCTAGAGACTTGCTTCAGGAGGAGAGTAGGTTGGTTTGTTGGAGTGCATGTGAAATATGCGTTCATGAAAAACATCTGTGCTGACTCTGCTGAGGAGAAATCGTATTAGTCCCAGCTTCAGTTCCTGTGGAGTCTGCTAGGAATTCTGCTAAACCCAAGCAAAGCCACTGGCTGCTGCAGAACACCAGGGACAAAGTCCTGCACTGAACTGAACCTGTAATCTTGAAGGTAAATTCTGACCTTGTTACCCCCTTGCTCAAGCCATCCTGCCACCCACACTTCATATTTAAGGTAGTACTATTACTGTTTTACAAACCATTGAAGGTTTTCATGTGTCAGTTCATGTTCTGCTGTAAGAATCAGGAGGCTGAGAAGTTGCTTGAATCCAGACGTTAGAATCACATACTCACATATCATCATAAACAGCAGAATGTGGGTGGGAATAAGAATACTGGGTGCAAGAGAAAAGATGCCTACCTTCAGACAAGGAGGTGGTAAGGCTGTGCAATGCATAGTAAAGATGCAGGAAGGGGAGAGCAGGACTGGATGAAAAGGGGAAAGAGGGCAGTTTACAATGAATGCCAAGGCTGGGCACTGCTCTTTAAGGGGTCTGCACCAACAGAGAGAAGCACAGAGAAGCGTGTACGGTTTGGAAGTCTTCCAGCTGTTCCCTGCCTTCCTCAGTCTGTGCTTACAACTCAGATACACTTGGCACTGGCTGGATGAGAGTGCTACAGGAATGGCAGATCTTTCACATAATTTGCACACGAGCTTCCTCTTCACTGTGCCAAGGAGGAGGCAGACAAAGCCTTAGCTGCTTACTTTACAGAACTAGTCTGAAAGCCAGGCAAAAGGAAGCTGCAGAAAGCCCATCGTGCTCCAGTTCAGATGGTTCAGAGAGCATTCAAACTAAAACCTTTCACAGCCTGAAATTTAGCTCATGCTAATTGAGCACTAACTGAAGGCCTTCAAGAAAAAGGAATCTTCAGTGAGTACAGCTCTGAACATAGCAGAGACTAGCGCATTATTTACAAATATGTATGCAAGATGTGTGCTTTCATGGTCTTTTACTACTTCTTTAAAGACATTAGGTAAAATTATGGTAAATGGTAGGTAAAAAATGGTGTAACTTTTGGTTGCAGACACCATTTAGAAGTGGAAGATTGTAGCAGCCTTTGGGCTAAATGTTGATACTCTTTGAATAATAAATTTGCTGCTCTTTTTGTTTTGGTAGTAAGTTTCAAATCAGTGTACAGAGGAACTCAGATCTTTGTGTTACAAAGAGACTTAGATATCAGTTGTAACATGAAGCACAACCAGGAGCTGAATCACGTCTCCTGTACCTCAGCCTCTTTTCTTGGTTACTGGATGCCACTTCCCATTTGCTGCTATGCTGCCTTAATAAACACAGGCATTTTAAAGCATGTGAAGGACCAAGGATATGGTGCAGTAACAGACCCAAGCCCATCTCACGGCTCACTGCCACTGATCTGTCCCAGCTCTCTATCTGTTTCTTCGCTGGTAGTTCTGGGCCTCACTGGAATTTAACTTGATGAAGAGAGCAGAACATTTTTTTGCTGAGTTAGTGAGCTGAATATGTTCAATGGAGTGTTCAGTGAGCACCAAAGCCAGCTCAAGAGACTGGGCCGGTTATGGCTGGGAACTGGAACAGCTGGGACAGGAACAGCAGCAACTTTCAAGACAGCAGATTCAGAGATGAGCTTGACAGTCTGCTTATCAAACCACACATAGGGTCTTGTGATCTTCCAATTTGAACTTAAGATACCAGATTCAATGTTGTAAGCCACTGTAAAGAGTTCCACTCAAAAGAGGGACACTGTTGAAGACCAGTTAACAAAGGCTGACCTGCATTGTTTTGGCTAGTAGAAAGGGATTAGGAATCAAGTCCCCTTGAAAGCTAGGCATTCTAGGGTCATCAGTCTGGGTGGAGAAATTGGAAAGGAAAGGTTTTAATGTAGTTTCCCAATAAGCTGCTTTTCTCTTATATCTTATTCACTACAAGCCAATCCCAGTTACTCCTGTTAGTGCTGGATAGGAATAGTCTGTGGCAAGGAGGCTTTGCAGGTACCAGTTGATTCATTTAATTAGAGATACACATATTTTTCACCACTAATTCAAATGCTGCCCAAGCACACAAGTACAGTTTGCCTGTTTTAAAGCAGTCCATTTGATTACTGCTATTCCCTCTCAAGACAAAAACTCTCCACATAGTCATGTTGCAGGCTCCATGCAACATCCAGAGGTACAAAAGTGTTAACAAAATTATATTAAACAAGGACTTTAAGATGTACCATACTTGACACTGAGAAACAAAACTGAAAAAACCCTGACCCTGAGACATCCCAGGACTTAGCAGTGGCAGAACTGACTTCTGCCCAGGCTTTTGAAAATCACATTAAAAAATAACCAGCTCAGAACTTACCTCTGTGTGATGCTCAACTTAAAAAGGTGCCTGGAGGAGCTCTTGTACAATAATGTTATATGCTGGAAGGTTTACATGGCATTTAAATGGAAAGAGTTATTGCCAGCATTCAGAGAGAATCCCTGTTTCATTACTTTCCATTTTCCCTCCAATCAGTACTTTCCAGCCACTGCAAGTCCACTGTGTTGCTTTAGGAGTATCTTTCAACTAAGTTCCCAGTGGAGCATCTGATACTTTTCCAAGAAAGCTTTTGAGGCTCTGAATGAGCAGTCCTTTCAGTACAATCCCTGTGCCCAACAACTTCCTACATAAAAGCCCTCATTATGAATTTTGAGTCAGTGGGGTTTTCTCAGTCAGTGTGTGCTGCTGATCAGGCTTTCTTGACCTAGAATTGGTAATGCCTGAATAGTCTGCATGAAGCTCTAAAGCACATTTGAATGCTTGCAAGGTAATGACTACAAAAGAAAGAAAGAAACAAAAAGAAAATAAAATGATATTAAAAGATGTGATTTGGAATTGGCAACTCCGTAACCTTCCCTTAGCTGCCACCTCATTAACATATTTGTTCAAAAGCCTTTTCTCTGCCTCATTACATAATTTGTGTTACAAAATCCAGATAAACACTCATTATTCCCAAGTCTAAATAATGGCTTATTGGGCTTCCTTTTTCTTCTTCTTTCATATTTCCCAGAGAAAAATAGGAACAGAAAGGGCTTGTTCGCATGGGAAATGAACCACACTGGTTTCTGAGTAACATCTGGGGCATCAGTTGTGAATGGCATTACAATACATTATGCAAATACTAGTGATTGACTCCTCCCAATACCTCTGCAAAGTAGAAGACTTAATAATCTTGTTCCCATTTTACAGACTGAGAAGGTCAGTTCTTATTTTTTGCATCTCCTGTATCTCATTGCTCCACACTGGGCAGGATATATGACCTCAGAGAAGAGCTGTTTGTGTCATGCTACTATAAGGGATCAGTTGCAGTAGCTGGCACAAGAGATGGTAGGCCTTCCATCAGAAGATCACTTGCACTGAAGTGAAATTGTGAAGTTCTGGTTCTTTTCTCTCTAACTTAAATTTCTTCTGAAGTTCTCTATGCAAAGATGTGGAGCTGTATGGCTGGCAGCTCAGGTCCTGCTGTGAATTAAACTTATTTGGGAAGGAAGCAAGATGACACCCCATAGTTTCTCTAAGGACTAGCAAACCAATCTGCTTGTGAAACTCCCACTAAAAACTAATACTTGTCTGGTAGTGCTGCTGCTCCTCCTTTAAAGGATGGGTAAGCAGCTGTTTAGGGAGGAGTTATTGCACCAGAGGCTTTTTATCTTTTTATTCTCTGCTCTTAGAGGAAAAGCTATCCAGAAGAATAAAAACAATGACAGAAGAGAGCAGGTTCTGCAAACACTGGGGAGAGCTCTTTCTCCCTCTCCATCCCTACAAAGTGTGGAGATTTGAAGAGTTTTCTATTATTTTCCCCAACATTATCTAGTTTTCCTGTAACAAAGAGAAGAGGAAGAACCACATGGCCGGAGGGTGTAGGCTAGCCATTGCAAAATTCCTCATTGGCGTGGACTGGGTCAACTCTGTTAAATGTCACTGAAATGTCTCTTGCCTTCTCTACAGTCCTCAGTAATTCAGCTAGAAGGGATTGTTGTTTAACCAACCACAGTGAAAGGGCCAAATGTTGCTTTTTATTATGCTGGTTATTGTAAAGCCAATGTGGTTCCACTGACTGGTAGGTCTTTGGCCATGTTCTTTTATGCCTCTCACATCCTGGAAGTGAAATTTTGCCTGTCAGAAATAAATGGAACTTCTTCCTCTTACTGTTTGTCTCACAGGAAAAAAAAATATTTAGAATTTCCTCCTCCTTCATATATAAAGTGAGTGATGCATACCTTGGTTTCCTGAAGCTGAGAGGAGCTTTATTAGGCCTAAGGTATTGGGCACTGTGTCAAAACAAAAAATTCCTTAATCCTGTCAATGATTCCAGAAAAGAACAGGCATCAGAAGGTGCAGGGATTGGCAAAATAAACTATAGAAAGCAAAACTCCATAGCAACAGAATTCTCTAGGCCAGGGTATGAGTGAAGCATTTTGAACCACAAAACATGGAGCTGCAGTGGAATGTCAAATATCCTGCAGTTTGAGAGAAGGGATGGCAGATTGGTTTTGAGTGGTGCCAAGAGCAGCTCTAATTCCCTTTGGCCAGTGGAATCAACATTCTGTGTTTCTCTAGAACCAGTGATCATACGTGGATCTGAGCAGCCTGCCTAGATGACTAGTGACATTACTGATTCTCTCAATTTGTTTTTGCTTCTGAAGGTACTGGTGGCAATCTTTGTTGGAAATGCAGTAAGTCATTCCCAGATGGCCAATACTGCCAACATCTGGTAAGCACATTTGAAACCGTGTGAGAGAATTGTCTGTGTTTAATTTCCAGACAGGTTATTTCTCTGAAAAGCTACATATGAGGTAAGAAAGAGCAGTGTGTCTTGGCTCTTCAGACTATAGCTTCACAATACAGTGTGTCCAGCTGAAACATCGCTGTGAGGGGGTGTCCCCTGACCCTCCCCATGACTCACATCTTGCAAGTGACAGTGTACCACACAGTTGGGTGTAATGCCAATCTTCACCTCATCATGAATACTCTCTTTTACCAGAATAAATGCAGTGCAGCCCATAAACTGACAAAAGTTATTGCTGGCCAGTCAGCTTCAAAATTCAGCAGTGATCCACCACAATCTTCCTATCTGTCTTCCTCTTCCTGCTCTGGGAATGCAATGGTATGGAAAGATGTCCATCCCAAAAAGAAAGGAACCAGCCATTGACCTCCAAAACTTTGCTTAAACTCTCAAAGAACAAAAAGATCAACTTTCCCTCTCTCACAAGATGCAGACTTTCCACATCACCTCAAGCTCTTAAAGACACCCAGTCTTTAGATATGCTGGTGACCTGTGTTCATAGCAACATCCTTCTGCCACTTCCAACCCTTTGGAAGCATGAGGTGAGTAATGATACATTTGACTTGGCCTCCTACGTGCCAAGAGCGGTACTCACAGAGTCACTACCTACCTCCACACTGCCCAGGGTCCCAGTGCCCATTTCTAGACTCCATAGCTTCCTGAAATGCTGACCAGAGTAAGGTCACTGTGAAGTTTACGTTCACAGTAAAGTGTGGGATTTGTTAATTCCATTGAGTTTTTATGCTCACATCTACACAAACAAGACCTATTGCCTATAGTCTGCATGAGTTTGGGAAAATAATAACCAGGACTCAAGCCATTGATTTTAAGCTCAAATCCTGCAAAGTCTTCAGCAACGGTCCTTATTTGCTTAAGGCTGATATTGTTCCTGCTAAGCAAATAGTATGACTATATCTCAGCTTCATCAGAGATGAAACTCTAGGTAACTTTCCATCCCAACAAAGGGACCCATTTTTCTCCCTCCTGAATGTGACTGATGTTAAATATGTTAAATTCTCACCTCATATGACTTTTACATATTTTTCTAGATCAAACACCCAGTTTTGACATCACTAAAAAATGCCAGGGTGAAACAAGAATCAAGCCATGGAGAAAAAGGTATTTCAGAAATTAAGAACAGAATTAATCATTCAGGATTATTCTGCATTGTGTTGAGAGGAACAATGAGGTATTTTACAGAGGAAGTGCATCTAGAAGCGCTAATACTCAGAATATCACAAAGCTCTTTAGATTCCAACAAACAGTAGGTTCCCATGAGATTGCATTAAGCAAGCACTGCTTCAGAGCCAGTGTTTTCACTCTCTTGACTCAGACTAATACATATTGTGCCTCTCAAATTATGCTACTATGAACAGTGCTGTATCTTCCCTACTGTAAGCAAAGATTAGCACTAAAGATTTCACAGAACAGATGTTCTGCCCCAGTCTGTCTGTTCCAACACCAAATGGAGATTTGAAAAATAGTATCAGAAGACAAGAAGCAAAATTGCATATTCAGTAGAAGTACTGATATAATTATGCCATACAATACCTCCAGTTGTATTTGCAGTGATCCATAGGTAGTTTGTAAGTCTCTTCCCTCACCCTGTCCCAGACAGGCTATGAATCCTAACACATCTCTTTACTAACATCATCTCTGCTTTTCAGCTCCTAAGCAGTGTTGTTTCCTCTCAGTCCAATTAATTAAGTGAAACTGAAAACACTTCTTCTGAATCTGCCCTTTTTCTACTTGGTTCAGTAAATGAGGTATTTCTTCCCCCTGTAAAACTTTCCTCTCCTGTAAATTAAAGAGAAAGCACCAAAGTGAGAAACAGGGTGTTTGGCTAGTTTTGAATTACAGGACTCAGTCTTGAAGTAAGTACATTTCAATTACACACATTATTGGAATTGCATTGTGGGGTTTAACTGAGTGATGACATAAAAGGCTGTAAAACTGGAACTTTAGAACTACTCATAACTGGTCTTTGTTTTACAGAAGACTTTCTAGAGCAGTTGTGATTAAATCTGGAAATACAGGCACATCTTCAGATTGAAGCTTCTGCTCATTTAGGCCAAGGCACTCAAAGTGTGACAGCTTTATTGATGAATAAAAGTGACTTGCTATTCTGGATCAAGAGCAAAGAATGAGTCAGAATTCTATTCCTTACCAAAAGAGGACTTTTAAAAGTTTCACCAGAAAACTGTGGAAGTGATGGGTCTCAACACCTGCTCTCATGTTGTATTTCTGTATAAGTTCCCTTAGGAATGTACTTTTGCCACGTACTTCAGCAAGGAGAGCAGGTGCTTTAAAAAGTTTGGTCTGGGGAAAATAAGGAATTCAGAATTCCTTGTCATGCTGAGCCCAGTGAAATTAAAGCCCATTAAATTCTGCTCTCCTTCATGTAAGTGAACCACTGCAAAACAAACAGCTTAGTCTCATTGCAGATGCATCCAAAGTGTTTGTTGTTATTCAAATGGCAACTGACAGAGCCCAGTGATGGAAAAGTTAAACAGTGAGTGAGTGGATGCTTTATGGTAATGTCTGAATGCTTGTGAAGCAGCCTTTGCTGCTTGGCACCTTACAACAATAAACACTAATATGGGTTAACAGAACAGTTTTACTACAAGGTGCTGTTTTTCTGTTATCTGCCTTTAACTGTGTTCAGTCTTACAAGCTGATGGCTGGAACTAACGTACACATGCTGACCTATGATTTATACAGAGAAAGACAGGAAAGTATTTTCATCAGGTTTGAAAAGGAGCTTTGAAAGCTTTGCTGGCCGAATGCAAAGGAAGTTGTTGTGCACCTAGAAACAGCCTGGTTTACCAGACGGGACAAGACACGGGCAGGAACAGGCAGGTGAGGGGATGGTGCTCGCACCACCTCTGTTACCACAATGGGGCTGCAGACTCAGGTTGCACTCCATCCTGGGTTAGCACAGGACAGCCATGGGGTAACATCTTGTGCTGCGAGACTGAAAAGGCTGAAGTGTCACAAATCCTACATCAGAGCACAAGGCCAGCTTCATCTGTCCAGCCCTTTGTGGAGCGGGGAGGGAGGAGGCCAAGGTCATGACAGAAGGGGCATTTCCTCTCCTCTCCATAGCACAGCGTGCTTGTTTCCCAAGCTTACGCAGCAGTGTCATCGTGTGGCTGTTGGTGGTCCTGGCATGAGCTGAGCCCGGCCATGGGTACCCGGGCTCCGGAGTGAGGAGAACCAAGCACACCATGTCTGAGGTGACACAGCCTTTGGCACCGCTGCTATTCAGTAATCAATAATGTCAGGCTCCCAGCTAGGTTATAGACAATAGCACCTGCATACAGAGACTAGCAAGCAATCTCAACTCTTCCTGTTGCCCTGGCACACTTTGGTGCCCAGGGTGCAGATGTGAGGGAGAGCTGCCAGGAGCTTGTCTCGGTAAGAAAAGAGCCACTGTGAGCCCCCAGAAAATATGAGCCAAAAGCAAATACCTCTCTGAAGGACCTCGGATACCTCCGGGAACAACCTGACCCCTTCCTTCTCCAGTGTGAGGAAATGCCTGTTGTGGACATGAACCATCACCCTGGTGCTGGGGTACTGCGCTCACCTTACCGGGCATGAGACCCCTGTTGCCCAGCTCTGGGAGCTCCTTGGGGACAAACCACGGCCATTCATGGCTGCAGTGTGACCTCTTTCTAAATTGCTGAGCTGGAGAGGGAGGGTAAAGGACCCGTTCATGTCAGAGACAAAGGACTCTCTGGAAGAAGCAGTGGCCTACACCTACTGCAGATCTGAGGTCTGGGGGATATGGACAGGGTAGCACAAAGTTAAGGGTGAAAAGCAAGCTGCTTGTTGGTTTCAGAGCTCCTCAGAACTGTAATCCTGTTTGGTGTGACAGTGGAAATAGTTTTGGTCACTAGATGGCAATAAAGAATCGGTGTGCTCGTCCCCGCTCGACAGGGAAAGTTAAGAGCTTGGCCTAGCTTTGTCCTTGGAGAAAGAACTGGAAGATAGTAGAGAACCCATGACAGTGAGGGTGCAGCCACCCTGCCTGGGGATGAGGATGTGGTTTGCTGCTCTTACAGAATAGGCAACAGGGCTCCAACATGTTCTGGTGAGAGGTTCAGCTGCTCCAGGTGAGGAGCATTCCACCAGCCTGTGGGTGCTGCCAGGTCTGTGCTTAGCTGGAGTCCTCGGACGGTGTTTTCATATGCTGCTCTCTGTGCTCGTTTATGTATCAGAGTTGTCCAAGCTGGTTCACTAAGATGGCAACAACAAAACATGGAGAGGATTGTTTGATCTCAGGTTTCCCAGACTGGGTAGCTGTAAATCAAAGGGCAAAAATCATTCTCTTTGAGCAGTATTTCCCCAGACTTCAATGAGGAAAGCTGTGCAGAATACTTACCCAAAACCTGTTGCAGAGAAGACACTTTATTTTAAATACCAATTAGACTTCCTTAAATTGCTTTAGCAACCACTTATGCATGGTGAAAATATATTATATCTCTGTGTAAACATATCAAAACCTGTGGGCATGTATTTCCAGTCTGGAGATGGCAATGAGATGTAACAAAGTAGGATTTTAAGCTGAGTTATCTACACATTTTTTTCTTGCAATACCAAGGAAATAAATGTAAACACCCATTGTAACACATAAAAATGAATCCCATATCAAACATCTTGTTGGAGAAGCAATCAACTGCAGTAAAAATTGATGAATGACAAATGTATTTTTATTAAAACATTTATATTTATGGCATTAACAAATAGAAAAATATAGGGAAGTATGCAAATAATTTCACAGGGACATTAAAATAAAGTGAACAATATCAAGCTGCTCATCCTTCATGAAGACAATGCTTCGGTGTTGTGGACATTATTAAAGCACATATACCAGGGCTGGTGGAAACACCAAAAATAGATTTAATTCTTCAAATGCCTGCTCCTGCACTATATTTCCCTGTCGATAGCTTGAACATTTTAATTTTGGCATCAATCTGCTTTATGTTGCTTTTATGACATATTTTTATGAATGCATATTTTGTGTAATTGGATCATCTTTATACATTTTTCTTTGAAGTTTTACTTAAAGATTCAAAGAAATAATGTAAACTGTGATAAGTAGAACCTTGTATTAAACTTCACCGAAGGGTGATTGTCTACAGCAGGAGGTTAAACTCTTTAGTGTGGACTACTTCTAGTTAAATAGGACTCTTGTCCAGTTGCTGCCTGGAGTTTTAGAATCTGCTGCAGTGTCTGTGGGGCCAGGGAGCAGTGATCCCCATAGACCCCACTCGGGCAGTGCCACCGCAGCTGCGGACAGGTCTGCAATGGATGGGGAGGATGCAGGCAGCCACCCGAACAGTGAGGAACAGAGAAGGTGCGGATGAGCATTTCCTTCCTTTTGTCTGATGAGTTCTTCATGCTGTGCTGTGGTCACTTTTTAGAGCACCAATTTATCATGTTTCAGTATCAAGCTTCTGCAGCTGGAAGTGAAATGGAGGGGGTGGCTTGCTGATTTATAAGCTTTTAATATTCCACTTGCAGTTAGTTCCAGTGGGTTTCCTTACATTTGCAGTTTACATGTTGATTCAGAAGCCTCTTCCTCTGCTTTGTGAAGGAGCCAGTGCAGGACTCAGGCAGAGGGAAGAGGCCATCTTTTCTGCCTTTTTTCCATTAATTATAATTTAAACTGTAAGGATAATTGGTTTGTCCTCTCACACTCTTGGTGGGGATTATTTCACAGCTCTCCCTGCTTCCAGCTGTAACAGAGGTGTGAAATGCTAGCTTTTCCCAGTCAGTTCATCTCTGGAAGGAAGCTTTGCACCCATTTCTATTTACCTCAGGAGGATCTTGCCACTTTCTATTTGTCAAATAACCTATTTGATTTAATATTAGCCTTGCAGGAGTCCTTACAGAGGCATCTTACCTTCCTGTGATTTTACTTGTTCATTGCTGATCACAGTTTCTGGGCTTTACCTTCCACTTGATGGTCAAGCTGTATTTCTTTTTATATCACCGTAATTAATTTATAAGCTCAGAAGTGACAGATAATGTTTGTTATGGAGATGACTTCCTCAAACAAGCTCCCTGAAATAACCTCCAAGGAACTGTAAGGAACCCTATGTTTGGTAATTAATTATGCAAACCTACTTTTAACATATCTGGAGGTAATCAGAACAAAAGAAGACAATTGTCCTTGTTAATTCTAATGAAACTTTACTTATGAATATTGCAGTTATGCACCTTACTGTCTGCTGTCACTCATGGCTGGGGTACCTTCGGGCAGTGTTGTTTTCCTCCCATTGTCATTGCTACACAGGGCTAACGAAAAGGGCTGAAGTTAGAGCTGCTGGAGTTTAATTTCAGGAACCACAGTTTTCTCGCTCATATCAATGGGCAGCTCATTGTGCTGTGTCCTGCCCCACCAGCTCAACACACGGCATGCAGGGGCCCAGCAGGATAAAGCCCTGCTGCCCACCAGTGCCAAGCTCTTACAGAGGAGCACTGTGCTCTGGGTTGGTGCTGGGCAGTGGCAGGAGTGTGTCCCACTGGCCATGGGGCTGCTGTCACTGCCTTGGCACTTTCTGTCCCCTGGGTTAAAGAGACACCATTTGGTGTGCAGGTAAAGCAGAACTTTTTCATGATCACTTAACATTGGTTTTTAAGCATTTGAGAGCACTTCCATTTACCTTTGAGGTAAAGCTGGATCTACCCATATCAGCTAAGAATTTACCTACTAAGTTTGCACAAGGTGTGTTCAAGGGTCAGGTTTTCTTTAAGGTGCTGAAGTGACAAACCTGAAGGTCTCCTGGACAGTTCTTGAGTGTGAAAATTGATTATGGACTCCTCCTTTCTGTGGTCAAGTCCCTTGTCCTTCTGCGAAAGCAGACAATCCACCACAATGGGCTAGCTCTTGAGTTAGTTTGACTGAGCGCTTCAGTGCAATCATCACACACTGCCTGCCTCCCTCCTTTTACTTCTTACCAGTGTTACGCCTGACCTCTGTTTACACAAGTGGTGTAACTGGCTCCTGGAAACCAGGACTGTGTTCTCCTGGAAGCCTGATGGAAGATGGTGAATGTTTGTTTCTTTTTGTTATTTGTATGAGTGTTGTGTCTTCCCCCAGCTGTGCTGATGGCCCCATCTGTGTAAACACAAAGGAAACAGATGCCTTGGAGATCTTACCCACATACACAACTCAGGGGAAAGGGATTGGGTTTTTTCCTTACCTCTTGCAGAGACCTGGGGCCGAGAGACACCAAACTCTGTGTGTTTTCTGGTGTCAGCTGGAGAACCAGCAGATCCAGGCTTTCTGCTCAGCTCTTTGAGGCCGAAGCCAGAAAACAGGATAACAACACAATTAAAGTATGTGCTTACTCAGTGTTTTGTAGGAGCTTGTTCTCATGCTTTTTGATGAGCAGTGAGTTTTACCTGTGTGTTTACACCTTATGCTGCAAGGTTAGGCCATGACAGCATGGGTTTTCCAGTTTTTGGGGTGGCGGTGGTGGGGGATCTGTTCTCTGCCAGAAGGGAACTGGTGAATAATAGCAATGGTTGAGTTCCGAATCAAAGATGGAGAATGGCCTAAGTCTCCACAAGATTGCTTTGACATCATGTTTCTAAGTTGACCTCCATGTCCCAGATATTTAAAACTGAGAGACAGAAACACACAGAGAAAACTGGTAGGACACAAGGACTGATGCAGGTCCTTGATTTCAGGACCTGACCTAAATGACTTCGATCTCTGCAGGCAAACCTGCTTCATAGGTATCTGCAACCACTGCTGCTGTCCTGTACACATCAGTTTGCTCTCATGCAATTGGAAGCTCCAACTATGATGCCACTTTGTAGTTTGCCCTTTTAATTTTGTCTGTTGCTATGGTAGCAACAAATGATTGCAATCACTGCTGTTTATATTGCAATCCAAGTCACATCGATAGAGATCTTGGAAACTAAACAATAAAAATCTGACTTAACTGTATGCTGCATTTGTTGTTGTACGTAAGAAATTGATCACAATAATCAGGAGTCATCAAAATCTTTTGTTCCTGAAGGATTTGGAAAACTCCTTTAATTAAAGGATTGTGAAATGGTAATTTATGTCAACATACACTTACCCAGTGCTCTTCACACAGCTGGGCAATAGTTATTTTTGCACTTTTTCCTAAGTATATCCTTGAAAACAATTATTTTAATAGCCTTTCTAGTTTTGAAGAAGTGCTACTTCTTGTTTGTTTGGGTTTTTGTAACCTTGTACTAATCATAGGTCTAAAATAATGCATCTTTCAAAACAGTTCATTACTTTCTCCCTTGCTTTTTTGTCTAGTTAGGCTATACAGGCTTTTTGAGGAAGGATTGCCTTTTGTGCAAAGGCTTGTATGAAGGAACTTCTATGAGTTACAACCTTAATGCACTGTAATGTCAATTTCTGATTTGAGCATCACCTGCTGAGCTTTGCATAAGTTGAGAACAGAGGAGAGGTAAAGTGGGCACATGGGCCTGTGCTAGGGGGATCAGTGTTGGTCAGCCAGAGCTGGTTATGCCATCTGCCTGTGCTCGCCTGTCAGCATCACTGCCTCAGAGCTCATTTTGGGGACCTGCTCTTTGGAAGGGAGTTTAGCTTCTACTGTCACACAGCAGCATGAAACCCTGCGTTCCTGGGGTTGAGGCTCCCTTTGCTGTTGCTTTCAGCTGGAAGAGGATTGCTCATCCTGTGCCTGCCCCCCCCCCCAGGTGCTGGTGCCCGGATGCAGCAGTCACTGCGGGTAGCCAGTGAAAGCCAAGGCTCATCTGGGCTGTGCATCTTTTCTTACAGCAAGTTGAATCTAGATGGTCTAAATAGGAGGCCAGCAAAGGCAATTTGCTGTTTAAATGACCCAATGCACATCGGGCATATTGAAGAAAAAAGCCATTTCCTAGTGACTAAATCTCATTAAAAAAGCAATTTACTGATCAATTACAATGCAATTTAGCTGCTAACTGTTTAATTATCAAAAAAGAAGCTATTTTGCTCTCTGTTCCTATATTTATGAACCGTGCTTTAAAATCTCATCTTTAGAGTAGCTGTTCAGAGGAATGTGACTGCTCTATTGATGCAATTACATTAAAGTTAAAATATTCAGTTCAATGTATTGTATCAGTTCAAGGAAGTATAGTTTGCACAGAAGCTTTTGAAATAGGAGATTCATTGATTTCAACAAAACCTTGTCTCTTTATTGTTATTTTCATGCACTATAAAAACTGTATTATCTTATGTAGGCTTTACTGGAGGAGCATTATTTGTTGTGGATTGGTTTTATTTCCCCAGTCCTGTGCAAGAATTTCAGTCCTGGAAGCATGTGCTGGACACAGAGCAAGGATCCTCCCAAAAGGAAGGCTTCTGTCTCTGGAGAGTCTGAAGCAGGTAAAATGCAGAGGTGATATCTGAGAGCTGGGATGCTGGTGCCTGGTTGTGACTCCCTGTCTCAGGGTCAGCACCTGGTGCAGGGTGCATGGTGCATGCAGGGCTCAGTTCTGGGAATAGGAAGATGTTAAAGCAGCAGTGCTGCCATGACTGGTAGTTTTTATTAAGCATCTCACAGTGTTTCTGCTTAAAGGTCCAGCTCCTGAAGTCACCTGAGCCTCTCAGTCCTTTTCCTAATGCTCTTTCAAGCCTTTGTAATTTAAAGGAAATCTCAAACCCACAAAATTTTCAGCGTTCATCAATGGATGAAGAATAATGCAAACCTATTGCTCTTCTTTTTAATCTACTTTGGGGGTAGATCCTGTAGGGGTGTAACTCGTGGTACCATTTAACACTCCCCTTAAGCTCTGAAGAGTCTGATGTGCAGCATGTGCCTCATGCTCAGACCATCAGCATTTGTCCCAGCTGGGTCCATTCCGTGTATGGTGGTTACTGTGCTAATGCTTGTGTGCCCATGGGCATGTCTGGTCAGTATTTGAAATCATGGTGCAGGAACAACCCCAGAGGAGGTAATTATGAATTGCTGGTGATGTAATAAAATTCGCAAAACCCTACAGTGGTTCTAGGAATAAATTATCAGTTTACAGGTCAGGAACTGCGAATCTCACTATGAGATTCCTCTCAGGATCACCTGTTTTCCCTCTTTCTTGCACATGAATGTGTGGTTATTGTTTGTTTCCAGTGTGGCTAGGTCTGCAAGGTTCTGTTTATGAGCACAGTGATATGACACATATAATTATTTATTGATTTAGCTCAAATGATTAATGATTCAGCTTTAATAGGTCTGGTTTATTGCTGTACATGAACAGTATTGAGGTAATTAAAATGGTTTGATTGCTTTGTGAGGTGAAACTTGCCATACACACACACGCACATGTCGCAGTGTCATCCTGAGGATGACACTCAAACCCCACCATGCTGCAGCCCAGCAGCAGGAGCAAGCCCTGGCCTCTGCAGTGCTCTGAGCATGTGGTGTGGGACCAGCACTGGCCTCTGGAAGAGGAGTTATGGTATCACCTTTTGTAATGAAATTCATTTGCTGAAGTATTGATGAGGAGGAAGGTCACAAACCTATAAAGGCTCATCCTCAGTGTTTATGTGTGAGCTGGTTCCGTAGCACAGCACATGCTGTGTGTGAGAACAGAACTGTGCTTTGCAGGCTTGGGCTCCACTGAGGGTGAGCTTGGGTGAGCACCTCCTCCTCAAGGGTCTGATGTGCACATATCAGGCCCGAGCTCAGCCCTGACCCAGAGGGGCAGAAGCTGCTGCCCTCCCCGCAGTGCTGCTCCTGCCAGTGCTGCCCCGCAGGGTGCAGTGTGCTGGGGATGGGACCATGTGCCCCAGAAGCACCCAGCACCAGGGTGCTCTCAGATTCTACCCCTGCCATTCCTGAGGAGTGGCAGCACTTTTAGAGCATGAAATGAGTCCAGCAAATGAATTCTAGCTGTGAAATGAGACTTTTATTTCAGCTAAACCCATGTATTTAGATTATAGAGCTGTGGATTGAAACGGTTTGTCTCAGCTTCCCTGCTATTGAATGTCTGTTTAAATAAAAGGAGTTTGCTGAATAATTCAAATAAATACTATTCAATAATTTAGAAACCTTGTAATAAGGGTTGAAGCCTGACCCAGTAAAACCTCAAGTGCCTTTATGCTCTTTATTAGCTGATTCTGCTGGAGATAGGAATGCTTCTGTGTAGGGATTTTGGGGGTTTGTTTTTGTATTTTTTCCTTTCATCTGGCCTAGCAGTAAGCAGGGATTGAGACTGTGGATCCATTATGGAGTATTTGTCATGGCTGCTCTGACCTCCCTTGTTCTGGCTAGCACACTTGTGATCTTTCACCAGCTTGTGAATGCGAAGACAGGCTGTCACTGTGTGCAGAGGACAGGAGGTCTTGGAAATGGCACATCAAGTGAACTGCAGCTGTCTTAAAAGAAATGAGTAGTGAGTCACTCATGCTAATGAGTAACCTGCAAACTGATCAACTGTTTTACCTGTTTGAAGCTGTGGGTACAGAGCTCCCTATGGCAGAGCCTGCTCTGGTGGGAACTGAGCAGTGCTGAGAGCCAGCCCTGCTGCCTGTGGGGCAGCTGTGCCAGGGAGTTACCTCAGAGCAGAAGGGGCACATCTCCAAGAAGCTGGCCTTGATTTACAGAGGAGCCTCTCTGCTGCTGTGCCTGGTTTGTCAGAGATGCGCTTGCTCTTTCTTTTACCTGGAAGAAGAGCAGTTGAAATCCCTGAGCTTCAAGTTGCTAAAAATTGCTGGGTTTGGGGCAATTCTCAGTGGGCTCCTACACATGGTTTGAGTTGATTTGATAGGACCAAGATTTCCTAGGCAGGATACGAAAGCTTTGGATTTCCCAGTCTCCAGCTACCATTCAGTAGGAATGATGGCTCACTTGCACATATTGAATGGGAAGGGGAGGGAATTTGCATAGGGTCATGAAGGGCTTACAAGCATACTTTCCTTGCAAAATACCCCATGGGTTAAGAGGGATTCTCTGACCTTCAAAACACTGGCTAATAAAATAGTAATAATAAAAAGAGTTTTTACTGATGTGTTAGTGATGCAAAGACTTGAATTCACTATTGGTTATCTCCAAAGGGTTGTCACTTAGGGTTGTTTATGAGTCTAGCCACTTGCAAAAAGCAGGCTGTCTGGGGAAAAGGGATATGGAGCTCTGGAAGGGGCTGACTGAGAAATATTTGGTGACTGTAGCTTCAGAGCAATGTTTTAAACATAGAAGCATATCATGAAGCTGATAGCTGTGAGAGTGAACAGAGCTTGGTCTGTATCAGTAACTACATTATGCACCATAGCAGATTGACATTAATAAGTACAGATCAGATGTATATCTAGGGAAATAATCTGTTATGCTATTAGATGCCAATAATAACATGTCGTGCTTCTACATTGCAATATACAATCTATTCTACTTCTCACAATTAAGGGAACCTTTCCCTTCTAAAACTGCCTATAACTCACCAGTGCATGTTATCATTGCATTGAAAGCATGCTCTATGAGAATGCATAAGCAATTTATTTGATGATAAATCTGTTTTCAAATCTAAAGTCATCACTACTGAGACAAGGAGGCACAAAAGCACAAAATGTAGTCAGTTCTAAGTAATGTTAAGTTTGATGGCTTTGTAATGGAAAATAGCTGTGGTGCCTGAAGGTAGTTGACATGGTTTCAGGTCCTTAGGACTTTAGTACAAAAGGTGTAAGAAAAGCAGAATGGAAAACAGGACCTGGGGATGGGGAGTAACTGGGGCTAGCTGATGGCCAGGATGGGAGCACTTAAACTAACTGGTAAGTAGAAGGACAGGATGACTGCTATGTCTGTAATGTTCATTAAGCTGGGAAAAGTAAACGCCCCTTAAAGACCACCATCAAATTTCTGTATGCATGCGGGAAACTTTCTGGAAAATGGTGGAATATGCCCAGTGACCATATAAGGATGGCCTGTAGAGCAATACAGGGACACACGTTAGGAGGAGCTATCCCCTGTGTCTCCTGGCGCTGCAATAAAGGATACCTGCTTGTCAGCTTGAAACTGTTGGTGAGTCTATCCCTGGGGTTTTCTCAGAATCACTACAAAGGGAAATGGGGCTGAAGAGCTCAGAGGAATGCAAAAGGCAGGGAGGACAAGGAAGTATGGGCTACTGGTTGTATACAAGGCTTTATTTCAGAGAAGAGAGTGGCTGTTTCTGGTTGGACTTCTCCATCTGATGCATTTTTTCATGTAAGTCTTGGAAGTTCTGTTTCCTTTCTCACCAAGGCCTGTGCTGGTTGGTAACTCTTGGATAACTGTGTCTTATGGCTTGTACAATGTGATCCAGTTTGGGTTGATTTTTTATCGTTATCTCACAATAATGCTTGAGTTGCTCCTTTATAGTTTGCCAGTTTGTTTGCAACAGAAATTAATATGTGCTACCTAAAATGTGCTATCAGTCTGAAGAGTTTGTTGGCAGTGAAGAGTCCCATGTTTTGAAATGCAGCATGCAATGGAGCTGCAGCATATCGTTGCCAGAGAATGTAGGAATAGGTTCTGTCTTCTCATCTTCTGAGGGTGGGTGGTTCATGTGAGGGATGAAGAAATGTAGCTGGATGCTTATCAGAAACTTACAGTCTTTGCACTTGTGTAAAAGTTCCTCTGTGTAACAAGAACTTCAACAACACGGCTGCTATTGTGGTGTCTCACTGACTGCAGAGAGTTGGATTAGGAGGGGGATAATAATGATGACAAGAGAACAGTGTACCAAAGTACTTGAGAGTGTTTACTAGAGCCCTGGAATGAAAGACCATTTAATACATATTCCCTTGCTAACATGCCCTCCCAAGACTTGCTCAAAGAATGTGCACAAGTGCAAGGCTTTCCTCAAGGAAAATGGTGAATAAAAAAGGGATTTTCATCTGATGCTGAAATCAGCTGATATACACTTTAAAAAGAATTTATCTCATTAAGATAAGAACCACAGTTTATTACTGAATTAGCAAAACAAAAGCGTAACCAAAGTTACAACTTTGGTTTTGGTTTGGAAGTCTCAACACATATTGTTTCTCTGGGACAGAATAGAGAGCCATGGAGATTAGATTTCCAGGCTTGGTGATGATGCTCTGTGGTAGGTGCATATGTGAAGGGGCAGGAAGTGAAGAAGTGTGTGTACAAATAAAGCACATAAATTTGCATATACCAAACCAATCAGTTACTAGCCCCAAATTCACTGAAGCCTGGCTGAGGCTGGTGGAACTGCTGGTTTCCAATAGATCAGGATGGCAGCAGAAGAGACATAAAGTTGGGGTACCTGGGTGGTAGTTGTTTTTACATGGAAAAGGTGCTAATCTTCTCAGTTATGGCTAAATAAATTCCACTTTTTGTCCATTAAGGTGTCTTGAGTATCTAGAAGGAAGGTTATCTCTTGGACTAGCAGAGACATATTTAATTAAAGGTTTAAATCATGGCATATGCATCTTATAATGAAAATATTTTATCAGGCTGTCTTTTTGAATCTAATGCATTATTTTTTCACTAAAGCAAACTGTATGTTATTTGGAACAATATTTAGGCAGATATTTAATCCACTATCAGAGCAGAAAAATAAAATTCCCAAACAAAGATTAATATGTATTTTTAAAGTCAATTCATCAATGATTAATGATCTAATGAATCTAGTACATCTATCACTCTACTGGAGCATGCATTCAAAAGGCTGTATTAGAGAAACAAATGGTGCTGTTTGAATACAGTTAGGGGAAAATGAAAACAACTTTTAAGAGGAACAACTGCCACAAAATGGACTCTCAGTCAGAGATCAATATGATCAGACAAAAGCCATTTATTGCAAAGCATCAACTCCTTATATACTATTGCTTACACACACCTACAGCAATTTGGCATATCATGATTGGATGCATGTCTTGAAGACCCTTAGTGATTAACACATAATTGGTTAAGCACAGGTGTGAGAACTCGACCTGGAAAGCTTGCCAACAGTTCTCATCACTCTGTGAATTCCAGCTTCTTCTTATCTTGCTTGCTTAGGCTTCCTCGGGTCTCTCATGGCCTTGCTGTATCCTTTGGAGTTACTCAGAGTTCATGTACCAAATATCCATTCTCCTATGAGAACACTGTCTCCACAAACAAATTTTAAGAGGACTTCCTTTGAAATTACCTTGAAGCAAAAGCTTTGTAGTTAAACTCTTTGTAGTTTGGAGCATGAGCTAATTCAAATGGGTGCTCAGAGGAAGACAATAAGGTTCTGTTGTCTTACATAGGACAACTATTTGGCTCAGTACGAGTATTATTAGGGGGTTTACAATAGCAGAATGGGTACCAGTTGGCCCATGAGGTGTGCTGCTGTGGGGACACTATTTGCTGAATTCAGCAATATGTATAATTCATCTTCCTGAACTGAAAATTTGATTGTATTTTGTAACATACCAGAACGAGTTTGACTCCACTACATGCTACCCTGTCACATCCCTTTAAATCCTCCTTCATGGATTTCTGTGCAATTACAGACTACTGAGGAGCTAAGAAAGGCAGAATCTGACAAATAGGCTGTAATCTGTGACTTAGATGAATGAAGTAGAACCTTTCTCCTTTAAATTTATCCTGCATGAATTTTAATAAGAGCATAATTTGCTGTAAAAAGTGTGCTTGGTCATAAAACCCCTACCCTGGCTTTCATGGAAGGGTGATGTATCCAAACAGGTAATCTGTAAGTGACAGTAATGACAAGTTGTGCTGCATCTCAGCTCTAGGATAGAATCAGCAGGGATGGGTGGTGTGGGGAGCCCTGGAGCCTGTGTAACCACAAGCTGCTGCTGGGAGTGCAGGATATGGAGGGGTAAGACTGTAAAGATGGTATTCCAAGGGTGCCAATGTCCTGAAATCAATGCTGATGTCAGGTGAAGTTGATACACTTATTGCAGACCAGTCATATGTTATCACATGAAGGATGCTTTGTACACAGGTGCCTACATGTGGTGTTTTGTGCTATGTATTAGAGCTTGATTCCATGCTGTTCCTCAAAGCCCTGCAGAAAGAGAGAGGCCTCAAGCGTAAGCAACTTGTGTATGGCTCCTGCTGGCACAGCTGCTTGAGCTCCATGGCCTGCACCTCCAGGTTGCCCTCTTTTTTGTTAGGAAAATGCCATCTTTGGGAAGATTATTCTGGTTCTCATTCAGGTAATTGCAGAGGGTTGTGTGTCAGCCACCAGATTCGGTTGGTTCCCACCTCTCATCACCAACTGCTGCCCCTTAGAAAAGGGTCTTCCTGAGGACAAATTGTCTGAGTGTCCTTGCAGGTTGTTGGTGCTGTTTTGAGAGGACTTTGTGAATGTGAGAAATGGAAAATGGAGCCTCTGCATCCCTGTGGGGTGGAACAAGCTGCTCTAGGGTGTTGATCGAGCATGGTGTGAGGTGCCTGGGTTCCTGTCTGGAGCCTGGGATCTGCTGGATGGGCGCAGGGCCCGACTTCCTCTGCCAGCAGGCACTTTGCTTGCAGCCTGGTCTCCCAGGACTTTCACTGCAGCAGAGTCATGGCCCCAAAGCGACTTCCATTTCTCAACTGCAAAGACCCAAGTGATGGGCTGGGGTACGGCGGGGTCTGGTCTAGCCCACAGGCACCCGGAGGAGCCTGAGGAGCTGCATGCTCCCTGCAGGAAGGGAACCCATGGCAGCAGCACTGGGTGCTGCACAGGGGATCAGCAGGGAGGGAAGAATCAGCCAAAAGGACTTTGGAAATGTCCTTTAAAAGCAGGTGGGGGGAATCTGCTCAGAACAAATCCCTGCAAAACTTCATAACCTTCCTTGGTGGCTGAACAAAAGCTATTACAGTCTGGTGGTTACTGTATATTACAAAGGTTATTTCCAAACACTTGGCTAGCACCTGGGGAGAAAATGTATGCCTTGTGGTTGACTAGCATCCGAGTGCTTCCTTTCAGAGGATGTATGCCTCTGGTGTAATGAACACAGCAATCAAGTGCTGTGCGAAAAGGACAAATATTATTGTTATGATTAAACTGTGAAGGTTAAATGAATCATGTACTAGGGCTGAGGAGTACTGGTATTAGACTGACTGGGGAACACAGGGGGAGGAAAATGCCTTTCTGAATTCTCTCCCTCCGTCTTATTGATGGTGTGTTTGAGGCTTAAATTATATGCCAACATAGGAATGTCAGTGTCCCTCATCACAGGAGAAATAGTGTTTGGGATCTGTTGTGATTTCCATCCAAGCTGTTGGGAAGTTCACATTTCCTGAAATGAATCTTTCTCCTGTTCTGGGAAGTGCAGAAGGTGCCCTGCATGCACAGGCTCATTATCAGTTCTGTGATGAAAGGATTCCTTTGCGTGTGGAGGGCTTTTATGGTTTGAAGTTCTAGGTGCAAAGAAGCTAACAAGGGAATAGAGGGGAAAGGAGATCTGTGCCTCCAGACACAGCTGAGGGGTGGTGAACTGTGAGAGTGAATGCACCTGCGGCACCTCGAGCCACCTCTGCCCTCCCGCAGCATTCACGCAGGCTCCACAACCCGCACACCTTTGGCACCTGCAAGGAGACCCTGCAATCCAGGAGGCTGCGGCAGCAGGATTCCTACTGCTCTGAGGAGGCTTTGGGGTTTCAATATGTTCTCCCATATGCTTTAACACTTTTGCATTTCTTCCATCTCTTTCTGGGAAATGTGAAGGAATTTAATGATCTTTCCTAGGGTTATTAAGCCAACAGCTGTTGTCATTAATAGAGGACATTCTTTACAGCAGTGTGTAAATTCTAGTGATAAATCCAGCCCTGCCACCTTGTATTTCTTTTTAATGAATACAGCATTTATACTGAAGCTGAGGTTATGAATGCAACGAGTTCTTGAACTATTGCTTTATGTTGTAGCTTTGGCATAAAAACGGCACTTTTTCGTCCCTCCTCATGTTCCTGGTTGCTTTTTCAAGGAAACACATTTTATGGTGGGTGAAACAGATTATTTTTTCACTGCCATTTTCCTCCCGTCACCTCTTTTTCTTCCCATGCCAAAAAGCAAACTGAAAATTGGAGAGAAGGTTGCTCAGAAACATGGAATACATCCCATTGGAAGAGCCACTTGTTGGTGAAGTTTATTGGCAGAAAGAAATGATCTTTTCATTTTAAAGGTTCCTCTGGTATGCAAAATTGATGGTGACTTTTATTGTATTTGGAGCATGTTTTTGACAGTGACTTCTTGTCCTGCATCTTAATGAAGACTCTAAACATCTGCTTGGATGCACTTTATGTCTAATTACGCACTGGCCTGATTTTCAGTACTTGCCCTCGATACTGTCATGGAAAGAGCTTTTTTTGCTGCATCACTTTGATTTCCTACTTTTTTTTCTTTAATAGTACCATAACCCAACATAATAATTACGCTTTTGAGCTCAGTGAAATTCACCACGTGAAGTAGTGATGGTTTAGGTACTTGCATTGTGGCCCCATAACAATCTGAATAACCAGTGCTAAAGTTGTATATAAACAGCCAGGACACTTCTGATGAATTCCACTTTGGAGTAATTGCTGCATTTGTGTCATTAATAAATAAGAACAAGAAGTAAATGCTTTCCTGTTGTCTTCTGTGGTTTATTCATCCTGCACCTTAAAAAACAAAGCACACAACAAAGTAGTTTTTCATCTTGACTAAAATGCATTTTAAAATTAATTGTTTTAGTGGCTTGAAAGCTTCACAAATTGGATTGGAATCCCATCCATAAAGCAGCCACAACTACTGGGTCTGGCCTCTCTGATCTTTCTAATCATTTTCTCACCTGGCATTTACATGAAGATAACCCCTTACTGACATCATAAGCAGAGATGGGCAGGACCTGAAACATTCTCTGCCATGGGAGAAGGTTTGGGCTGTGATCACCAGTTTAAGAGAGATTTATCAAACTGCACAAAATGCATATATTGGAACCTGGATTAATTTGCACGTAAATGACTGAGCGTAGCTAACTGCAAATGTCATGTTAGGTGTTCAGCATTGCTGCCATGAGAGGAAAGGATAAGAAATGAATGGGATAAAACACACAAGAACATGACAAGAAAAACCGGATGTTTCTAACTCTGCGGTAGCCCTTTCATAAACTAGCAGACCAAGCCAAGGAATCATGCTAATGTCCTGTAATAAACAGTTCCACTGTAGGGTCCGTATGTCCAAGGGCTTCTTGCTGCATTTGAGGTAATTAACAAATGATTATGCATCTACCTAAGGGCTCTGTGCTGTCCCCAAGTGCTGCAGTATGTGCCTCCTTTGGAACTGGGAAACAATAACTGACATTCAGGTGTCTTCACAGACTCCTGGTTTTCCCTTTGTTGAGCCAAACCTCTGAGCTAAAAGCAGCAATCCTGTTCCCAAAGAGCAGGGGCTCAGGTACTATGATTATGAACATCCTGCAACCTCACCTCTGTATGGATGGTGGGACAGATGTACAGTGGCACAGATGGATGTATTAAACACTTGACATTCATCTGTGCAGAGCAAGATCCTGTTCCAAAGTACAAAAAGGAACTGAAATAGAAGTAAAGCCTGTGTGAAATTTCAACCCTGGTGTGCATGGTTACTTTGAATAGAAATATTTGCTACTCTTGTGACAGGCTGGACTCGCAGTCTCCTTTTCAGAGGAGAGAGAAAGTGAAGGGAGAAAAGCAGCTTGCCTTTAAAGAGCAGCAGGAACTCTGGATCCTTTATTCCTTGCAGCATTTCCCCTTAAACAGAACTCCTCTGTGGATGCTTCAGGCTGGTTTGAAGGCTGATTCTGGGCTCTACTTTTTGCTTCCAAGGCAGCTCACCCTGGGGCAGGTTTCCTGGCAGAAGGGGACCCTCAGGAAGGGGAGGGAGTTAGAAAGACCCTTGTTCCCCAGGCAGCAGGGACCCTTCTTCCCTGCCACCGGAGCCTGTGCCTTCCACCTGGGTCTTGCAGGGGAAGCGGGTGCTGGGGGGGGAAATGAGCACCTCCAGGCACCAACTGCATCCCAGGCAAGGAGTTTGCCTCTGCACCGGGCCAACGCGCTGGCATCTCTGTGCTTCTGTCCTCTCCTGCTTAGTTTGCCGTAAGGTGCCTGTAGCACTCATCATGTGCTTGCGTGGTGCTAAGAACCCATCTCCTCGAAGGGTCCCATTGTTTCTGGGACACAGACACCAAAAGTGGTGCTGACATTTGAGTGCTGATTCTTCCCAGCTGTGCAGCAGTTACAAAAGCAATCTCTTGTGCTCAGGTGCTATTGGACTGTGTCCTGCTGGTGCAGGCACTTCCCAGCCTTGTCCTATCTCCCGAGGAAGTCATGCTACTGCTCTTCCCCACATACTCACTGTCCTCCCCTGTTTAAAGCTGGGTTTAATCTGTGGTACTGTCACCACTGTGTGGAAAAGTTGCATGAGATACACTGCATTTCAGAAATGAAGAATCCATCCTGAAAGTGGAGATTGCATTTGAAATATACCTGGGCTTGGTAATGTTCTAAGTGTAACACCTCCAGCATTTTTCACTTTCAAGGTGACAGGAATTGAAAGATGGATTCCTGCAATTTTGGCATTTATGATTCAACTGAGAAAAGGTCAGCTTCTTCATGGAATCTTGTTTAAACTGGTAGAATGGCATGGAAATGTCACATTGTCTTTCTGATAGTGTCACTGGTGCTTTGATTAACAACAGATTCGATCTGTAATGCAGAATAAACCCAAATGCCACAAATAGCTCTGTAAGAACCTAGTCCAAAGTGTCTGAGAGATCAATAGAAAGATTTCCCATCATTCCACTAGGGAGGGATCTGGTCTAACTAAAACACTGGAAAAAAAGAGAAGCTGGTGCTGTTATTCAAAAATGTATTCTTTAAGCCTGCAGGAGCCAGAACCCCTTCCCTGCAGCTGAAGAACCCAGCAATAGAATTAAAAAGCCCCACCGATGCTGGCCCTGGGGCTGGTAATGGCCACCTGGCCCTAATGAGCCCAATGAGTTCCACCTGGGCCCCCAGGCTCTGTAGGGCCCATAGCACTATTTAAGCTCAGCCTGTGACCACCTCATTTCTTTAGCCTGCACTGTGAGAGCAGCAGCCCCAGCTTTGCTATGGCCGTAGACAGCGCATGGGCAGCTTGGATGGATGTTTGTCTCCAGAGCCTGGTGAGTCTTGGGTCTCTTGCTGCTGGTTTGTGCTGTGCTGGTTGATGCTGGCCCATGGGAGTGGCATTGAGGGAATAAATCTCAAATAACTTGTGAAGCCCTACACTGAGGGCTGAACAGCACAGGTCTAGAAAGCTGATGCCCCTTATGGGGCCAACCAGGTGCAAGGTCTGTGCTTCCCCTGTTGATGATTTCAGTGTTACCTTTAGTTCTGTAGTGATGCCCCCCTTGCCCCTTTTCCTGTGAAGCTTCAGCTTGTGTCTCTATGAGAAAGACTCATGGGTGTGTGCTTGCTGCCTAGCACCTGCAGCAAAACAGGGCTTTGCCCGTAGAGAGGCTTTTTCAGGTGTCTTCATGGGCCTCTTCTTGCAGTTCTTGCTTTCTTTGCATCTCCTGTGTTACTGCAGCAGCGCACTGCTCCTGCCATGTGCTGTCTGCAAGTTGAATGTGTGCTTGGTAATTCTTCCAGCATATAATGGTATTTGAATGTGGCTGTGTATTACTGGCTGAGGAGTGTGGGGACAAAGACTGTATTGCTGTCCTTTGGATCAGAGATCTGGGTAAAAATCAGTTGCTTGAGTTTGTGCTGCTTCACCTTGGCAGCAGGGGAGCAGCACTGCTGTGTGGGGTGGGCAGTGGACATCACAACTAAAGATTTACCTTTCCAGCTTGAAAGGTAGATGTGATGCAGTTGAACACAAGGATGTGAGTGCGAAGCTGGCGATGAGCAGCAGCAGTACTGTGCGCTGCCTGGTGGTGATGGTTCTGTATGCGTGGAGGGAGCGGAGATGTCTTGTGCTGCCTATGGAGGCATGTCCCCACACTGCTTCCAGTGCTGTGATAAATGTAGGATCGTGGGGTCAGAAAACCTTCACTATGGGTGGAAGTGGAATTAGTGTAATATGAAGCTTGTTTCCCAGGCAGAGCTGAGTATTTTGCAAGGTATCTGGCAAAGCAAACAGCGTTGCAAAGGATCAGACTATGCAGTTATCGCTGGCTTCACAGACAAAACACTGACACCTTATGACATCTTATAGTAGGAAACTGTATAGCATGCACATGGACCCTCCATGCAGGAGTAATTTTATCAGGCAAAAGTCAACTTTCAAGCATTTTTAGGAAAGAAAGTGAAGGGCTGCCAGATAGGGGAAGCTTCTTGAGATAATCAGTTCATATATTTTTCATCAGCTGACTTCTGAAAGGCAGTTTCTTGTTGCAATAGTTTATCTTCAACTGCCAATTTTCAGAATGATTGTGAACCATGTATCATGTGTCAGGAAACGTTCTCCACTGACTCTTAGTGCTGTATGCTGCTATTTATAAGTTCACTGTGTTTTTGTATCATACTTTGCTATCAAATCCTGTCAATAATTCAGGAAAATACAAACCATAAAGGTTGCTGGGCATGTTGAAGTGTGCTGTCATGGGGAAAAATATATCCTGGACCATCAGCCTGGAGGGTTCAAGAGTTTTATAAGGGAGATGCCCTAACACTAGAGTAGAAAAAGTTAAGGTGACACTTCAACAGGCCAGGAATTGATATCTGGTGTGAAGGCAGGTGTGTAGGTGCAGTACACAGCATGGAGGGGAAATCCTTGTATGCAGTCTGCATCTGCCCTATCTCTCACTGAGCTTATTCTGTGGACTTTGTGAGTGTGGAGCTCAAGCACTGCTCTTGTCTTCACCACTTGTGCAACTTGGTTTCCATGTCTTTTGCCATCTGTGACTCAACAGCTTATGGTCTTAAGTGGGTTCAAAAACTGCATTGGCGTTCATAGAAGAGAGTCACTGTGGATTGAGAAACGCAAAAATATCTGACTCAAAAAGCCCAAGGAGCAGACTGGAGGTACTTACTACAGCTGTGTACTCTTTACAGGTATCCTGTGTCTCTGTGTTGCCAAATTGTCATGAGATTTTTACTTGCTTGGCAGAATGAAGGGATAAGTACAAGTTTGCAGGTTATCACCAGCACAAAAGGGCTTTGGGCTCCCACTCCCTTTGAACTGAAAGGTCTGAGATTCCTTGCTCCCCTACACTGAAAGCAGGTCTATTAACATTTGGCTTTTACACCTCCAGCATTATCAGAATGACAAATATCTTGACAGCTGCTTACTCAAATTGTCAACCAGCATGTTCCAGTAAATTGTTGAGAGGTGCTTGATGTTGAATGTGTAATGAGACTCCCTCTTGCTGCAGGTGGGCATGAGTGTTCCCATTTTTTCTTCCCATTTATATCAAATGTGGTGGTCCTGCCATTCATTTACCTACACATGGCTTGAATTGGAATTAAGATCCTCAAGTGTAAGTTGAATTGCCCCGATTTAAGTCTGTTTACATAGAAGGATTTTGTGTGCTTGATAGTGATCTGTATGTGCCACCATCCCTAGGACTGTGCTTAAAGGATTCGTTGAGAAGACCTTTCACGATCTCATTGCATGGATTTCCAATGAGGTTGGAACAGACCTTTAGGATCAAGTCCAACTGTTCCCCAGCATTGCCACAGCCACCACTAACCCATGTCACTGAGGGCCTCCTCTACAGGGTTTTGAACTGCCCTGGGCAGCTGTTGCTATGCTTTTAAAGAAAAGTAATCCTTTAAATGAGCTGCTGATAGCAAGACCATTCGAAGACGTCTCTCAGTGGTAGGGGGTTAATCTCTCCTGCTCTGATGGTGTCTGGAGAGCATAAACATGCATCATCCCATGCTTCATTTAAAGACATTGCAGTGAGCTTGAACTATTATCTTAATTTCTGTTGTGTCTGTGGTCTGGACTGAAGGGATGCCAGTCTGTGCCTGGGAAATGCTATCCTAGTAAACACCATTAACTATATTAGTGATTGTTTTTTTCCCTAAGTGCTAAGCTTTGCCACTACTATTGCTCTTTCCGTTCCTTGCTGCTGTTTCTAAATAACTGAGCAAATGCAGGGTGAAATAACCTGACCGGTTTCTTTTTAATAGTAGCTTTATGCTAAAATGCAGCAATTTGAATGTAAGTGAAATAAAACTTCTGGGGAAAAGTGTCTTCCTCCTTGGGCTGGATTAGTTAAAAAACAACTCGGGCTCGAACCCAAACTGAAAAGATTTAGGGTCTGAAACAGAGGTGGCAAATGTTGCAAGAGAAGGCTGGGAATGTTTGTCCTGTGCTAACATTTGAGTCCCACGTGCTCTGTCCTGAGCTGATGTTTAACCCCATCACCTTCCTCTGGTTGGAAGCTCTCTCTGCTCCTCACCTTTCTCCATAACACCCCTCTTCCAGGTTATCCAATTAACACAGTGAATTTAAGCACAGTAAACAGTGCTTGGGTTTTGTGGGTCCCATTTGGAACCAGAAGAGTGGCTCAAGCAATTGAAAGTCTGTTTCACTAAGTGTACCATTTATAAAGAGTAATCTTCTTTTCCTGTGTGCCTTTCCTGTGCCCTGAGGAGCAATGTTCGGGGCAGATATGGAGCTAGTTCATGTGCTGCTGGTGCACCAGTGTTCCCCTTTCAGCTCCTCCCCTGTGTGAATCAGTGATGGCAAAGTTTTGGAAAGCAGTTTCTTTATGTGCAAACATGAAGAGATTGGAGGCTTGAATTAAAATCTTGCTAAAGTAGGACAGACTTGTTTGCAGAATGATTATAATGATATATTGTAAATACACAATTTCAACATCTCTAAAATAAATACATGGGCATAACTCCATTTTAATTTTCATCTCATGAATTAGAGCCTTGCTGCAACTCTGTGTGGGGTAAATGCCATATTTCTGCTACATTAGTAGGAGTGAAATCCATTGTGGAGTGCTCCACATTATTACCAGGGGAGAGATCATCTTTGCTTTTCCAAGATAACATTTAAGTGAGAGAAATATGTTCTGTAACTGATAGCAAAGAGTGGGGTTTTTCTGAGATGCTCTACTGATTTGTATGGTAAGGAAGCTTAAATTGTACAACCATTTAAAAAGTACAATTTGCAGAGCATATTAATAGCACTCAGTGGGGGATGTAAATTCACGTTTGTGTGGGACTTCCAGGCTTTTGAGATTTTTCTTTTCATCTGGCATAGGAAACTTGATAGAGAAATAAATCTCTTGATGTGTTCAGATCTGATTTGTTTTTCAGTGTTCCTTAATTTATTTGTTACTGTGTAGCAAAACGAAGGATTTTTTTAGCATTTAGCTCTACAGACATTGAAACACTACTTTTGGAGAGGTTTCACTTTTCTCCCTAAACCAGGTTTCAGTAAGAGCATGACACATTTGCAGTGCATTAGAGGTTTTGATAGAACTGGACCTTTTAGCAGCACTTCTGACTTTCAGACCTGCTCTAAGGATGAGGTGTATAATATCCTACCCTACTTATGGCCAAGGGTGTTATTTTCCTTCCTTCAAGTAATGCATCAAAGAAGCACAATCTGTTTGGAGTTGTGGGGAAAAAATACTTCCTGGATTAGACATGGAAAAAAAAAGTGGGATTAGGAAAGGCAGGGATGATAGCTAATGCTGAGAACTGCCTGAGATCCTAAAGGTATTCCCTTTCCTAGAACTTGAGGTGATTTCCTACTTTTATCCAAGCTATAGTGACTCCATTTCCATAGAGACTAATGGCTGTTGTCACTGACGATACAAAAGCTCCTGAATGTTTTCCAGGAAAATGTTGTGATTATTAGCCAAGAATAACTTCACAGAATGCTAAGTCACTGTTTGGTGTCTTGGACAAATAAAACACTGGCCTTAAAGTAACTTGATGGGTAGCCATCAGGGAACAAGCATCTCATACAGGCTGTATGACATTAAGTAGTACCTTTGTAGATATCAAACATGTTGAACAGAACACCAGTGAGCCTGAAATCTTGACATTTACTGAAATGGATCACCTACTCAGAAGCTGGCATTTCTGAAGTAGCAGGGAGCACTCCAGGAGACATCAGGATCAGGATGTCTTCAGTAGTGCAGAAATTCCAGGCCTGAGCCAGGTGTATTGATTCACTGATTTTCTTAATATGTACAAAGACAAATGAACTATCTACCCTGCAGCTCACTGCATCTAAAGATAGCCCTTTAAATCAGCCAAATGATTGGTGCTCTAGTGTGCCTGTTCCAAAACATGCCACTGATTAGGAAGCAAGTTGAGCTCATCAGTGTGGATGTAGGTTTGCAGCTGGTGTTTGAAGTCACATTTGAAGCCCCTCACTGCAAGAGGGACTTGGTGCAGACCATTTTGGCCACTGGAAGATTCCCCAGGTGGTCCTCATTTGCTCCAGCTCTTGTTCCTGCTCAGAGCTTTTGGGAGATTTGTGGCAACTGGAAGAGCAGATAAAAAGGAGCAGCCTCTGGGATAGTTATTTGTGATACCCTCATGGGAGCTTGAGGCTGTGAATCATTGTCAATGGTTTGCACATGCAGAAAATTCTGAGCATGTACTGAAGTGTTATCAGTAAATATGTGCTATTAAAATGATGGGCAGTTGGTACAGCAGAGCTGTGGAGACGGGTAAGACTGAACAAGTGCAGGTCTTAAAATAACGCTGAAATGTAAACCTGTTTTCTTACAATCCTCTTAATTATCACATGTAACCTCTGTTTTCAAAGAGCATATAAATGTCTATGTGCTGTGCAGGCATCCTCGCCTATCTCTGGATGTTTTCTTAACTGCTCAACAAAGTACCAGTGTGGTGAGATTAGATACAGGAAAGTTGACCCTTGAAGGTTAATATTTTTTGACTGAATTGGGCAATCCACTGGGGAATTTCTCAGGGAAGGTAATTACATTTCTCTTGTGCTAAGTTGAGCACTTCACTAGTTTAGCAGAGTTTTTTTCCTAGGGAAATACATGGTATAATGGAATGTTCTTTAACTCTTTCAAGGAGCAGAAAATTGCTCCTTCCATTGAGAAGTTTCATGTTTTCTAGGAGAAACCATTTTCTTGTATGAGCATTTAGACATAATTTAAGATATACATTTATTTTCAGTAGTAGACTGACTGTCTAGGGGCATATTCTTGACGTGGTTTGATACTCAGCATGTCTGAATGCTTTCCAGGACAGCCCTTTAATATTAATGTTAGCTGCTTTTCCCCTCCCTTAGATCTGTACCTGACCTCCTTTGTCTTACCCTCTTCAGACTAACTTGTTTTCATCTCTGTTTCAAAACCAGTTGTTTGAGACCTCAGACCTTTTGCCTTCTCTGCAGTTGATGTTTTGCAGCAACATCATGTTGCTGACTCATGTTCCGTGTATGATCCACAGTACCTGCCGGATGCCTTCCTGTGTGCCTGCTGCGAGGGTGCTTGTTACTCATCCTGTATTTGTGCAGCTGGTTATTCCTGCCTTTGTCTTACTGACTGCCTGGGGAGCAGCCTGAGAAGCAGTAAAGGCCTTGGTGCTCTGCAAGCCCTGTTAGGAACAGCTGAAGTAGCCCTGTGTTATCAGCACTGTTTTGGTCTCAAACCCAGCACACAGAACCTTTGGGGTTTGTGATGCCAATTATCTTAAAAAGATCCAGTGGGAATAAGTTACTGTGTTAATCATTGCCAGCACATTGAATCTGGGGCTACAGTTCTGCAATGTAGGCCCAGGATGTATGTCCCGCATACAGCATCATCCATGTCAATGGAGCAGCTTAGAAAAAACAAATGAGTGGTGCACAATGCACTGCTGACATCTGGGTTATTGCTGCTTTGCCGTGTTTGATGGCAGGAAGCAGTCTGACTATGCTGCTGTTTGTGTGTTTATTCTGTGAAGCTGGAGGCTGTGAAACACCACTGACCTCCTATCCCAGCATCCTTGTGACAACCTTTATGAAGGCAGAAACAGACTTGTGATTTGCCTGCTAGGCAGCAGCTTTCCTAGCTGCAGAGAAGTGGACTACAGCTTGGAATCTTGCTGTGGGAACAGGCTTGCTAGCTGCTCCCCTTAATGAAGTGCTATGAGCTGTTTCTGTGTGTATTAGGGTTGTTGCAGCACAGCTTTTGCAGGGAAGTGGCTGTGAGAAGCGAACCTTCTTTAAATCTAATCAATTGCATTGCTGTTTGCCTGGTAGGCTAATTGTGACAAGCACTAGACCACTGGAGCTGTCACTGCTACTTGTGCAAAGTGCTTTTGGTGACATAAAGATGCAGTGGTAGGACAGATGCATGGGACTTGGGATGTAGGTCCCTGCCTCTGACTGGCAGTTTCACATGTGCAAGAAGTGTGGTGATACTGTTAGTTGGGGGGTTGGCATCCTTCTTTGCACAGAGTATCTAAAATGTTAACTCATGGACTATGGCACAGTTGAGAATAAGGTCCCGATTTCAGTGAGGATAGAGGAAAAAAATCAACAATGTGGAAGAGATCATACAGGGCAACAAAGGCCTGGGCAATTATTTGGAGTTTAAACAAGGATTTGTGTTGTTTGTGCTCTGAATGCTGCCTGGGGAATGGTGTGCCAACAAACTGCTCCTGTCTGAATTGCTGGTCTGGAACTGCAGCAGTGTGTTGACATTAGATTCTGTAGTTCAGTGAGCAGCAGGGTGCATGACACAGAAGAGGAGCACAGCATCTTCTAGAAAGGTTGATTTATGCATTGAGGCCAGTGTAATACATGGCTACTGGAGTTAAATCTGTTAAACCTACCTAGTTCCCATTTCCCTGAAGGTGAGAAATCTGAGGCACTTGTGGTCCTGACAGACCCAAGCCTGCCTTGTGAGCAGTCCAGCCTTATTTAAGTCACATCTTGAAGCAGAGGGTCATTAAAATAATGCTGGCATTCTTCTCACTGTTAATACTTAGTGCTTGAAAGAGCTGTCTCTGGCCTGAGAGCTTCAACTTTGATGTAGGTGAAAAGGGAGCTGATGATTGGTCCCTTCCTTCCTCGCTCTCTGTGGGGCACAGGTGGTTGCTCAGCAGTGCTGGACATGCTCCTGGAGCTTGCCTTTGCTCAGGCATCTGTACCCTTTCTCCCTGACTGGGCTGCAGGACAGAGCTTGGAAGCAAATTCACAGTGTTTGACACAACTGCAGCTGTGGAGGCTGACCCCTTCTGCACTGAATTTTGTCATAAAAATGTATTTGCATGGGTTTCCAAGGGCAGTAAAAAGAGCTGTAGGAAGTCTGGGGAAATGAAGCCCAGTGTTGCCCATGCTGCGTAAGCCCATGCCCCTGCAGCTGGTCAATGAGGCAGGAGTCAGCATCTCGGCCTCCTCTGAGGGACTTCCACCATGCTCTTCCACAAAGGGAGCATATCAGCGTGGGAAGTGCCCCTGCCCGGTGGAGGTGGCTCTCTGTGCCCCACAGGCAGAGCACACAAAAAGGTGGGTGAGCACTCGGCTGTGCGCTGCTGAGGTCAGAGTTTGCGTTTTCCACTGCATGCAAAACATACCCAGTACTTTTGTCATCCCTGCTACTGCTTTGCACTGTGCTGGCAGTCTTCCCCTTTACAGCACTGTAAGGAAATTCACCATTAACAGCTGTTGATGATGGGTTTTCTTGGCCAGTGAGGTCAGCTGCAGCCAGTATTTGCTCTGCAGTAGTCAAATTGTTTCCTTCTATAAATTGTAAGGCCTCTGGCAACGCATTAATATTGGCTGCATAAGGTTTGAATGTCTGACTGAAAAGAAATAAGAAAAAGGGATTGAGTTCAGATGTCCCAAAAGGTGCAGATCTTGGGTTCCTCATCAAAAAGAAGGTACTTCATTTTAATCTCCAGCTTAGGCTTCAGTCGATAATCACAAAGTGAATTGGACATCAAACATTGCTGGTTTTGCCTCTTTTATTATGCACAGATGTCTAGTTCTGCTTCATACCCTATTATGAGCCAGGTGCTAAATTGCCTTTGGCTGCCTTCATAGGCCTAAGGAGTTCTTGTGGCTATCCCTAATGTAATTAAACATTTACACTCAATTAAATGAAAACTGTGTAGCCACATCATGCTGAGAGCTGCTGCTACTTCCACCCCAATCCTGTATTGTTTAGGCAAGTGTTAAAATGATAATCCACAATTTCCAGGCATTTGGGTAGCAAGCGAAGCTGTTGCTGTCTCCCTCAGTTTATGAATATTGTAAGTAAGCCATCACTGTTGGCTGCTATAATTTTCAGTGTGGCAGAGCTGAGAAGAAATCTTGAGCCAAGAAGTTAGTGGCAAAACTTCCCTTCTCAAGGAGCCAGCTGAGCACCATGGAACTTCCTTCAGCCTCTGACCTTCACAACAAAGTTGATAAGCTCTTATAGTGATGCAAAGAAGTCTTCTCCCAGTGGTGGTATCGGGGCTCCTGCACAGCAGAGGTGTGCTGGGACCCACTGGCCTCTGCACTGCTGGTGGCAGTGAAAGCAGTCCTCATCCAGACCTGATCTGTGGCAGCTCCTCTGCCTATGGGGAGAAATGCCTTCAGCCAAACTGACTCTTTCCCTCCTCTCAAGACCAAAGCATCCAGCCAGGTAATAAGAGTCTAAGAGGAGCTCAGGTGTTAAATAGCATGAGGAAACTGTGATGGGGATGTTAAATCAGGAAAAAACATCCGTTTTCTTGTAGTTGGTCTTTTAAAGCTGCTTGAAGTAAACCTTGTGGGTTTTTCCTGTGTCCTGAAATATTTCATGTTGCCCTTGCTGCTGAGCTCCGGAGAATGCTGTCACTTCCCCAGAGGTAGAAAGACAAAGCATAGGCAATTAAACTCATTCTCTACAGGAGGCTTTACAAGGATTTGCATGGAAAAAGAGCTAGAAATGAAAAGCAAATGAAAGGAGACAATTGTATCTGGAAAACAAGCTGGTGAGTCATGTGGAAGGCTAAGAGGATGTCAGAAGAGCAGATGTCTTGGATGTGGATCTTTGTGCTGGACTGTGGCCTATGTTTAACAACTTGCCTGTTCCTGGAGCTGCCTGCACCCCTGCTTGCCGAAGGCACTGACACTGCTGAGGCAGAGCTCCAGGAGCAGGGGTTGGGAGCAGGGATGAAGCCTGCTTCTGTCCTTGGCACATACCCTGAGGTGACCCTGTTCACATGCAGCTGGTGGGGGACAATGGGCACCCAAAGTCTGCTCCAAAGGCAGGAGGGACTTGGGACCGATGTTCTCCTAGCGCATGGATAAGACCCTTAGTGGAGTTTGGTTTTTTGTTTAGTTTGGTCTGACTTAATCTTGATCCATCTTGGAGTGCCTTGGTGTTGTGATAGAAACTGACAGCTGACCCATGTCCGAAGAGAAGGGTTAGGAATATTGTTTCAGAAGATGTGATCAAGTAATGCAGAATTACTTCAATGGAACTGATGGGCCAAGAAATCAGGCTTCTACCCTGGAACAGGACATCTGTCTAAGCCACCTGAGATTTCCTTCTAGGTGCTTTCTGAATGTATTCATGGGGGAATTACTGCAGGGTCCCTGCAGTTGGGATGCAAGGCTGTAGAACTGGGCTCATGTCTGTCTGAAGGCTTTTTGAACTTGACTCCTTTTGCCTGTCAACATTTGTGTAGCTCTGCTTCAGACGGTGCCATATGAAAGCATGGGATTGTACATGCAATAAAGACTCCAGTTGTTTCTACTATGTAAGCTATGAAGTCTGTAGCCCAGGTATCTGTGCACCTAGGTAATATCTTCATGTCTCTAATTCAGAGCTCCTGGCTGACAGCACAACATGTCTGCCCAGGCACGTCTGTCTTGCACGGGACAGTCCTTAAGTTAACAGGTTGTACATGTGTTGTCTCGTAGCCTGCAGCTTTGCCAGTAGCCACTGGTATTTTTATGGTTTCTGCTGAACGTTGGCTTAACTGCATCTTGCTTAAGCACTCAGTGTGAGCTGTTGCATGCAGCAGGACACTGCCAAGTCCGAGCCTCGGAGAGGCTGGTGCTGAGCGAAGAGTAATGCTGCTGCAGGCTAACAGTGCCAGCTGCCTCCACAGGAGGAAGGAGGAGTAAATTCTTAGCTGTTCCAGGGCTTCTGTGATCAGAGATGCTCAGCAGTGAAAAGGCAGCCACTTATTATCTTGTCTTCTGTGGACAAAGGCTATTGTATAACATTAAATTGTATCTCACAGCAAATCTCATGCTGTTGCTTGTGTTAATGAATTGGCAGGTAAGCAGTGCAATGAATAAAAACTATTGAGGTAGTGATGGCTGACCACTGAAACCCTGTTTCTTCCATAGCAATAACTTCTTAAAGGGAGTCCCTGAGCCCAGGGACTAGCAGAGGCAGTCAGCAACTATTGGTCACACAGGAGGAAGGGGAAGAAGACAATGCAAAGCTGAGCACAACAGCCAGAAGTAATGGTCTGAAATGGCCTTATCCACACATTCTAGAGCAGGAGATGTCAGCCCTGCTCTCAACAGCAGGATGAGCAGGGTCTGCACACCACTGAGGTGCCTTGGCAGGAAAGAACTTCTAAGTAGATGAAATGCAATGAGATGGGTAAGAAATGGGAAGGATAGTGCAAAGAGATGAGCTACCTGAGGTCAGTGAGCATGTGAGCACCAGTGTTAAATACAAGCCAGGTCTCCTGCAGATCACCCAGCAGCTCTCTGGATGGGGTCTGAACTGCACATACAAAGGCTTTGCTGTTAGTTCAAGTGACAGAGGCTTGGATTTTTAATCTGTGTTAGCTTCACTGCTGCTGTCAAGGTTTTAGCAGTGGTGATATCTACCAGACTGACATGTTCTACAGTGGACTTTAGGGAATACTAAGTATTTTTTTTACTGATGTATTGGTGTATGTTGTCTAATTTCTCTGGACCTCACAGATTCTTCCATGCATATCTACATAGTTTGAGTACTAAGCTACATTTATCTTGAGTATAATTCAGTTGCTCTTTAAATTCATACACACATTGCTCAAATGATAACTGTTAAGTAATAGCTGCAAGTAAGTATGCAAACTCTAATTAAAATGTCTACCATACTACATTATGCTTTATTTGCCCATTAAGTGTGAGAGGTTTAGCACTCTTTCCCTTAAATACACCTCAAAGAATTAAACAAGACTGTGCATCAGTTGATGGGATCTAAACAAAGTGGTGCACAGAGATAATTGAATCATTTTTATTTTGACCAGTGCACATTTTGGGATCCTCTTAACAGCAGTTGTGAGCACTACACTTGTTTCAAATTGATTTTGTGTTGAGCTTTCTAGCCAGGAGGGATTGGTTTGGGCTTGTTACACCCTTGCCTGTCCTGTGTGGCTCTGCTGTGCCTAGATACTGGTCTGATGTTACCAGGAAATCTTTTCCTATCGAAAAAAACCAAAGTAGACTTGGTGATTTTGTTAAACTGAAGCACCAGTAAGGGCTTTTTCTGCATTGTGATCACCTACAGTGGTATTGCAGATGAAATGCCATCCTGTGCCCTTGTGTTTTGTTACCTACAGCTGTGTTTCAAACCTGCAATCCCATAAGAGATGTATTGCATGTAACAAGTATGTATAGGCAGATTTAGCTATGCCATCTGTATTTGCAAGTGCCCGACACTGAGCCCCAGGCATCCTGTCTCCTCCTGTATCTCAGCAGGTTTGGAGATGGGTTGATGGGTACTGTTTAGCCGCAACAATAGTGGAAGGAGGCTGGGGGGCATGGTGAGTACCTGCTGAAACAGGACTGCTCTGCCTTGAAACAGCTTTTTGTGTGACTTGGCAGCACATGGGAGAGGGGAGAGTCTGATCTCTTGGAGTCTGCAGCACCAGGAATCCAAAAGAACCTCTCAAGCAGCTGTAGCTTACATGTCTCATGCCTACCAGTGTTGTTGAACACTGAAGCTGTCCCCTTCCCAGTGCTCAATCAGAATGCAGCTCAGTACATCTGTAGCGTGGCACAAGATGCCAAAATTAAACTCATCCAAACTGCTACTTTAAAGTGCTCTTCCAGCTGTGTTATAGTGCACAGAGAGAAGGCTATGCAGAAACATTGCCTGTTGCTGACATAAAAATGCTGTTTGCAGAACAAGGAAATGTACACGGCAACTTCCTTGCTTTTAATAATGTAGTGTGGCAGGTGCTTTGTTCTCTTCCCAGTGGAGCAAGGAGCTCTACATGACAAATCCTGGCAACCAAATGGCATTGCTGTTTTATAATGTCATTGCTGGTCGGGTGATGATACTCTTGGAGCTATCCCAGCTTGACTTTTTCCAGGTTCTTCACGAGCTGGGCCCACACAAGATTAGTAAGTTTAAGGATGCTGAATAAGCACATGAAGCTGCAGCTATTTAGTACCTTAGTGGTCCCTGGGGCATTGAAAAAGGAGGTTTCTAAAACATGTTGAATTGTACTTGTATTAGAGGCTTATTTCTCAATGCTCTTGGCTTTAACACCCTTACTATAATGTTTTCCTTTCTGGGCAGAGGTGTCAGCTGAGGGTATTGCTGCTTTCTTTTCCCCACCAAGGACTCTGTTCTGCTGCGGTGATAATGTTCTTGACACGGGCCATTGTACTGCAAATGGCAGAGGGCAGTGTGTGAATGTCATATCTGAATGTCTGCAACAGCAGTTAAGCCAGCATTCTTCCAGTTCTCCAAGTGTGGATGTGAAAAGGTGATGTTTCCTGTTTCCTCTTCTGGTTGTGGCCTTGTTTCAGGAAGGCTGAGTGGACATGAGGAAGTCTTTTCAATTTCCCATGCCTCTGTTACTGCCTATGAAAAGCTGAGAACAGGAGCAAGCCACAATGTGCCTTGCAGGTGAGCATTCAGCAGTGTTTTGGTAGGCTGCGGCTTCTCATTTCTCTCTGCACTACATAGAGGGAAATCAGGAACTCTGACAGCAGCTGGGGTTTTACTGGCTTTTAGCATAGATGGATACAGGCCAGAGATGCCTGTTTGCACAACTTGCACTCTATCTATCACGAAGTCAGTGCAATAAATCCATAGTTCAGGTTTAAGACAGCTCCTAATGTCAGCTCAGTATTGATTCAGCTGCTAACTTTGTTGTCAAAGGGGTGACATTATAAAGAGCCTTTGGGCTGGAATTTTCTAAGACTTAAAGGATGTGGGGCCAGATCTCCAGAGCTGTATGCATGGCTCCATGTGCAGATGGGTAACTAGGGGGAATTCCCAGGCCTCCTAAGGAGTCAGATACCAGTTTCTGAGAGCAATCAGGAGTGAGGCAGGTGAACCTTTCCTGGTGAATTCTGTAAAACCTTTTTGGCACAGAGAACTGCTGTTGAAAACAGATTTATGGAGCCTGCTCCCACTGGCTTTTAAAGGAGCCTGTCCCCTGTACTGCACTCTCTCATTGCAGGCCTTCTGGTTTAACCTTTACTGATTTTACAAATTGGTAACTGTGGAAAAGTGATGAGCTGTTACTGGTGCATGCTGTGCTCTGGTTCTGTGCCATTATGAGTAACTAGTTTGCATTGAAGGACATTTTAAAAACTATATTTGAACTGCATACATTAAACTCATTTCAGTAATATACTGCTTGGTCGGCAGGATGGGCCAGAGGATGATCTTAAATACAGCGATTTCCTTGCTTTTTTTGGACACTGTTTTGCTATTGAGCAGTCTCCTGTGCTCCTGATTCCCAGCATTATTTCAGTCCAGGTAACATTATCACATCTCAAACACTTTTAATCTTCTGATAAAGTATCAAGGCTGTGACTTAAAAACCAACAAAAATCCTGTTTTGAGACCATCCATTCTTGGCTGTCTCTTAAAGCACAGTTACCACAGATGTAACAGATGAGCTGGCTCCACAGCCTGAAGGTGCTAAGTGAAGATAATCCAGCTGTCAATTCTGAATGCTTGTCGTGCATGGTTTAGAGGTTGTGCACTGCTGGAGCTCTCCCTTCCCCAGGATAAAATGGTTGCTGGTTTAAACTTCTGTTTGCTTTCCTTGTTTTCCTGATGCTCATCCTCTGCCAGTTGTCTGAGGTTCAGCAGCCCCAGCTTACAAATGTAATTGATCATTAGGATGTCCCTGAGGAGATGTCAGTTGCTGTAGTTTAACAAAATGTCAGCTGTGGAATAGGCAGTCATTAGGAAGGATGTAGAGAGTCATTCATCTTGGTCAGCAGTGCTGCCTGAGAAGGTGGAGGTGGGGGGAGGGATGCTCATTTTGGTTGTGGCTTCTTCCATTCCAGAAAGTTAAAGTCCTGTTCTCTTTCCATGGATGGAAAGGAGTCTGTATCTGTGCATACACATTAATCTGTTGGAGCTGTGTAATCATCTGTGCTTGGGATTTCAGATTATTGCCTATGACTTCAAATGGTTCCTCAGCAGAAATGCATTGTAAGCTTTCCATACTTCCACTGTTGTAATAAGCTAAGGAATCAGTCCTGCTCATGGCCTCTCAGATTCATGACTCACAATGGCAGTAACAAGAATTCTGTCCTCAGGATGACACCTGCTGCTCTGGAGATGTGCCCCCTTCTGCCAATTGACAGCAAGTGACAAAATAACACATCTAATCTATTTTGTCCAGCACCCATCACTTATCTGTCTCATTTTTAGGACAAAGAGGATTTGGGTTGAATACACGGAAAATGAAACTTTTGCTTGGCGTATGCTAATGGAGGCACATCAGAAGTTCAGACTGTTTCAGAGAGCTCAGTTTTCACTGAGGTGTTTAAGGGGCACTATTTTGGAAGTGCTCAGTGCCCTCCTACTGTGTTAATTGACTTGAAAATGTGATGGGTTGACTTTGTGCTTAGCTGGGCATCAAGTGGTTCTGAAATCCCCATTTTCCTTTTACCCTTTGAAGCCCTGGGGAACAAAATCACAAAAAGCTCTGTGAATTTTAACATCTCCTTCCTGGTTTAACAGGCCTTGAACCATTGTAGGCAGCTGAAGCAAAGATAACTCCCACCAGTACTGACACCGCTTGTTTTCTGGTGCTGTCACTAAGACACAGCATCTCACTGTGATGGATGTCATGTTGTCAAGAAACAGCAAAGATAATTTTCAGCTTGCATGTCTGTGTAAGCAGGAGATGCTGGTATTTGCATTTGTGTTTAGACCATATAAACCACATCAACAGCAGCAGCAGGCTGCAGTGTGCTTAATGAGTTGAGCCTTCTGCGGGAAGGTGGTGGGGGATACTGAGATGGCTCCATCCTTTCTTTTCAGACCACTAGCTGGTGACTTGTGGTTGCTATCGGCAAAGCAGAAATGGTCTGAATTAGTTTCAGATACTAACGTTTGCAATAGACTGCAGAATTTATGAAACTGGCTGGGTTTCCTTGCCTTGGCTCCCTTGGTTCTAGTTGCCTATTCCTCATCTTGCCCAAGGCAGGCAGGGCAGAGTCTCTGGGAGGGGGCTGCACATACAGAATCCCATAATTCAGAATCTGTATGTAGTGAGCTACATGGAATCGGACGTCTCAGCAAAGGCCAGTTTGCTTCTTGCATTGACTTCCCTGGACTTTGATTCAGAATTAGAAGCAATCTTTAGTCCTTAGATTTTATCTTCTGTCTCCCATGTGGCTACTGGGCTGTTACTTAGATCTGATCCTCACTTGTATGAACTAATCTTTATCACTCACTGAACTCAGCAGAGCTTATAGGTGGCTTGAGGTCTGTATTAGCATTTGAACAATCATGTCAAAGCACTGAGAGACTTTGTTTTTGCAGAGATAGTTTGTTAGTTTTCTTTTGTCCCATGATGTTACTGAAACTTGCCAAAGGGAATTAGTAGCTCTTTCCACTGATAGCAACCTATGCTTTGCATCCTTGCATCCGTCAAAATTATTAATTCCTTTTCTTTTTCTGGCATTTGAATCACCTATAAAACACTGTATATTGTTACATGAATCTGAATCGTTCCTGCAACTTCCTTGTTTTCCAGAAAGTTGATTCAAAGACAGAAGATGTTAGTGCATATTTGAAGCAATAAATGCCTCCTTCAACTGTAGTGGGAATTAGAAACATGAAGCAGAGCCATAAATCCTGCACTCTGAGAAGCCAGTTAGTGGGGTTATACCCATACCCATTTTGTTTCACAAATTGAAAATCTTAACTACCTAGGAGAATAATAAGGCTTATACCTACTAATTTGAACATTATGTCCTTTTTATTATTGGAAGAAGGCTCTACGATGTGGGTATTATCATCACATAATGCCTAGTGTGTGCCATTAGGAGATGTAGATGGCCACTGTGGGATAATAACTCACACCTTGCTGGGACGTGAAGTCAAATATGCACGTTTCTTGTGTGAGGTTTAGAAATTGATGCTCTGTCAAGGCCTGTGCTTGCTGAGCATGATGTGAAAGGCAGGGGGCTCAGAGAGGCTGTGCTCCAGAGCAGCACCAGACCTTGAAGAGATGCCTCATTCCTGTAGTCCTTGTGCAGGGTAAGAGGCAGGGTGGTCTCTTTTCCTCTGTGCCGTGTTGCCCTCCAGGGCTGGCTTGAGAGGGTGATCTTGGCAAAATATAGCATATTGCAAGTTATGCCTTCTGAGCAGTGTCACTTAGTGCAAATGTTTGTATTTTGGCAAGATAGTGTGGGGGGGAGCTGACTGCAACAGGAATGATTCTTTCCTTGCATGTTGCATTTTCAAACTGGAGCTCTGAACTTCCTCAGCATATTCCTAAATGCAGCCAGCCCTCCCTGCTACCAAGCAGTGAATTCTAGGCTCTGCAGTCAACACTAGTACATTTAATTGCCTTTGCGCTAGCAACAGGTGCATTGCTGTGAAGGAGCTGGAAGGGATTTGGTCTTGTCTGGTTATACATCTGTGGTGCCCCAGACTGGGATAAACAGCAAGTTCAAAGCTGGGAGCTCTGGCTGGATTGAAAGTGCTTGGTCTGAAATGAAGTTATGAAATAAGAGTTGCTCTTAATATTCTCCCACTGCTATAATTAACCAGAGTGCAATGCTAATATCTGACCCCAAAGGTTATTTAAGCAAAGGGTTTGCAGTGTGACTCTCAGTGCTTCGAGCACCAGAGCACACTCCCAGTGCACCTTCACTGCCTTCCACTGTGTTTCAGGTAGCATGCTCAGCTGGTGTGAAGCTGCTTGTGGCAGATAGGGACATGTAACTTTTGGATGAGAAGTGGTTTTGACTTACTCAATTTCTCCTGCTCTCACGTGCAGATCATTTCTGAGTGGTATCGGCTCTAACAATGTTGTGACTTTGGCCACAAAGACATGGGTAGTGGGTAACCTGCTTCCTGCAAACTGACATTTTTCAACATGTGAGGTTAGGAGAGAGTTTGTAAGTACCTTATTCATCTTGTATTGACTGAGCAATCAAACCTGGAATGACTTGTTTTCTCAATGTCAGCTAAAGATTAGGTTTTTGCTGTGTATTTCCTCAAAAGTGGAAGGTAAACTCAGACACTGCCAGCCCAAAGATGTCTGCTCAGAATCATGTTCCAATACTGAGATAGCATGTATTGGACCATTATCAGGTAAATCTTGAATTTGCTTCCAGTAAACATGACTGACATTTAATCTCTACCTTAATAACGAAGGATTTTGCTTGCAGAAGTGATTCTAACTGTCCTTATGCAATTTCCTATTCCAGAGACAATCAGTGCCATTGATTGTAATGTTAGATTCAGTTATTTCAGAAGATTCATTAGCATGTTAATTCTTAACTGTTACATGGCATTCAACTTCCTCTTTCATCAAAACATGGGCTTGAGTTTTAGTAGTTGCTAGTGGCTGGGGAAACTAAAGGACAAGTCACAGAAGTACCTGTTTTTCAGATGGGCAGCAAGGAAGGACCTGTTTGCCTTGAATTCATGGCAAAGGCTGGAAGAGAGAACAAAGCAAAAAGCTTTTTCAGGAGGACTGTCACTGGAAAAGGAATTGTACCTGCTGGTTGTGCAAAGCCTTTGGCTCAACTGCAGTGATGTAAAACCAGAGCAATGTGAGAAGTGAGGACCAAACATTACCCTTGTGGCTGGATTCTAACACTTTTATTCAAGTGGAATCTAATCTTGCTTGGTAGTAGACCACAATGATGCTGGGATATGCCTGGGAAAGCAAAGTGTACTTTATTGCAAGACACCTTAAAGCTCCTTGGCTGTGATGGCTACCACATGGAGGAACCTATAATACTTCTTTGATGTTTCCATCTTGGTTTTTCTGATTGAGCTTGTTGTCACATTTTAGATGAGTGGGCACATGGACATCTGTGCATAGGGAGTCCCATGGAGCCTCCTGGAGGAAGTGAGGAAAGTTTCTCTTCCCATGCTTGATGTCATTCTTGCCGATCTCTGTGCTTGGACTCTGGCACCAGTGTGATGAGATGTCGGTGCTCTGTCCTGTTTGATACAGTCTGTTTTTGAAGATTCAAAGAAGACACTGCCTTTGAGTATTCTCTGTGCCACAGCAGGTAGAGGATAGGCTAGCCAAGCATCAAGGACTCCTCCCCACTTCTTGTGAAGTTTGTTTGGGGTTAATTTTGAGGGTAGAGTTTTGTGTCACTTCAGGAGATACTGAAGAGCTTTGTAATAATGCTCCGTGCTGGTATCAACAATGGCTCCCAACTAAACATGGGTAAGCTCAAGCAGAGATGGGGCATCAGGAGTCACTTCCAGGAGTGCTTTGACTTCTATCACTTTCTGACATAAATGAAGAGCATGAAGGAACATGGTTAAAATAGAAGGTGGTTTCTACCAGTTCTGTGAATTTAATAGGAGCAATTTTTCTGTAGACACTTATTCCAGTTTCAGCTTTCCCAGATGTTTTTTTTTCTATATGGAGAAGTGGGGGATTTGGCTTCCCCCACTGGTTCTGGTCATTGTGAGAAGCGCTGGGTGTTTTCTGGAGGAACTTCCCACACTTGCCCACTGCCTGGTCTTGACTGGTTTGCAGGTCCTCTGTTTCTCTCAGGAGCAGGTCATTATGTGGTTTTGGATGGCATATCTCCAGAACGTAATGCAAACATAGCTGATGTTTTTGTAAGGCAGTACCTGGTGCTCTCTTTGAAGCAATTTTCTGTTATGCTCTAGTTGAATGAGTTCTTGACATGAAAACTGGGAACACTGTGTCTTGGAACATTACCGGAACAATGGTTGAAACACCATCCTGCTTGGCAGCCATTTACAATGGCAGCTTCTTGGTAAATCTTTCTGGCTAGAAAGACTAAATGTTTTAAACACTGCAGCTATTAGAAATAGTGCCTGGCTGAATTCCTGCTGAGCCATAGATATACAATACAGAGCTGCAAATGAGGAGTCAGGCAGCTTGCTATCTGCATTTCATATGTGGTCAAATATCTCTTATATTAGTATTGTGACCATGAATCAAAGGAAACAATTACGTAGCATCCATGTAGCTTAAGTGCTTCTACCAGAGGAGCATGTAATTCCACTGAAAGATAAACTCCAACCTGAAAGGAAGAGAGGACCCAAGATGCAGTGTACTTAAACACTGGGCAGGAGGTGGCCATCTACAAAGATAAAAGCCACCACTTGCAAGCAGGCACTTTATGAGTCAGTTTAATATCTACAGGGCTATCACTATATTTAGTGCCACTTTGGAGCTCTGTTCCTTTCCATGAATCACTGTTTATGCCTTGAAATGGTAAAAAATGCTGTGCTTGAACTAAGGGTATATTGGGGCTTTTTTTTTAACTTTGCCAGCAGCACCTTGTATTGTGAGCTTAAAAAACATCCTAAAATCTGTTTTTAATCATGCAGTTGGTAGATGTTGGATCAATACGAGAGTATGTATCTATAAATGAATTTGAATCAGATGGTGTTTCATTCATATCTAAAGCAGGCTTCTTGCAGATTATGGTGAGCAAGGAAGTGTGCTGCTCTGTTGGCAGCATGGGCTGTTGGGAGGTGAGATGCAAACACTATTGTCTTCCCATTGCCACTGAGATGTCTGGACCCTAAGGAACAATGTCCTGGCCCTGCTGATACTGACACCAGAGCCCTTGCTGACTTGTGAGATAAGGGTACACAGTGTTGCACCATCCTGATGATGGTACTGTGGCTCAGGCTTAGAGCAGTTTCCCTGCTTTTATTCTATCTCCTGCTGTTCTTGCATTCCTTCCTCTGTCACATAAATAGCTTCAGAAGAGGACGTGAACACCAGCTTTAACCAGATCAGACAGTGGCTTTTCAAGTGAAAAGCAAGTATCTGAGCTTTTGGGTTTTGCCCTATGCTGCACTGTCATGGATGGCATCTGTTATCTGAACCAAATTAATTGCAGAAATAGGCTGTTAGTCATCATTGTGGAGACAATTTATCTGTTATGAAGGAAGTGAAGTATGGTGAAGAGAGAAGATTAACTTCTCAGTTGAAATGAATAGGAAACTACTGTGGTATGAGTCTGTCAGGGCACTGTGGCCAGGGTGGAGTATAGAAAGTGATGATAACCAGGCTCGGCTACGTGTAGAGAAACAGGTTTCTGGATTTTAGAATGGCTGAAAGAAGACAGAAACAACTCATCTTGTGGGTGCCCTGGGGGAAAGCACGTGTTGTCTGGTTGACACGGGGGTTTAAAGCGGTCTGTCAGCTCTGCTCAGGACTGCCAGCCTTTGGTGGAGCGGGCGGAGGGGCTGGGGGACAGGGCAGTGCCCGCTGCTCACCATGGGGTGGCGCACCCTGACAAGGGAGGTGCAGAGGGGTTCGGGGGTCCCGTGAGAGGAGGTCTGGGCTGGAAAGCGGGGTCCGGTGCCCAGGGAGCATTGGTCACACTTTGCATTTCTGCTGGTTGCATCTTGGAGAATGGGCTCATCACTCCGTGCTCGGTGCTCTGCTTCTCTCCCCAGAGCAAACCTCTACTTGCTTATCTTGCAGTAGGTAATTATTCTAAAGTATTCACATGGGAATATTCAGACAGGTTTGTTTTTCACCAAAATAATAGCAACCAGCTACTGGTGGCCACTAAACCTTAGCACAATTCTTGCATTTCCTTATAGATCAGAAATGAAGTTTCTTGAGCTGTCTCCCCTGAATCCTTGATAAATGCCTTTCAGTCCCAACAGGCAGCAGCAGCATAACCTTGTCATTTGTTTACCCATGTGGTTTTCTCTCTCTTGTCTTCATTAGCACTGTGTGAAGAAACTGTTCCTACAGGCAGGGAGCTTGTTCCTAATGTCAGCTGAGCCAGTTACTGCCCCAGGAGCCATAAAGAATGCTGGCACCTCAAACCCAGGGACCTCATCCTCTGAGCTGCAGTGACTCAGAATGGAGAAATACAGGTACCTCACTGGCCAATACCTGTCACCTTTTAAACGCAGCATTTAGACATGCACCATTCTCTTGTGTCCCCTCACTGCGGCTCACATCCTACCAGGAGACTGGAGACAAAGGCAAACCTATATGGTGACTTGTGAAGGAAATTACCACCACCCTCTGAGGTGAACTGTGGCTGCTGGATGCAGTAAACCTGGAATCAGGTTACTGGGAGAGAACTGCAAAGTTGATTTAAAACATTAGCATTGTCATGGACCCAAGGCAGCATCCCCTTCCTGTGGGAGCAGCTGGACAGGTTGCTGCTGCTGCGGAAGGCAGAAAGCCTGAGAATGACTTGGCTGTAGTCAGGAGGCATCAAAGCCTGAAGACAAGTTTAAATAAATCTCCAAACATCAGTGTCAGAGCTGGCAATGGTTGGCAGTGACCGAAGTGCAATCTAAGCTATGAAACTCTAACTTAGAAGGAGCTTTACCACCTTTATCAGTCCTAGAGCAGAGGTGTTTTGTGTGCATGTCCCCACTGCTTGAACTGAGTTTGTCTTATGTTAGTGTGCTGTAAAGTTCTGCCTAGAAATGGGTTTTTTAGTTACACATGCCTTATGTTGATGGCACTACACTAATGTGAGTCTGGAAAAGACAAAGATTGAGGAAAATGGGATTCCAATTTATTAGAGATGGGGGGGGGAACATAATTTGCTTCTCAGTGGAGAGAGAAATACGAATTGTCCTTAGCTCCTTGAGTAGTGGGACACGTCTTGCATACCCTGTATTCTAAGTAGAAAACATGTAATTTCAGCAAGGCCATGTGTCATCCTTGTTCTTTCTGCTGTACCTTTCCAAAGCTTGCACGCAGCTACTGGGGAAGATGTGCTATAATCATTTCTGAATTATATCAGCTACTTTTAGGATGCCATCATGTAAATAAAACCGTGCCTCAGTACTTGGGTCAGGAGTGACATTATGAGTGATAAATACAGGCAAGCCAGGTACCATTATACATGCTTTGTTTAAGAAGTCTCCTTCCTTCCATCTTGCTATATCTGCCTGTTGCAGACTTGCCTTGCTAGGAAGCAGTAGCAATTTAAATAAAAAATGGCACAGATTAGGGTTGGTGCCTTGGAGCTCTCACATGCGCTCGACAGAGCATCATTAAATATAAGAGAAATATAAAGCCAGAGGGGAATTAATGAGCCTCCCTGGGCCGGCAGGAAATATGTGGCTGCTTTTCAATGGGGATCTTCAGTTTTGATTTTGGTTCCCTCCTGACCTGCATTCTAAAAACCCAGGTGAAGTCTCAGGAGGCATCTGGAAGCTACAAACCCATAATTGCTTGGCTGACTGCAAGTGGTGTAAATGAGGATTTGTTTCCTCCATCGAGCATTGTGTCTTGTACTTGTCATTTAGGAATAAAAAGTTAGCTTGGGATACTTGTTACTTTCTAGTACCCTGGGGGAGAAGGAATGTGTATGACATGAGCTCTCCAAAAAATAAAATGTAAGGACTCTTGACATGGAAGATTAAAGGGCTTTTTCCTTGCACTACCTAAAAAGAGTTGCATCTCATTGTACATCCTTGCAAGCATCCTCCTGGTAGCAGCTAAAGCTCTGTATATATATATATATATATATATATATATATATACGCACACACATAAGACAGACATCATCATAATAGGCTTGGACTCCTCCACAACATGAACTTTCAAAACTTTTGAATAGGAACAGAATTGAAAAGCTTTGCTGAGAAAATGGGGTGTAATCTATGTACTGTGTAAGGGGGTGCAGATGCCTGGTGGATGCTGAGTGGCTGCCATGCTGCCCTGGTCCTGGGGCTCTTAGCATCTGGGGGGAGCTGTGGGTGGCAGGGATGCAGGGACTGGTGCTGGCAGAGCTGCCTGAGGTCTCTGCTGTTGGAGGCAGGCATTGACTTGTCCCTGGGCAGGGCCTGGCACAGCTCCACTGGCACCACTGGTGTAGGCGGTGGCTGAGGGCTCAGCCTTGGTCCCCATCTCCTGTCTTCTCTCAGTTTGTAACTCATGAACTCAAGGGCACTGCGGAAATGAGTTGAAACCCTCAGTGTGGTGCTGGCTCATCCCTGGTGTGAGCTGTGGCCACAAGCCTGACCCTGCTGTGGGCAAGGAACCCTGAGGTCAGTGACCCCAAAGCAGCCTCATGGTGATGTCTGATCACCACTGACCCTATGTGAACACAGCTCTTGAATGTGTTCTGGTTAAGGGCTGGCAGCACCACCCAAGTACGGCCAGGAGTCAGGGGCTGCTCAGCAGGGATGGTGCGGAGCACAAACAGCCGTGCCCTGTGTGGGGCTGCCCTGCACTCCCCTGCCTGCATGGCCCAGGTTTTGCTGCACTTTGCTGTGTGCTCGTGGGGAAGGAGGAGCAGCCTGGCTGAGGATAGCTCCCGAGGGCTTTTCTGGGTCAGAAGGAAGCAGAAACCAAGAGCTGGAAGAGATCTCCCTAGTAGCAGAGGTTCAATTATGCAAACTTGGCATATGGGCCCAGCACATTGTTCTGCTCTGCACTGTATATCAGATGCAGCTACAATGTTTGTGCTGTTGTTAGTGAATCAAGTAAAGCAGATAAAGCACCTTATCAGATATCAAGTATGAGCAAGCTCAAGTTTAACTAATCCATCTGTGGGTAGTGTGAGACAAGGAGGACTGTGCTGTGGCTGTATGAGGACAAACAGACTGGAGGTTGTCATTGAGAGCTCCAGAGTCAGCATATGGCAACTAATCTGCCATGTGTGAAGATTTTCGGTTGCTGAGCTGAGGAAGCATCGGTGCGACAGCAAAACAGGTTGTACCCTCAGCTGCTGGGAGTTGAGGAGAGTTTACTGCATGGCTGTGCCTGAGAACCTGGTCTGGTGTAAGCACACCCCCTCCTGTGCCAGGGAGCTTCTGGGCAGCACCAGCTCCCACTGCCATTAGTGGGTGCTGATCCTCAGTACCCTTCAGACTCAGGCTGTCATCCTGTCTGGGTTAGAGGCTTTGGGGAATGTGCTTTGAGCACTGTAGTCCAAAACACTGCAGCAGAGATATGATAGAGCAGCGCTGGCTTGAAGTGCTTGTCCAAGGAAACAGGGTTTGTCACTACACAGCCTACAAACAGGAAGGATCAAGACTTCATGTACCCTTTACCACTGAAGAGCTGCTTTGCTCCCTTTATCATCAGTGCTCACAATGACTCCAGAGGAGGAGGATGCTGAGGCCTGGCTGCTCCATGCCAGAGGAGCAGAGCTGTTGCCAGCTCTTGCAGCTCAGAGCTGCCCCCCCTGAGCATGGGGTTACCAACACATCATTTTTCAGCCAGCCCTTCCACAGCCTCAGAGAGATCTCAACCCGCAGTGCGATAAATGCTGTGCTTGTCTTCAGGGCCTGATAAAATGCACAGGGAAGTTAAAAGGAAGGTTCTCATCAACCCCCATGTGTGCTCTCGTGTCCTTGGGGGACTTGTTCTGTTTTTCTTTTCCTACCACCTCTCCAGTCACCTGCACCAAGTTAACAGGCACATTTTGGACACTAGGGATGTGTGACATGACCACCATTCTGTCTTGCTTCAACTCATTTCTTTTTTGTTAAACAACACCAGTAATAGACAGTTGCTAAGAATGTTTCTCCTCTGAGCTCTAGCTTCAAATTTCCTTCTGTTTCCCTTCACTTGATTGAGTCAGTGCAGAGCATTCAAGGAAAGCTCCTGGTAAAAGAACCGTGTTCACCTGATCAGTCTCTGGGACCAGGCTGGGTCAGTCCCACACTAAATCTGTGCTTGCGCCCTCCTGAAAGTGCAGCTTCTTTCTCTTTTGTCCCATGTATCTGTGTGCAGAGCGACGCCGAGGCTCGGCAGCGGTGATCCTGCAGACCTGCGCCTGGGGGAATTCAGGCAGTTCCTCTCAATTCCCACGTGTGTCCCGCTGCTAACAGCAGTGACAGATGCGTGCACATAAAAGCAAGCATTATCACATTACCTCCGAGCGGGGTGAAAGCTGTTCCGAGTGACAGCTTCACTGATCTCTGGCTCACAGTAGGAGCAGGGTGACTTGGTGGGAAAGCTTTCGGATCATGCTTTGCCCTGGAAGGCACCTGCCAGGAGACAGGCTGTGCAGGGCAACAGCACAGTGCCTGTCACACGGCCAGGGCCCCCCCAGAAGCACCGTACCCCACCTGATAGAAACCCCCAGAGACGCTCTGGACCCACCCCATCTGTTTGTGTTTCTGCAGGCAGGAACACAGGGGGTGCCCCAGTCCCTGCCTGCACCACCCCTCAGGACTCCGGAGGGATCTGACCTCGGGGCAGCTCCTTCAGCTTGTTCAGGAAGCAGGAGGCTCCTTCCTACTGCTGCAGAGGGAGCAGGCCCGGCAGGTGTCTTCTTCCTGCTCAGGAGATACCGAACGTCGGGTTTACATCAGGCAGATAGAGAGCCTGAGCAAACAGCCCTGCCTTGTTTGGCATGAATGAGCGTTTTTCTCACTGCCCTTTTCCAGAAGCCATCCCCTGAGCAAGGGCAGCTGCGCAGTTTCCATCTTCTCTATCTCCAATTCTTTCCCCACTTTTTCTCTGTGTAGAAAGACCACAAGTACTTCTGGCATATTTATCAAGTCTGTCTTTTACTAAGGTTTGTCTGTCAGCTCACTAGACAGCCCAGCTAGGGATACAGAAGCAATTTAAGGATGAATATTTCAGTCTAAGAATAGCACCAAGGAAAGAGCACGCCTGGTTTCTACCGTCCTGCTAAGTCCTGCTCACTGAGATGCTCCTCTCCCACTGTGCTCCCAGCACACAGGCCAGAAGCCCAGGACCTATGTTTGGAGGTTTGGGCAGGTCACCTCAGAACTGATAACTGAGGTAAGGTCCAGGAAGGTAGTTAGTTTGAAGCACTTCATTCACTGAGATACCTTCTGAGCCCTTTGGCAGTCTGGCCTTCTGGTTGATGATTAAAGCTATAGAGGGTTTTCTGATGTGACATTTTTCCTTTGGGAATTGTTATTTCTTTAACACTGAAAATGAGAGTGCACTGATATCAAGAAAATGGTCAAAGGCAAACAAAGCACATGGTCAAAATACACCTTTTCAAAAGTGAAGTGATACGTCTTCACGTATCATACCAAAGTTTGATTGCAGTTTGTACTATAATGACAGAAAATTACTTTGCCTAAAAAAAGGTAATTTCAGTGTTGTAATATGTTTTTTGCCCATTCTGACTTGGAATTAGCTGTAGTTTGAAAGTGCACAACGTTCTGAGAAATGGAAATTCTGCTCCCTGCACAGCTTCATTATTTTTACAGCTTTGGTTTTACTTCCAGGCGTTTTAACTGTAATTATTATACCTGCTGTGCCATTCTATGAGCTACTCATGTTCTTTTGTGTCAGACATGCGTTGCCTTAGGTTGGTTGAGCTCGTGAGTAAATCACCCCCAACAGCTGATACTGGAAGGGAATCCCACTGCTCACATGTGTTGCGTGTAATGCTGTTGACATGATTAGAACTGTTTCTGATTTAAGCTGCTTGTAGCTTTACATTGCATGAAGGAAGGAGGATCTGTCCCCTTCAATCCTGGGTGTGAATAGCACGGCTGCCTGGTAATGTGGATGTGAGATGGCTGCGGAGCTGGGGTGCACCATGTACCTATCACAGCTCTAAATCTTCTCCTGTCGATGTTACTTTGGATATAGAAAGTGCCATAGGAAGCAATGAAGGAACATAAATGCATGGACAGGTTATTGTTAAAATACCCCAAAACATCTTGAATCTTTTTCTTTCATAAAGGGAGCCTCTGCATAATGTGTTTGTTCAGTCCTTCCCAGCACAGAGAGTAAATGCGTGCTGAGATCTTGATGATACATTTGGAAGACTTGCAGAAGGGAATGATGTTTAGATACTTGGAATCATGTTTTGCCAGCACTTGCTTCTCTTTCATTCATTTTAGTTCTGTATGTAATTCTGTGCCTGTAGGAGTAACCAGACTGTATAGTGCATAGAAGTATGAGTACGCTTAGACACAGGGCTGAAGTACAGCAATAGGAAAGTGCAAACAAAATGGGATCTAGAGATCCAAGTTGTTTAGTTGGAAGGGAGCAGGTTGCCAAATGTATTGAATGTTTTTCCAGAGCTTTCCAAATATTCATGTTTAGGGAACAGGTGCTTCCTTAATCAGAACAAAGATCTGATAAGTATTAGGGGAAGGGTATTTGGGAAATGAAGTGAAAGATGCCAGCAGATAACTATCGCAGTTTGGAGTGAGCTCTGTGGTACCTGTAATTAGCCCGTAGTTTCTTGCATGCTGAGCACTTCTCTCCCCCAGCACATCTGGGGATCAGTTCTGCATCACAAATTCATGTCTATGGCACAAGATATAAAAATGGCTCCACTTGGAATTCTGTCCACAGTTCCTTAGATGATCAATGTACAAAGATCCTATTTAAACACAGCTGAGAGAATATTTGTGTAGCACTCATTGTGTCAAGGGGGTAATTTTCTGAGGCTTCAAATTGTTTTATCCTGCTAAGAGAGTCCTTTCTCCTTCCCTCTTATTTACATGAAAACAGCCCAGAAAAGGTCACAGGAGTATGGGGCTGGAAGAGAGACCAGAAAATGGGGAAGAAATGCATTTCTTTGAAAAAGCAAGGCACATCTCTTGGCATGTGAAGAACACACAGAGCAGACCCCATAGGCTTATACACACACTTGAGCGAATGGGGTCAGGATGAAGTAATAAAAACAAGAACTGTTCTCTTGCCTTTTGTTTTTAAAACATGACAAGGACTGAGAGGCTGCCAGCCTGTCCCATCCCATGGTGGGGAGCAGAGTCCCTGGCATGTGCTGACCTGGGCAGGAAGAAACAAAGTGTTTGAGTCAGGGGTTCTTGAGTATCTATTGAACAAGACAGAACTGAGGGAAGCTGAGACCCATTTGGATTATTCCCAGTCTGGGGGTGAGCATCCATCTTCTGACATGATTGGTCTTCTCAGGGCCATCAGTTTGTTCTGTGCCCTACAAGAGGTGTGCCAGGATCAATGTCCACCATTCTGGCCAAACCTCGGGACACATTCTTTTGGAAGAGCTGTAGGAGTATGAAGTATCTTGGTGACAAGATAGACTGGAAAATACATTACTGCTACTGTAAAATAGCAGTTATTAGAGCTCAGGCCCAATTCTTTCTCTCAAGAATAGCTTTTCAGAACAGCATGTGACTTGAGGCTCATGGGCAAGGCTTCCACTTGACAGGAACCAAAAGTCTCATACTCTCTCAATTACCTGTAATTATTGCCATAAATTTCCCTGTCCTTTTAGCAGTTACTGGCTGTAGTTACCCTTTATACGAATGTTTGTTTGCAACTGTAAACGGAAACCAGTTTCCAGCAACTTCTTTGTGTTTCTGTTTTTAGTAGACTGCTTGAGGTTAGATGATTAACTTCAGCATCAGAGGACTTGTGTAAACTGATCTGATGCACCTCTTGAAGACTTTCTGTGTGATGCATTTGTTGTGCTCTGTTACTACCAGACATAATATCAAACTGTATTTAGTTCCTGCCTTATCAGGGGATGAATTTGACAGTTAATTGAAATGAGTCATTGTCCTTGCCATTAATCTACAGTGGAGGTACCACTGCTAATGCTATCTTGAGATTTTCAGGGTCTTGCTGAAGGAAACTGAAGTCCTAGATGTAAATGGCAAGTATGATGAGAGAATACCCAATTCTGCATTCCAGTCACAGAAGTTGCAGCTGTCAGAATTCCTCTCTGAAATTGAATATAATTATTAGAAATGTAATGTATTTAGTGCCCCAGGACGTTTGTCCTGACAGGCGCTGAAGTGGCCCCACGGACATGCAAGAGACAGCGGGTTTGTGCCACTTTTCAGATACCATTCTACAACATCAAGATGCTTGTCATTCAGAGCCATGCTGCTGGGAAGGTACTAAGGGTACGATTCCTCAAATTAAACTGCAGCACTTGCACCCGTTAATTGGGAAAAGCCAGTCTCTCCTCGTGTATTCCGAATCCTGCCTGATCATCTCAAGTGGATGTGCACCACTGTCTTAGCTCCATGGTGAAGTTATGGTCATGATGATACATTTCCAAGCAGGTTTTTAAGAACAGGCTGTGGTCAGTTTTCAGGCAGCACATAGAGTATTTTTAATTATTGCCAAAAAATGAAGTGCTGGAGATGATACTGGAGAAAGCATCACCCAGGCAATACAAGAGAACTTTGAGCTATAGTCCATACTTAGTTGAAGCATTATTGGTACCATTGATTTTCAATTAATATTCAGTATTGACTATAAAGAAGACAGCAACCTACTGCAGCAGATGTATGGGTTTTTTACAAGCCATTGATTTTTTCTTATTGTGCAGTGGTTTCCGTTAATAAGGCACACATGGAAATGGTCTTTAGGAATTGTTTCTCCCTGGTTCAAGGAGGCAGTGTATGAGAATTTGTTTTCTGGAGATGTTCCCTGCAATGCAAGGCTGCTTGTCACCTTTTCATTGCGCTCTCTATTCTGAGGTGCTTTCAGGCTGCTGGGGATGTGTTTGCATAGCGAGAACTTGGGATTCCTTTTGGCCACAGCCTTTCTCTGGTTAGTCCTGAGAAGTTGCTCTGACTGGAGTAAATCCTCGTTATTAATGTGGGAAGTTAACGAAGGCATGTTGCCATTGTGTAGCTGGGAGATTTAGATAATTTGAAGTAAGGACATTTCATGTGCCTCTCAAAGGAGAAACGGCTCCTCAGCAAGTTGTGTAAAGCTCTGTTTTGTAAAATAAAACAGGAAATTTAACATTTTCCTGGTTTTGTCCTAAGATTTCTCCCACTGGGTTAATTTATTAGTAGCATTCATCAATCCATTTTCAGCAGCTGACAAGCTAGATGAAACTGGAGTAACCCTATATACATGTGTCTGCCAATAGTCACTTAATTATGGATAAAGCTGTCAGGGCCAGTCAGATGTCCCTCCTGAATAGAAGAAAAAAGCTAGCCATGCAAGCTAATAACAAGCATCGATCTGAAGAATGAAAACATGTCAAAGAAGCTTAGCCAGAATACCCTGAAACAGGCACAAATCAGGTCCTATCTTCTAACCCGGTTCCTTGAAATGTGGTTATGCCTTCCTTTTATTACAGAAAGCACTGGTGGAAAGGTTGTTCTCAGTGTCACACTGCTGAGACATTAAGAAGCCAGCTAGGTTTCTTCTGACTAAGATCGTACAAATCAGTGTATGGTGAAGAAAAGGCTTTATTGAATATGGTACTTTAAATGTTATTACAGGAACAACTCTGGCAATGGCAAATCAGCACTTGCAGTTCATTGCTAAATGCTGTAGGTCTCAGTGCTGTGTTATAAAAATGATACTATATTAAATGTATTGCAGTATGTGGCTTTTACAAAGCCCAAGAGTAATTCTTAGAAAAGCAGGCTTGTTCTGTCCCTATAGAGATCACAATTTATGACACTAAAACTGCAATTTCATAGTGAAGAGGAAAAACTGCACTGTTTATCTCTCGTTTTCAGTAGTTCTGCAGTATTCAGCCTGAGGAAAGTGATAGAGAAAGAAATCTGCAATGTAAAATTATAGCAACTCCTGTACCTCACATTGTAGATGTACTGCAATTATCAGTACTCAGCTACCCAGGTCACAGCAGCAAGAACACAGAGGACTCTGCCTCATGCTCAGCCTTTGTGAAGGGCTGGAAATATTTCCAGCCTCCCTCAAGCTTGTGCTTTCCATTTGCTCACAAGTGACTGGTTCTTGATTTCTGGTCTTCCCTGCTCTTGAAAGTGGCCTGTGGGGATTAATCATCAATGGGGGACCACATACTTTGCATGACAGTGATGTCAGCAGGTTCACTTTGATTGATCTAGCTTAGGATCTGGTTTTGGTTTCTTTCTGTCATGAAGGCACTATGATTTTGTTTCTTTTCACTTGGTGTCCTTGCTATTGAATTCAGTGTGTTCAGTGAGTTGGTGTCTAATCACAGGTACTATAGGACCATCACAAGGCTGTAGGCTGGAACATCTCATGTTGGAGGGAGCTTAGGAGTCCTGCGCTCACAGAAGTTTGGCACTTGGTGTTATGAATTATTTGGTGTTGTACCTCTCACAATTACATTTGATTTCCTTATGCTATTTGATAGCTCTGTGTTATGATGATAGCATTGTTCTTCCCTGTTCGATGATGATTACATCTCCTGTTCCCTCAGCTCTGAGCTCAGACTGAGCTGGACCCTGGCAGGTGATGTGTGTTCGTGTCAGGAGGGTGCAGGAGCTCAGCTCACACATTTATGCTCTATTACTCACCCCTGCATTGTAGGAAGCAATGTTGCTTTCTTCTGTGCTTTTCTCTGAGCAAGTGTAATTCTACAGCTCAATAGCTTTGAATTTATTCAGCCTAGCTGGATATTATCAGTTTATTTTTATGTGTGTGGAAAGACAAAGTCAAGGAGAGAAAGGCAGGAGAAAAAACCCACAGCCCATTGGTCTTGTAGGGCTTACAGTGGGATTTACACTGAAGCATGGAAGTTCTGCGTATAAATATTGTAGGACTCTTATTTCTGCAGAGATTGATTTTGGGAATATTCTGGGGGAAACAAGGGCAGTTTGTTCTCAGCCTCTTCCTCACTCTGCACCAAGGGCTGTAGGGGAACAAAGGAGCTGCTCTGCTGCCGGGGGTCAAGCCCCAGAGCCTCGGGATCAGCAACGCCTTTCACAGATGTGTGAGCTCCCTACGTGTGGCTGTGGCATCACTGCTGTCTGAACTGATGTGCTGCCTCCAGATGTGAGATAGAGCACTGGCATTTGAAAGGAAGATTTAGGATTTAAACAGGGCCTTGCGAAAGCACCGGTACATGGGAATTCCACCTCAGGGTTATTGTTGGGTTCTGATTTATTCCTGAGATTAATAATGTTGTCCGGGTTGTACAGTCCATGCAGTCACACCACCAGCAATTCATGGTTTGTGGTCGTCTTCCTTCACACTTTGTAGGATGAGAAAAACAAGTCATGTGACAGGGAAACCAGAAATAATGCTGGAAATTGGTCAAGCATTTAGTGAGTGACCAGAGTTTCAAACCCTTCTCCTTCTATAATAAACTTTTGAGAGAGAAATATAAAATGTAATTTTTGTACCTTCGCTATAGAATTACCAACTTTGAGCAAAGAAATCTGACAACCAGGCCCTGTTGGGTCGGTGCTCTCTGTAAGCAAACCAAAGGAAAAGATTAAGACTAAAATGATAAACAAGATGAAGACCAATTCAGCAGGTAACTGCAGCGTGAGGATCTGAAGGGGAGGTGTTTATGCAGGCTTGCAACTTGTCAAGTGGTTTGGTAGGAAATGATTCTGCTCACAGTGGTGCATTGAAGGCCTGTTTAAATTTACAAGGGTGCAAACTGGCATCAGATATGATTGAATGTACTGTTTTTCTTACATTTCACATGAATGTGTCAGAGATTAATATAAAGGTTAGCAGAGAGATGTGATATGTAATGATACTGGTGCAGGAATGATTTGAAAATGTTGTATGTTGTGGCTGCAAAAATGCTATAGCAGGTACAAAACAGGGTTGTAAATCTGTTGGGTGTGAGCTCAGATATATTGTGCTGCTGTTCGACCTCAGGTCTTCAAAATCTTACCTATTATGTGATATTTCCTGATCCAGCAAGTAATACCTGTCACTCTTCTTGAATGTTTCCTCTTTTTCTCTGCTGAATGACTGTGATAATCTGTAAATCATCCAAAATAGCAAATTTGCATCAAAGAAGTAGGCTTACTTGTTTGCACCACATTGTCATGGTCATGATTCCACAGTGCCTGTAGCACACCATGTAAGTGCATTTGCACCACTGAAGCAGCCATAAAAATACTTGTCACACCAGCTGCCCTCAGAGGAGGTGATGGAAGGAGCAAGAGGAATCCAGGCTGGGCAGATGCCAGCACCCCTGAGCTGTGTCCCAAGGAGCATGCATACTGCAAAGCATCCTCTGCTCTCAGGTCTGGCTCCTCAGCAGCCTGTGGAGCTGAGCTGTGCAATCATGGGCAAAGTCCAAGGAGCATTGGAAGTGCTGGGACAGTGGTGCTAGTGAAGTGCTCATTATCATAGCATTTCCAATGGAGAAGTGCTCCTCACCACCTGCATTCACAATTCCTTGCTGGCTTCAGAGCAAGGTGGCCAAGCCAAGTCAGTTCACAGCACTCAGGTTGCTAAACAGGAGGCAAATAAAACAACAAACAAGAAGCAAATGTTTAATAAATACCATGCAATTTCTACACACCAGTTGTTTAGACAGGAAAATGTAATGCAGGTTCTGAGGATTAGATTTAAGGGCATGCTTAGAAAACAGTTACTCAGGTTTGGAGAAGTTGGGGCTGTTAAAGGCAAAAGTTTATGTGGCTTTTCCCTTGTTCTCTATACTTAACTAACTTGTAAAACACTTTTGCACTGGCCTGGTTTACTCCTCCATTTGCAACAGTCTTCACGTGGCTCACAAATAGCAGAGCAAGCCTCCTTTAAAGAGCCACTTTTGCAAAACATGAATATCCCATAAGAACAAAATTGATTGCTGAAATAAAGGGTGATGGCTGCAATATTTTATATTTATACACTACTTCCAGGAGATCTGGAGAAGAAGTCACAAAACCTGAAAAGCATGTGCAGTTTACAGAAAGATGGATAGTCCTTCAGTGTTTGCAGCACTATTAGTTATTTATAATGTTTTTCATCCATTACATTGAGAGTTTGCATTGAAAAGCAGCTTGCCTTCTGGAGACAGGAGCCATTTGCAAGATGCAATTGAACTAAGGCTACAGCAGAGAAATCTTCCTGCATGGCAAACGGAGAGAAAGGGAGAAATACTTGACTGGAAAAAAACTTCTTAACCTCCCAGTATAAAACTACCAGAAAAAGAACCTTCTCCCTCTGACAGTGTATGAAAGGAAACACTAAAGAACAGTGTTCCTACGCTGAGCAGTCAGGGTGGAAGATTACATGATCCTGTGGCTTAAGCTGGTCAGCTGTCAGGATTTTGATCCCAGTGGGCCTTGCTCTGATGTGTCTTCAGACCCAGTGAGTTTGTTGCACTGTGCTAGTGGGTGCTGTTTCTGTGGTGTAGGTATTCACATCGTATGTTTCTGAGCATGTTCTTGCCTTACGTATGGCACCTCTGAGGTCAAATACACCCATTGTCACGGCAGCCCTCTGCTGCAGCCAGAGCTGTGCTGGTGCTTCCTAGTGCAGAATGGAAGTGCAGGTGTGCAGGCTGCAGGAAGGTTCTCCCCTGTGCTGGGAGCCCTCAACTGCCTCCAGTGCTGGACACTTCCCCACACATTGCCGGCCCTTGTGTGCGGCAGAGGAGCCTCAGCCCTGCGTGTCCTCATCCCCTCTGCTCCTGTGGCATCGGTCACGTTGTGCTGCTGGGCGTGAGGCTCCATGCTACTGTACAGCCTCTGTCAGCAAACGTATCCTCCCCTCACTGTGCTATCAAACCATCTGTCTCCCAGAGCTATAGATCAATCTGCTTAGAACACAGCATTGTCATAATCCTGGCGTGAGCTCTTTTCCTCAGTGTCATCTCATTAAAAAGAATCTGAACAGACTTTAAAGCCGCCATGAATTTTCAGCTGACCTCCACATTTGCTGCCACTCAAAGCCACCAGACCTGGAGGCAATGCCTGCTTACACAAGGAAAACACTTGTTTCAGCTCTTTGCCAAAGCAGGAGCAGTGCCGAGATCCCTGTGGGGCTGTCCCAGCACTTGTTCCCAGCCCTGGTGGGACAGGGAATCCTGACATCAGCACCCTGAGCAGCCACCCCCTGCTCAGAAGTCAACTCTGTCAACAGGGAGATTAAATGCATTTGCTTAAAGCTCATTCTGTATTTTAATTAAGCAAGTATTAATTTGACTTAGTTACTAAGCACTGACTACTTTATGCATTCCTAACATAATGGGCTAATGGTGTGGGATAAATAACGCATGATGGAATATATCTTCACGTGTTAACATTTTCTGGTTTACAACAGTTTTAATACATCTGTGTACAAGTCAGTTAAATCCACAGCTTAGTCCTGATTACAGTGATTACTGCACATCGTGAAACCTAACAGGAAAGTCACTGTGACAAATGGGCTAGTGAAAGTCACAAGCAGTAAGCCCAGGCAGTACCCAGTGTGGATGGAAGCTCTGTGTTTTGTGTGAGCATTGCTTTGGTAAATGTAAGCTTCAAAATCAAGGTCTTATGTTTTGACTCTGTGCTCAAGGAACCTGGAGAGCTGATGCCTGGCTCAGTCTGAGATGACATTTCTGTTTGCTTGTGTGTTAGAATGAAGAGGAATACCACGGTCTTTCTGTAGTTTTGAACTGTAAGTACCTGACATTGTTCATCTGTTTCCTGAGGTGAAGCCACAGCGCAGGAAGAGTAAGGGGTATAACATTGGGAAAAAGGTATCTGGATAATTCTCGTGTTTTACTCAGACCTCTGACAGTGGCTGTCATGCTGCCACCACAGATTTCCATTACACATCTTTCTCTATGTACTATCTACTTCTTTCTCAGTGAGCAAAATCCCATGGATTTTGGTCAGTGTCCCTGGTGAGTCTGGCACCATGATATCTGAGGTGTCTCCTTGGAGTGTGCAGCTCCAGTCCTGCTGGGGTGGCTTTCACTGTAAGGATGGTTTGCTGAGAAGGACCCGTGCTGACAGCCCAGTGTGAAGTGCTATCAGTATGCTTTAAAAAGCAGAGAATTTGCCCTGTTAACAGACCAATTGCTCCTGCAGTTGTAGAAGGAGGTGGCCAAGCTGTGTCAGAAATCTCTGAAGTCCAGAAATCTCCTTTGGGAGTGTCCAGAGAAGCAGCTTTAAGAGCCCGAATGGTCTTTGTTTCTGGATAGCTGATTGTGGTGAAGCAGTTTGTTACTGGCTGTGGTACCCTGGGCCCCAAGCCTGTGTGGACTAAGACCACAGGGTGCTTAACAGAGGATGTTTAACTGCAGAAATAAGCAGCTAATCTCAGATGCCTGGTTCTGGATGGGGGCCTGGATTTCAATGAAGCAGGTTTACACCAGCTGAGGATGTGAGCATGGGTCTTCTTTTTCTATTAACACTTTGTGTTTAGATCTTACTTTGTGCTCAAGTCTACGCTCGTTGCACTGCAGTGCATTACAAACAATCTTATACATCAGCTTGTCAAGATGACTTATTTTAGGTAGTATTAAGGGTTATTCATTCAGAAACTCAGACATTTCTTCCCCTGGGGCATGTCAGCATTCGGCACAACTTGTTGTTATTAACTGTGATAATGTTGGTAATAGAGAGAGAAACGTGAGTTGGAAAGACTGTGGAACGGGAACAGCCACATGGTGGAGGAGGTGACCTGCAGGCATGGGAAATGCCACCATCTCTGTGTCACCATGGACTGCTCACCTCGGTGTAATCACAGTCCCGTCAGCAGCTAGTAGTGAATAAGAGGAAAGAAGAAAGAATAAAAGGAGATAAATGAATGTGCAGGAAAATAGGGACATGGGTGGGAGGAATATTTAATTCCACTCTGAAGAGATAGGGAGTTGTTTAGGTTTAAGGATTGCTACAAGTCAGATATCATATTGGCAAATATCATTCAATCTTGTTGATGTATTTTGGGAAGAACTTCGTGCATTTTCAAATTTGTGCTGATAATTTAAAGACATTCATTACAATTTCAAATGAAATGAAAAATGGATGTTTCCTTCCCAAGTTTACTAACTGCTTAGGAAACTGCCCGGCCCTTATGTAGCAAAGCATGCGCTCAGAATTAAAGTTGCCTAATGCTCTTTGGCTTACAACAGATTTTGGTCCATATGATGGAGAGTATGGTTTTCAACTTTTGTTCATAAACCACAAGTGGAGGATCAAGTGCTGGGTAGTTTTTCTGAAGTTAAGTCAACACGATAAATCAAACTGCAGGAGGACCATGATTTAATTCATTAACAGTTAGAAGATTAATTACAGTGCTATTAAATATTTGATTAAATTAAAAGTTAAGTATTTAAACATTGTTTTTCAAATAATGTTTGCTCATTCATTAGAATGGCTAAATGTTCAAATTAATTAAAGTGTGGCTGTTGGTGAGAAATAAACCCACGTGCATTTCCCTCCCTGTGGTGCTCTCAGCGCTTCCCTGCTGCAGTCATGCTGTGACCTTCTGCAGGCAGAGCTGTTGGTTCTGGGGGTCTGTGTGTGCAGATGGGCTGAGGGGCTCGGGTCACACGCGTCCGGCTCCATCTGCACCCTGGCCTTGGGCCACCCAGTCCTGGCTCTGTTTGCTCAGCGGCTGCCGCCTGTTGCTGGCCCCACATTGGCTGCCTCTGTGAGCCCAAACTGGTGCTTGAGTCAGGGCTGCAAGTGCCCAGTGGTGTCAGCTGTGACCTCGGCACAGAGCCCCATTACTCCCCTTGTGTGTATGGGGCTGTGATGAGCCTCTTCCAGGATCCTGAGAGCACCTTTGGGTGCTTTGACTTTCTTGATTTTAAACGTTTTCAGAAGTTCTTTATCTCCCAGTTGTCTTCATCTCAACAGATGGGCAAGTCTGAGTTTTCAGTGATGTAAAGACTTCACAGCTCCCTAAAGGAGCATAAAAATGGAATTAAATGCCACTTACATCCATTACTACCCATAGGATAAATAAGAGTTCTGTGCATAAAGCCAAGTGCTGGTAAAGTTATGCTAGTAGATACTTTGTGCCATAATTTTTTTTGGAAGAGGGATATCAATCTTTCTCCAGAGATGTGGAATTCACAGTCATCTGACATGCCCTGTGGCACAGATTGCTCCTAACGACAGTGGTTGGTAAGCACAGTAAGTGACATAAATAAATGTCAAGCAGAAAGCTTAAGACAAAAAATCTTGAACACCTTGCATGTATTGTTGTACGAAGAAAATAGGATTATTTCAGACTCAGCACCAGGCTCTTGAAATGTAATTTTCCATGTAAGAAGGTACCTGAGTGATGGACGCCTTCATAACAGTCCAGAGGATGAGCCTTTTCCCATGCAGAAGTCAAACACTTTTCTGCTTTCATGGCACCATTTATCACGGTTACAACACCCTATGTCAGGAGTTCATTAAGGCTGTGTCCATTCTGCCTGTGCAGATGATCAAGAGCCCCATGTGCACTCGCATGTCTTGTGCTGGAGCAGTTTATCTGCAGCACTCCATGCCTGCTGCAGAGATGAAAGGGAAAAACCCTCTTGGCAAATGCTTTCCTGTCTTCCACTCACTGAGCTTCACACCCTCCGGCTCCATCTCTCCCAAGCTTGCTGGCCTGGCAGTAGTGGGGTGGCAAAGGCAGTGCTCCGAGGTCCTGCACAGCCCAGCAACAGGTCCTCCCCCCTCCCAGGTGCTGCACCACTGCCCGATGGGCACCAAGAGCTTGTACCTGTCAGGCCAGCGTGGCACAGTTCAGGGCTAGGGGATGAATGACACGTATGGAATTTCTTCCCATATAAATGAGGTCCCAGGGAACAACTCAGACCTCCGAAATATGACTGGTACACCAGCATCACTGAAGCTCCTTCCAAACCTACATTCACTTGGTGCTTGTGGGTTCACCAGAGTCCTTCCTGTCACTGATGCTACTTTATAATCAAATACCAGGAGGACTCGTGGTACCTTGGGTGTGTTGCCAGGTCTTGCCCACATGGGGCCATATTCTTTGAGCAAGCTCCTCCGTTCCTTAGCACCAGCTTGGACACAAGGACAGCTCTGAAACAGCAACACACACATATTGTGAAATGCCCAGGGATTCTTCTGCGCTGAAGTCTTCTGGTCAGTGGGGTTTCCTCATTTAAGCTCCCCTGTGTCAGTCCAGATTGACCTAGTTATGATAGATTTGCTCCTAAGGCTTAAACGTCTTGAGTTTATTCACGTTTTCTTTTCGGGTGTTTCATCTGATACCCTCTGCTGGCATGAAACTGTATGGTTGCTGCTACAACCATGTGAAGGCACTGTGAAATAGTGATCGACTGGTGGAATTACAGATTTAACTCAGGATGATGAAGAAATGTGTTTGTGCCCAGATTCCCAATCCCCCTATCTAGCCTGCAATCAAACCAACCTGCTTTAACCACCCCTCTGTGAAATGGCAGCTGCTCAGTCCCTCTTCCTATGGAATGTCTCACGTAAATAACACATGTTCATGGAAATGCAGGGAGTCTTTATGAGCTCTGTGAAGCAAAAGCAAGAAAATGAGTAAGTAGGAGTTGGGGCTTTGTAGCAGTTTTGAACATCAGACTACAAGCATCCTCTCTTCCCATTGTTCCTTCCTTGTTGCCATGAAGTGCTAACTGGCTGTATGGAATTACACCATATGTCAGCGAGCTTTTGATTTCAGCAGCATGAATTAGTACTACATCATTTGGACTTTTCTGCTCTACTAATTTTCCTGCATCTTCTATTTTGGTCATTTGCCCTACATTTTTAAAAGCTAATTAGTGTCCCACATTTCATCTCCATTAGGTTGAAAGGGTCTATAGTGCTCTTCTCCGGTGCTTCCACTGCAGGCAACTTCTCTTGCTCTGCTCTATTAAGCCCCTAGGCTGAGGGTCAAGCAATAAGCTTATATGAGGCTGGAATTCAGCTCATTATCACTCACATTTGTTCATTATTTGCTTTCACTTGAGTGATTCTATTAATTGTTTTTTTCCTTTGGAGTCATTATTGTCATTATATGTCCCCAAAATCATACTCAGATTGAAAAGATTCAAACCCACACTAAGAACATTACACTATTTGGCAGAAACCATATACATTTTGTAAAACTTGAAACACTCTTGTTTCCACACTTAAGGAAACAAGTTGTAGTCTCAGTGGTAAACACGGCTTTGGCTTCATCTGTAGTAAAACAAAGCCTCAAACCTTAGCTGGTAAACAAGGTGTTTCATTCCATTTCAGCTGTGTGTTTTCCAGCTTCATACTGCCTGGGAAAAAATGTGTAGTGTTTGTTGGGTCAGGGTTGTGGTTTAACCCCTGCTAGCAGCAAAGCCCCAAACAGCCACAGTGGCATGGGGAGAGAGTTGGAAAAGGGAGAAAACTCATGGTTTTAAATACAGTTTAATAGGTAACACAAGGAATTCCTTCCCCACTTCCCATGCAGGCAGGTGCTCAGCCATCCCCAGCACAGCTGGGCTCCATCACACCTAACAGTGACTCAGGAAGGCAAACACCATCACTCTGAATGTCCCCTTTTCCTTCTTCTTCCCCCAGTTTCATTGCTGAGCATGATGTCATGGTGTGGGTTATCCCTAGGTGCAGATGGGGTCAGTTGTCCCTGTTGTGTCCACTCCCAGCTTCTTGCCCACCCCTATTCTGCTTACTGGTGGTCTGAGGAGCAGAAAAAGTCTTGACTGTAAGCACTGCTCAGCAGTAACTAAAACATCTCAGTGTTATCAGTGCTGTTTCCAGCACAAATCCAAAACACAGTTACATAGCAGCTGTGTCCAGCCAACCCAGCACTTTGTGAGCCAAAAAATCATTTGCTTGTGCATCTCCACTCTGTCACTCTCTGGCAAAAATACCAATCTCATGGATAATGTGATCAATGAAATATTGTGTCATTTTGTGGCATCTGTGGTTGGATTTTGCCATCTACACTGGTCTGGATTCTACAGATCTTGTTTCTCTGACAACTTTTCCTCAGCTGAGTTTGAGCAGGTCTCATGGTGGATGGTTGTGGACATCCCAGGGGTGGGCATCCCAAGGGGTTCAGTACCTGTATCTCAGTGGTACCACAGCTTCTCTTGGTGCCTTGGTGGGAGCCCTGCTCCCTCCTAAATCAGGCTCTTGTTTGCATTCACCAGTTTCTCATGCTCATTATCTGTCTATCAGGGCTTTAAAAACTGTTACTATTTTAATGGTATCTCTCCAAGAAATAATTACTTCACTGTGCCCATAATCCAGTTTGTATTTGACAAGTCGCTTCAAATAATCTGCAGAATTTTTCTTTATCATAAAAGAGACCTTATTTGTCACATTTCTAACAAAGAGATAATCTCTTTTCATTAAAAATGGGCTTTTCGGCTCAGTGATTTAAAAATAGGAAATAAGAAAAGAACACAGCCTGTGCCTCGTGGCTCTGTTACGGGTGAGCTGTACGGGAAGGGGAGGAGAAGCAGTGCCTCATTTCTTCCTAATGAGCTGCACTGGGTGAGCTCCGGGTACCAGGGGTTTACCTGGGCACCGGCAGGGCAGAGGGGGCAGCCGGAGCTGCAGACCCTGCGAGGGGGAGGTCTTCTCCCCACCTTCGCTGACCGCCTGTAGAGGGGGGGTGAGGATGAAGTGGGAGCGTTCCTGGGGTCAGAGGGTTAATGGTCAGAGGGTTAACCCGCCCTAATGGGCGGGTTTGCTCTTTCTGAGCACAGGTTTCCTAAAGGCAAGGCACAAAGGACTGCAGGAGGCTGGATTTGTGATGCGCTCACCTTGGCTTACAAATGTCACGTTCAAATGAGTCAGGAGGCGGTTGACGTGAGGGGGAGAGTGGAGGAGCACTTATGACTAAGCCATTTTTCTTCTGTACCAGTGGATAATATGTTTATGTGCAAAGTGAGTTTCGTGAAATAACACCCAGATCATTTTGTGCAGTCACAGCTTTCAGATCTGTTATTCCTTCTGGGGGTGGGAAAGGCTTGTGTAAAAATTCATTATGTAAAAATCAAGGGTGACTATTATGAACAAAAATCATGAACATTGGCATTACAAGAGGGGGAAGGAGATTTGGGTCTTGTGCTTACTGGTTTGTTGTGTGGTGGTTTTTCTTCTTAGTATCACTGAATGTACGGCTCTTGAGAGACCTAACACCCAGGGATGTCTGCTCTCAGACCACAGTCCTTAGCACTTCTCTCCCGTGACGGGAGATGTGCTGGGGGCCAGAGCAGTGATTCCAGGGCACAGGAACTCTTATTGATAACAAGGGTGAAACATACTGAAAACCCTCCTATGTCTGATGGTGCACAGAGCCAGGGTGCACGTATTGCAGGCAAAGGGACTGGGAACAGAGCATTGGATCTGTCCTTAGCTGGTGTAAATGTCCATAACCAGCTCTGCTTGCTCTGCTCCAACCACCACTAGCCTGTATTTGGTCCTTATTATTTCTGTGTTACTTGCTTATACCAATGGCTTTTGAACAGAAACAGGAACAATGTGTGATCCTCTCTTCCTGCATATATTCCTAGTGGAATAGCTAATCCTTTGGTTTTGACATCATAATTAGCAAGATAGAAATTATTATGTCCCCAAACCAAAGATAATTTCTGAAGAGAGGAAAAAAAACCTTGCATGAAACCTCAGCCAGAACTGATAAACTTTGGATGTAGAAGTCTAGTTTTTATGCTGATGCCTTAGTTAGAGAATGAACAAGACATAGCATCTGCAGAGAATAAACACTACACAAGCAGGGTTGTTTTCAGATGAAACTGTGTTTTCCTGAGCTCTCCCCATGGCACCAGCAGGCCTGGGAGCCCCTCGGGACATGCAGCGTTTGGAGCTCAGCAAGCAGGCAGTGATGTATTTGTGGTGGTAGTGGAACCAGCAGCGACACTGCAGTGAGTTGGAAAAGTGTCTGTCAAAGCTGCAAGGGCTTAAATAGGAAGGATGACAATCTGTGTGTGGGAAGCTGGCCCAGCTGCTGTCCATGAGGGACTGTTTGTAATGAACGTGCCAGCCCATCGCCTTCCCCAGCACCCAGCATGTACAGGGACAAGTGCATATGCTCTGTCTGATTTCTACCAGTTATCGCCATGATTTATGGTGCCTTTGCCGGAGCCCTGGTGACACGAATTGCCATGTGTGATTGCTGTGATGGTGACCATGGAGTTTAGAGGTGATAGCTGGATGTTGGGGGCTCATCACATAAAGCCTGAATAAAGGCAGAGCCTGCCCAGGGGTTCACAGACCGAACTTCCCTGAGACCCAGGGGTATCAACTGTGGGCTGCAGCAGCTCCTGAAATACTGTGGGGATGCACATAGGGTGAGATTTATCTCATGAAACCTCAGTATCTGAAGGTAAAGCAGTTACTGTAAACTAGTTGTTGAGGGCTATCTCTGTCATTGATAGGGAGAGATTCCATTTAGAAGGAGATGGATCTGGTTTGGGATGGGGTCAATAGGCAGTACCCTCTCAAAAGAGGGATCATGAGCTCCAAAGTAAGATTGGGCACAGCAGAGTGCAAAGGCCCTGAAAGCCCTTAAGGCTGTTGTGCTGAAGATTTATTCTTGCACTTTTAAATCACTGTTCAGGGCTCATTCCTTTCTCCTCCCATTTCCAGTGAAACTAAAGGTCTGATTTAAAGTGGAAAAGGAATTGGTTTAAAACCTGCTGCACTGAAAGCAGCCAAAGGTGCCGCTACTCAATTTGTATCTTTCTGATACCTTAGCAAGTGTTGCAATGCAGAGCAGCAAGGGACTAGTACTGAACAAGGACTGCCCTCAGCTGCCCCCTCCCTGGAGCCCTAAGAGAGACTTGGCCCAAGACACTTCTGCAGAGCCTGTAAGATCTGGGGGGTGTAGGATCTGAGGATGCTTTAGCTGGGTATCATGTTGGGACTGTAGGTTCTCCCTATGCAAATCAGACTGCCATCAATTTCTCCCTCCCGAGTGACAGTAAATGGCAGCATTTCAGAATATGACCTGCATTTACAGGGCCCTGCTGACCCTCTTCTGAGTGTGTATATAATTATTTAAATGATTTGTCTACTGATATATGGCATCCTGGTGAAATGAATTGTTACCACATTAACCTTTCAAGCACTTAAATCCAGTTTAAGCAATTACTAGATCAACTTTGCCAGAATATTGGCTATCATCACAGCCTATCTCACTTCAAGTTTTCCCTGGAGCACCACCAACATCCCAGCATTTAAGTCCAAACCTCAGTTTTCTTACTCTGGTTTTAGAATTTCCAGTCTCAGGACAGCACTGTCACCAGGGTGCACCTAAACCTGTGTTTGATGGCTTCCAGCTCCAGCAGACCACAGCTGCTACCTGCAGGACCATGAGTGCTGCTGGGCTGAATGCTGTGCTGTCCGTCGTGCATTTCTTCCTGACAACATGCTAATATCCTGTAATCAAGTCACCTTTAGCCTTCTTTTTAGTAACCTAAACAGGCCGAGCTCTTTAATCAATCCCTGTACAGCATTTCCTACAGACCTCAGGTCCTTTCTGAGCTCCCTCCTGTGCTCCAACCATTCGCAACCTGAGCCTTTAAAAATAACTGAGTCTCATCTGTAAGCCTCAGTCACATCCCATGAACTGTGCTGGTGTTTAAGGGATGAAAAAATAAGAGAGAAAAAGAAATGAAACTCCACACTTGTGCATAGATAACATTAGCTGAGACATCTGGACGAATATCATCGCTTGAAGCAATTCTCATACTATTGCTTCTGGTATCTGAGGAGCAAATAGCCTTTCATTTAATTTATACTGTAATAAAATCTCCTATTGATTTTAATAAAATTGAAGATGATAATTTTGAATGAAATCCCTAAGGCAGCTTCTTCATAAGAACTGACTCTTATTTTCTTCGCACAAGCACATTGCAATTCACTCTGATAACAGTGAATTGGGACTCTTGTTTCTGGAAATTGGGGAAGAGTTCTGAGTAAAGGCTGTGAAGAAACCCTTCGCTAGAGAGTGGGTGTTTGGAGGGTTCAGCACGAAGCCCGGCCCTGCAGCTATGTTCTAGTGCTGTGCAGCCAGCAGGGACCCGCTGCTCTCTCCCGGTTCCTGCCACTCTTCCCTGAGGTGGCAGCACTTGGGTGACAAGAGGGGGTGATGGTGCAGGCTGCAGCTGGACCCCAACCAGCATCACCCTGCAGGCAGCCGTGGTTCCCCCCACACAGCGGCTGCCCGGGAGGACAGGAACCACCTGAAGCTGCATCCCAAGCAAGAGCTGCTCTGAAATCCTGCTGCGCTGGAGAACCTCGAGGGATCGAGTTGTTTCTGTGTGCTCAGCTCCCTTTGCATGTTACAGACCTTTAGTACTTGCTGCATGCCCCACACAGATCAACCTCACCTGTGTTCCTGTTCAGTTCAGCCTCGGTCCATGTTCAGCTGTGTACAGGAATTTCCAGAGCTATGACTTAGAAATGAGATCTGCTGAGAAAAAAACCAGCAGCAGCATAATTAATATTCACCTGGATGTTCAAGTTTCACTTTGAAATGTACTTCTGCAGATGAGCTGCTAAACAGAATTCAGATTTCATTGTTGAATGAATATTCAATATGCTTTTAATACTGCTTCCTTCCACTTCCCCAAACCAAAGTCTCTGGTGAGACATCCCTAATCAGTTTCTAAAGAGCTAAATAGCAAGGCAAATACAATGAATGCAACAAAAGGAAGACACTGCAAAAGAAATGCAGTCAGGATGCTGGGACCAAACCTGCTCATCTGCTGGGACCCACCAGCTTTGGCCTCCTGCAGAGGAACCTCCAAAAGAACAAACCACAATAATAATTTTGATCACTAATCCTCATGCTTGAGCACTTTATAACCTGATCTTTCCACAGGAAGCCTGCAGCAGGTTCGCTGGGGAGCCTTTTATCTCTAAATAATGAGCTGTAAAAGATACTGAGAATTAGTGTGGTGCTTTATAAGCTGGCCCTGGAAAGTCCCCATGTGGGGCTGTAACTGCAGAGAGAGAAGCCCCAGTGCTGGCTGTGGAGCTGGGGCTATGCTGGAAGCAGCTGGCACATTTAGGTACGGGACTGAGGGAATTGAAGTCTCTGGACATGTTCAGTGAATTGTATTAAGTACCAGGAAGTATTCTCATCATCCCCCTCTGCTTTCTGCCTTCTCCTTTCCGTGTGTCCCCTTTCTCTCCAGGAATTGCTGCGCTCCTGAAGCATCTTTGAGCAGTAGCAAACTGAAGTAAGAGCGAGAAGGATCTGGCGATGTCTTCTCCCCTTTCCTCCTTCCTCCCCTCTCCCTCTGCAGAGCTGTGCTGCTCTGCTCAGCCTGGGGGGTGGGGGGGGCACAGCAGATCCAGTGTCCTGGCAGTGACCGACAGCCTGAGGAGCTGCTGCTCTGCACATGAGCTGGGGCTGGTACAGGGGCATGTGGAACCTTGGGGACCATCTACATCAATATGCTGTGTTCCCACACCCCAAAAACATCACCAAGAACTTTTGCCAAGGCTAGCTGCAGTACAGGGCATGCTATGTTCTCATTATAGTGTCATCTGAAGGGAAACAAGGAAGTATTTTCACATGAGATTTATACAGTCAATAAGATGCGAGTTGAATAGTGAATAAGCAGCCTGGAGGAAATTGCCTTGTCACAGTGCATAAGGATCTGGTGAGAGCATTGCATGATCTCTGCTGTGTGGGTGCAATACAGACAAAAGGAGCCATTCCTGTTTTGTCCTTCTTTCTGGTTAGCTTCTTTTCTTTCTCAATTTGTTTTTTATCTATGGAAAAATGCATAAGATAGAAACTGAGGCTGTGATCCCATAGGGTATTTAATCACATGCGTAACTTAGGGCATGGAATTAGGTCACTTGGTTCCCTGGAATTGTATTGATTGGAAACCACACTTTTGCTTTGCAAGGTTTAATTGGAGAAACCCCTGAAGTGTTATTTGTGTTGTACAGACACAAAGAATAACAAAAGATGAGGGGAAACCAATTGGAGTAACTGCTCTGTGTGTTTGTTTGCTCTGGCAAACAGAGGTACAGGATCATACCTTGAATGGAATTCCCCTCTCTCTAAATGCTGAGATAAATCTGTATCTTGTTTTTGCTGGAGCCTTCTCCTGGCCTCCACCAAATCGTGGTTGTGCTTCACTGCATCTCGACGGCAGGGAAACATCCCAGGCCTCAGGCTCCCTCCTGGTTAGCACACTTGTGGGGGGCAGAAATAGGCTGTCCACATGCTTTTCACAGCAATGGTGGGGAGCAGGGTGCCTGTGCTCTTCATTGCAAGGAGCCCCTTCCCTCTCCTGGGAGAAACAAAGGGCTCCTGCCCATGCAGTTAAGGCAGGCTGCTTTTTCCTGTCCATTAACTTCAGTCACAGCATGTTTTTTGAATCAGGGCTTATTTTGGGTAGGGGATGAGTGGTTCTCTCTGCAGGTGATGTGAAAACAAGCACTCCCCATGATTGGATTGCTCCTTTACAGCAAGTCCTGTGGGCAGATCTGCCATCCCTGCAATCCGAGCACACATCAAGCACTCCAAAACTTACCTTCTTGTTTTGCAGCTGGAATGGGCTCAAATGGAAGTGCAGGGAATTACACTTCACAGCAGAAAATGCTTCTTTGCTGTGAGGATGGTCGGACCCTGGAACAGGCTGTCCAGAGAGAGGCTGTGTGATCTCTATCCTTGGAGATGTCCAGTACCCAACTGGTGGGTCCTGGGCAGCCTGTGCTGGCTGATCTGCTTGAGCAGGGGCTTGAGGGCTTCTTATCAAGTGTTCTACAATCCTCTTTTTCTTCCTAGCCCCAAAACTGTCTCTGTCACTTCTGAAAACAGTATTTTGCATTTAGAGTTGCAGGTGATGAAGAAAACAGCACAAGGTATGCCCTCTGCCAACCCAAAACCTGCAGATGCAAAAGGCCTGTGATCCTGGGAAGGGAGGCTGAGCTTCCTCGTGCTGCAGGAGATGAGTGACAGCATCCCATGGAGTTTAGGCACTGTTCATCTTTGTCAGTGATCATTGACAAAGTGATTTATTTATTTATTACCTCTAAACAGGCAAGAGAGGAGATGTCTTTGAGCTGCCATAAGAGCAGCTTCATTTCCTGTGTTACTTTAAACAAGGAAGAAAATACAAGGGAAGAGAAATGGGCAGGGATCTGAACAGAACCAAGACTGTCTGTCCATCCCAGTGTTCTCCCTGCTTCCACTGCACGCCTCTTCCCACCATGGGGCCCTGCATCATTCTAGGCATGCACCATCTTCCTGGAGCCTGCAGTCTTCAAAGGGAAGGGATGCAGGGAAGCCTTCTATTCAAACGTATTTCTTGCTTTGGAAGATACAACTTCCCAAGCAAACGATGCACTCAGCCATGCTGAGCCTGGGAGTGCTCACATGCTCTCTAATTAGGCTGCTCTGGCTTTACGCTTCCCAGCAGGGGAGTTTCTACCCTACAGATGGTAGCCAGTTACTGAAGCAGTCAAGCTGTTCCTGCAGTGGGGTGCATCCTCCTAATGGTTTTCAAGGACTGGTACATATCATGGTAATGGGAAGCCTGCAGGGACTCAGCCCTGCTGGGGAGCCACCAGCCCCTGGGGTTTGTTTCTCTTCCCCTTCTCTTGCAGCTGAACTCCTCTGTGCTCTCTGTGCCCGGGTGAGCGGTGGCTCATTCTCAGGGCTGTGGTTTCAGGGGCTGTATCTGCTGTATGGGATGTGAGGAGCTGCTCTGAGCTCGGTCCTGCCTGGCAGGAGGCTATGGAGAGCAAAACACTTCCCAGCAGATCTCAGTGCTGAGTACAGCACTGCTGTGAGCAGCAGCACAGGGAAGCAGGAGGAGGAGGCTATCCCCAGCCTGCTCTGAGCCAGCAGGACACTTTGGGTCGAAGCTGGTCCAGATTCCCTGCTTGAAGCCCTAGAGCTCTTGCCAAATTCCTTGGAAAATGTGCAACAGGATAAAATGCATTAAAAGCAAAATGGTTTGGATGGAGGACAAAGGAGATGAGGCTGCACGGTGACCCACAACCAGAACTCTTCAACAAGAACCATTTCCTTGGACACTCAGGCCAACAACTTGTACTGAGAATCTGCACATCCCTCTGGCATCCACCAACCTCGGCAGAGCCGCACGGACCGGTGCCTCCTCCCAGCCTGCCCATGGGGGCCGGCAGCCCTCACCTGGGCAGCACCAAGCAGCTTCTGCTAATGAGGCCTCGGCTTTAGCAGTCAGGTTTTAATCCCTTGAACGTGCACAGAGGGGTTGTTTGTCAGTGAGCTGAGCACTGCCAGGCAGGGAGAGCACGTCCCCATTCCTTGGTCTAGTGCCTAAATCAGGGGGGTGCCGTGATCTTGGTCTCGGGGGTAGTTTGCAGAACAGATGGAGGCCGTGGAGTGCAGGTGACCTTGAAAGACTCGTTTACAAATGTCCCCCATCTGAAGCTGGATGTGGACCCAGAGCCTGGCTGATTGTGGGGGCCCGTGGACTGTGTCTCTTAAACAACAATGTAAATACATGAGTATGGAGAATGCTCCTTCACTGAGGCTCCTTAGAGAGCCGTTTCCGGAGGTCTGGAGTCTCTGGATAGAACTGTCACATCTGGACACAGCAAACCCACCTACTGCCAGCCAGGAGCAGCAACTGCCTTGTCTGGAGCTGCAGACACTCCCATAGGCTGCAGTAGCACACCCCAGAGCAGTGCATGGTGGCGGGTGGGAAATCACACCCCAGCTGAGCTGCTGAGGGAGCTGGAGCAGGCACAGACACCCCGACAGCTCCCAAACGCACACAGCATCGCTTCCACTCTGCGGGCAAAGGTGCTGCAGGAACACAAATGGGAATTGATGGCTTGAAAACCATGCACATGGTTGCAGGGAGAAAGGGGATGTGAAATCCTTGACCAAAGAAGGTTGGGTTTTAATCCAGCCATCTCCAGCAGGCAGTGCTGCCCTGCATCCATGGAAACCACCTGCGCAGGATCACGACACTGTTTGTATTTCACCAGGATGTGCACGACCATGTTGTCAAATGCCGTGTAATCAGAGTTCACATTCACTGCTCACGTTAAATGCTCTTCCTTGTAGACCCCTGTGTGCTGTGAGAGGAGGGCCGGCAGCAGCAGGACCAGGCAGGGAAGGGCAGCACCCGGCAGCACGAATGTTTTCTCCTGTTGAATCAGTGAAGTTGTTTCAGTCAAACCCCCAAAACGCTCCCCAGACACCAGAAGGTTTTGTGGAGCATTCCAAGAGGGAAGCACGGCTCCTCCCTGGCGTTCGGATGAACTTCCCTTCACAATATCCTCGAATTTCTGTTGTTCAGAACTGAAGATGTGACCAGGGAATGTGTCCTTGCAATGTGCTGGGCAGGTACAGGAGAGCTGTGGAAGCACAGTGCCCTACGAGGTCACTGAGCACTGCTGGACTCCCAAAGGTCCTTGCAGAGGTTGCCTAAAATTCCTGTTCATCCCTGCACAGTGTGGCTGTGCTGGGACGTGGCACAGGGTCTGGGGGCTCTGTGCATGGTTCCCGGGGATCACCAGCTCCAGCACTGTGGCTTGTTCCATTTACTGAAGGATTTGGTTATGTGCTGGAGAGGCTTTCAGAATAATGGGTTATCTGCTCCGAAGGTGCCTTTCTGGTGCAGTGACCTGACGGGGGTGCAGGTATCCTGTAAGGAAACCAGAGACACCCAGACTCCTTCCCATTTGTCTTACTCATGAAAGCCAATTTCCTTCCCTCGCTTTATGTAATTGTCTCATCCTCAATCTAATATTCCAGGTTTATGAGGAACAACAAATCAATACCCTCTTTTTTGAGAACTGCGGATGAATTAATTGCTGGTGTCTGTCTGTGCGCCCCAATTGTATTAATGTCAGCAGCAATTAATTTTTAAAGGAAATTGGTCTTGCTGATTTTTGAACACCAGCTCAGGTCCCATCTTTACTGCATATTCATCTGAAGGGCCATTAGAGTGCTCCCTGCCCAGCCATAATGCTGACTGATGGGTGATGAAGGGCCAAGCTCATGGGGAAAAGGGGAGGTGACACATCTGCACTGCAGCTGGAGGACACTCTCACAGCACTTTCACATTAAATATGTGAGTTTGGCCTTTGAGAAAGTGAAAACGCATGCAGAAAACTGAGACGAAGATTCATATCCCTTTGGAAAAGGAATAACTGTCTTTACTGATGTAGGAAAAAAATCTGCAAGGTCCCCTCCTGCTGCTTACAGGCGCATTTGCTGTTGTATCATATATACTTTGAAGGAAAATCAAACCTCAGCTTTTCTCTCTGGCATACAAATTACTTCTTGTTAAAACCAACCTGAACTGAGCCTTCATTGTAAGTTTTTAGAGAAACTACAGGATAAATGGTTAGGAAACAACCTCTCCTTTTTTTCTCTCTGGTGATAAATTGCGTTATGGCTTTACTAGGATCGGTTCTCTCCTTTGTAGACGCAGTGGGGAAGCTCAGTCACAACTCGCTGCCTCCTGCCTGCTAGGCCAGCTGACAGACATCTCTGTGTCTGTCTGACAGTGAGGGGTATCCGAGACTGAGTTCTCGGCTCTTTCCCCCTTCTTAGAACGACTGCTTGGAGCCCTCCCCTCTCACCTGGTCTGCAGTGGATATACAGTGTAGTTCTTCCATTTCTCTAAGTTCTCACCTTGAAGCATGCACTTAAAACATATCTTTAGTGGGCACAGGAATTATGTATATACATATATATAAAACTATATGGCCATCATCTCCCCCACTGACATGCAGCCACCCCCAGTGCTCCTGGTTCAGGGCATTGTTATAGGGACACTCAACTAACAGTGTGGGGGATTTGGGAGTGCTGTGATGTAATTAAACAACCTGGAATTAACCCCAGACACCAGTGTTCACATTGTGTCAAACCCTGGATGTTCTGGAGTGTCCCAACTCTGCAGTTCCACCAGCCTTGCAGCTTAATAGGTGGCTCTAACAGCCCAGGTGCATGCAGCACCAGCAAAACACTTCCACGTTGGGCTCTTTATAAGCCTGTGCTGAAGTCCCAAGGGCTTCAGTCACAGGTGAAGAGAATGATACCTTCTGTTGGTTCACTAGTGTGCTTTAAAACCAGCTCTAAAGGAACCTCAGCTCTGAGATGTTTCAGTGAATTATTAATCTAAATAGTTTCGTAATCTGCTGGGACTTTTCCTCTCCCTTTGCCTGTTGCCTCAGGGTCGTTTCTGCAAAATCACGTGAATTTTTGTTATGTGAACCGACTCCAGTGCTAACAGCATTGATTTGCTGTGTTGTGCTGAGAATTAAGGGGTCATTTTCCAATGATGTTGACTGTAGCTGGTATCTTTTGCTATCCAGTTTGGTCCTCTGAGTGTTGAGCTTTGATTTGCAGCTCCGCAGCAGCTGGGGAGGCAGGGGCAGTGTCTGGGGAGAGGCGATTTAGCTTTGGTTTCCTGCTTATTTCCCTGACCTTGCTTTTTGGGTGCTTATCCCCAGGTGGAGCTTTTTGTGCTTTCAGCAGCTTCACCCCAGGAGGTGGGGATGTCCATGAGCCGCAGGGGCATTTCCTCAGGCCCTGGACACGGCACTAGCAGGAGTAGGGGATGGGGCACTCCATAGGGTTCAGTGTCTCGTTAAAGCTCCATTTGTAGAACGTGGCAGGAGGTTAAAACCCCCTGATGTCGTAGCAGTCCCTGCTTTCATCAGGAGACCTTCTCCAGTGCTGCCATTGAGGCTGCTGGGGTCCAGGTGTCCGCTGATGGGGAGCGAGGTAAGCACAAATAAATCTGCTCTGAGTTGTGGAAAATCTGTAGCAAAGGTAGCTTGGGCCAGGTTTGGTTTTATACAAACTCTCCCTGCAGCTGCTCAAACTGCTCCCCACTGCTGCTCAAGGCTTTGCAGTGACAGCGATTTGAATTCTGCGGCTGCAGGGGAATTGCAGGGTATTGGTGTGTGACTCAGTGGCCTGTGCTGGTGGGTCTGTGGTGTGGATAGTCCAGCTGGCTGCTATTTTTTTTGCTGGGGTTCATGAAAACATCCCATAAGGGACTGATATGGCTCCGTACGGGGCTGCAGGCAAGCTGCCTCCTCGGTCTGTATCTCTGCTCCCCCTCAGCCTGATTTGTTTGGCCCCTCTTGCACTTAAACCCTCTTCAGGGCAGGGTCAAGGCTGGGATCTCTGATGCTCCAAGCCCCTGCCCAGCCCCTGAGCTACCCCAACACTTCCTCTGGGAGCTGTGGGTGCACCCGGGGCCCCGCTCAGTCCTGCTCCGTGTCTGGTCTGTGCGAGATGCTCGGTGTATCCCCCGGCAGCAGTGGAGATGGGGCCGTTCTGTGTGTGCTGTAGGAAACGGGCTTTTACAGCAGATGTGTGGTGCAGCTGCACTGAGAGCTGTAGGTGTCGGGTGGGGGGGTAATTCCATCTCGGGGCTGCGCCGGTACAGCAAGGAGATGTGTCTGTCCCCAGACCCGGTTTGTACAGAGGAGGAGGGTAGAGCCGTGCTGACTCTCTGACCTCTTGTTTAAAAGCATTTGGAATTGTAACACTCAAAGAGACTGGCAGAATATTTTTCAATAAATCTTGGATGTACCAGTTCCATTTTCGATGTGCTGGAAGAAGGATTGCAGTATTTACTGCGGAGACAGGAAGATTGATTCCCACTTGGAAAATCTGCCAGATTTCTTGATTTAGAGAGCTGATGATTGGTGGAGTGCTTAGACCTGATTTATATCAAGTTTTCTTTCTTGTTTGCTTGCTTTCTCTCTTTTTTCCTCCCCTACATTTTGGTTTTATATTAACATGACCTAGTCTTCTTCTGAATGAATCTTGTTTAACAAACATTGTTTTCTTTGGATGTTGTTGATATTCTCTCTTCTCTAATACCTGGTTGATGGAGTAATGTTACTACATATCACTTGGCTGAGGTCTGTATGAAGTTACTGCGTGGGGAGGGCTCATGAGTGGGTTTGTAAGTTGAGGGCAGTGTTCCTCAGCTCTGTGAGGCTCAGGACTCTAAATTTAGCTGGATAATTGAAAACAGAGGTGAGAAAGCAAACAAAATGAACCTATCAGAGGCCAAGAAACTTAAAAGGGTAATTGATACCCTATCTTTATCACTACAGCAAGCATCTTATATCACGCAAGTACTTCTCTATTACAACCAGTTCCGTACCATTAATCCTGCTGTGAGTCCTGTGCCTGACTTTCTGGCCTGGCAATAGCTCCTCTGCCCATCTTCCCAAGGCGTTTGGCACTTTGAGCATTCTTTTGTCTTTTCTCTTTCCCCATTTCCAAGCAATTTTATTGCAATTAATTAATAACTTGTGTTACTTTCAAAAATCAATTTTCCAAATCAAGTGATCATTAAAAAACTGCAAGGCACAAAGTGATGGTTGTTCTGTTGTGTAACATTAGCAAGTGATACTATTTATGAGGGGATGCTCACAATGATTAGCACAGGTGCAGTTGTATCTGTCCAGACTGAGACAAAGTGATACAATTAGTTGTAAGAGAAAACAGGAGGGAGAGAAGGATTAAAACCATAAAACATCTGAGCAAGGCACTGATTTCGGTTGGTTTTGGGCTGTTTATTTCTTTTTCTGGTTCCCCTCCTGCTGAGGTGCTTTGTGAATGAACATATCCAATGGGTTGGGTAAACTACTCTATCCTGAGCTGCTGTGCAGCCCTGCACCATCCCCTTTGCTCTGTACTGCTGCACCAAAGCACTTGGACAAGCGCAGCCCTAGACCAGCAAAACAAGAGCTCCCATCCCACAGGCAGCAGCTCTTAATCTAAAGCCCCTGTGCAAAAGTCTTTTTGGCCCACACAGCTCTGCAGCAGATTGTCTAGGCCTTTGAAAGGGAAGTTGTAAATCGTTTCTTGGCCTGGCCCTGGGAAGGAAGACAGATCATGGGTCTGTGATTCCTCCAGTTCCTGGTCTTGGGTCCAGGACTCTCAGTCTGTCTCACACCCAATTGCAAATGAACACATGCATGGAAAGTGTTTAAAAACAGTCCTCCACAAAATACCCATTGGAACCTAACATTTACATCTGTGTTTTGGAGGGAAGGTTTGTTTTATCTTCTTCTGTTCAAATATCATGTAGCTGAGCAGCAGCAGTCAAAGTGAGTAATAGGTGAATGTGCATAATCTTGATTTAATTACATTAGTATTGAATTGCAGGTAAAGCATTAAATTGATCTGAAAAAAACCTCTTTGTAAGTCTCTTGTATTGATAAAAAGGTCATTTTGCATTTGCAGAGCAGTCAGCCCCTGTGCCATGGGCCAGGCCATGACCACTGTGGTACCTGTGTGCCAGGGCCTGAGGGGAAGCCAAATTCTGCATCAGACTGAACACTGTCACAGATACCACCCTTCATACTCCATGCAGCTTTCAGCTAATTAGAAGGCACCAGGATTTATCTCTTATTCAATCCTTAGTGCTTTTTTAACCATAAATGGGTATACAATGAACATAGGCAATCTTATTAAATCCATATTAGGGCACCTATTTGAGACAATTGACATTTTTCACTGGAGGTGTTACTAAGTGCCTCTCCTTCCTACAACAGCAATCATGGCTCCCTGCTGGATGTGAGAGGCTGAGGCAGGTAATGCCCATTGCGGTGTTCCTTGGCTGAGCTCTGGAGCTGAACATGATTCAGGCTGAATCCCTTCACTTCCAGTGACCATCCACGGTCTGTGCATCCATGTGCTGGGTGTTTGCAGGAACAGCCTGTGATGGGAGGGACAGGGAGCACTGCGGCCACCTCCCAGCAGCCAAGTCCTGCCCAGGTCCTGGGGACTGCTTCGGTCTTGTTCTTGCTGCTAATGAGGAAAGACTCGTGGCCACTCTTGGCAGCATCAGTGGCTCCTCTCACTTCTCCTCGCTTAGACCTTCACCAGAGACCTGAGACCAGAAACCTTGGCACCATCTTTGAGCAGTTTCCTTTCGCCCTCCTCTCTCGTATTGATGCACAGATAGACTCCACAACTCGTTAAAGTTGTAAAGTAGGTATGCTTTTATTCAGTGCTGAGGGGATAGCTCCTCCAAAGCATGCACACCTCAGGGTTGTTCTCCCTTTACATTTATTCTCTTAAGGTATACATAGATATGAGGTTGCTCAATCCGCCTATACATATTTAGTATCTATCCCCGCTTCATATTATAATGAGCTGGAAGGTCCTTTGCACCTGCGCAGTGCCCCTTCTGGTCATGGGCAGGGGTCTCAGGATGAAGTAAATGAGTCTTCCTCTTGTGGGTAGTGGTCTTCAAGATGAAGTAAATGAGTCTTCCTCTTCTTAAACTTTACTCCTTTTAACCTTCAGACATGGCCTTAGGGTTTGGTCGGTGCCCAGTCTGCCTCTCCCCGGCTTATCAGTAGAACGAATAATCTGCTTTTGTCCCTTGTCAGTAGAACTGGCATCTGCTTCTCCCCCTTATCTGTAGTCAATGCCCCCGGCATGTCAGGTACTTCACAAGAGACAACACCCCCATCTAAGCAAAGGAATCCTTTTAACCTCCTTGTACATTTTTCTCTGCATTACCCCCCTGTACATTGGTTACCCCTGTATCAGTATCTAAATCTGCCTCACTCCATCTCCATTACACTGACAGGAACTCTGACTTGGCTGACCTTGCGCTGGCTGAAGTCTTCTTTCTTTATTCTTTTAACCAGATTTCTCTGTAGGTCCCTGAGCTTTGGGGCAAGCCCAACTGAGAGTGGCTTGGGTCCCAGCTAGGCCTATGGGATATCCCCCTCCCAGCACTGCTTTGTCTTGTGGCTGGACGCTTACACCCAGTGGTGCAGAGGCGACACTATCCAGGCTCATGTCCTGGGCTCCAGGAGGGCAGCTCATTGCCTGTGGCAGGAGGAGCAGCCCCTGCACAGCAGTGGTGGAGCTCAGTTGTGCCCTGGGGTGCTCTGAGCACACAGAGGGATTGGGGAGTTGGGAGAAGACAGGAAACACTGAGACACAAAGCAAAGAACTGCAAGAGCAGGTGGAAGGAGCTCAAGGTCGTTTCTTGTTTTCCTCTGTATTCATTACTCAAAAGAAACCTTTTTTTTGGGTACAGCTGCTATCACTGCTGCTGTCCTTCCCCCATCATCTTCTCCTTGATGAATACATTCAGATTATGTGCCAGAAATAAAAATCAGCCATCAGCAGAGGTCAAGACAACATCTGCCTTCCCTGCTCTGTTCTGCACTTACCAATGTAATGATCACACACAGGAAACATCTACTTTGGAAACAACTTAAGCGGAGGAGGCGGCCGGCTCTGTTGACTCAGAGCATCCTGCAGTAACTTGTCATTATGGACGTTGTCTCCTACTGCTGCAGGGAGCCACAGTACCCTTTGCATTTCCCTGTTCAAGCTGCTTTTCTGTGGGAAGGTCCCAGCCTGCCAAAGCAGGGCTCAGAGCAGGGGAAGGGAACAGGGCTGGGTGGTCCGTGGCAGGAGAGGTGAAAATAGCAGAACCTCATCCTCACATCCCCCTAGCACACCCAGTGCGGGGAGGTGATGGTTTGGAGTCAGTGAAGGACACCCTGGCTTGGGAACAGGGCAAATGGGAGTCACAGGATGTACATGCAGGTGTGCATGTGTGTGTGGATACACACATATGAAATGCCATCTCTGGAACACTTGTTTTGGGTTAGCAGTCTTTGCTCTAAAATCGCTACTGTCCAGGAGGAGCAAACCCAGATGTTCTCAGCTGTAGCTCCAAGTGCCTGACAGAGCAGCCAGTGAGTGGTACCCACAGAAAGACAGATGCACAGAGAGGGAAAATGACTTTGCCCAAAGTCAGCCTCCGGATCGATGATGGGAGGAGCAGACCTAGTGAATGAATACCTCCATGGAGAAAACTGTCTCCCTCACCCTCAGCCAAGCACATCCTCTCCTGGCATGGAGTTAATGTGCTGCGTGGAGCTGTGCCTGGCCGTGGTGTGTCCCCCACAGGGCAGCTCCTGGCTGCTACTGCCTGTGAACAGGCACAATGAAACGTTTCTCCACCTATTTTTGTTGCTGTTGTGGTTGTAATTAATGTAACTTATTCTGTAAGATATCAGAGTTATTTAGTAAACATGCCTGTAGAGAGTTGTCCTGAATAACAGCGCTTTATTAGAGATAATCCTTAGCCACTTGGCTCAAACAACTTTTCAGAGCTGGAAATCTCTCACAGAGAAGCCAATTGTGAATATTAAAAGGGGATTTGAAGGAGGAAGCAAAAATTACATTTTCAGACATTCCACTGAGTTGAAGATTTAACCTAACAGCATCGCTGAGCCCCTGCATGGGCTCACAACCTCATTTTGTTTTGTATTAGAAGATTCTTGGCTGCATTTTAATTTTGTGCATAATATTAGTGATATTTAGCAATTGTTTCAGTCACCTTCCACCTCAATCAGCATTGCAAAACACAGCTTGAACTAACTGGCAAGCAATTTCCTGGCTAATATTCCTTCTCATCTCCTGAGAGGAGCTGATGTAACAGCCAGCAAAGCACAGATCAAATAGCCCCATTCCACAGATCTGCTTTCTCTGGGCTCCATGTCAGCTCCCGTTGAAGTGAGTTATTTCATCTTGCATAATGAGCGGATGGGTTCCTAGTTTCCACAGTGACGTGGTGCTTCTCGGTGGTTGGAGCAGGATGTGCAGCGTGACCGGTAACACTGCGCACATGGGAAGTGTTGGTGCTGATGCAGCTCAAGGAGGTTTTTCCTGAAGGGTTTGTGCTGCGGTTTGGCTGCTCCGCAGGGCCGAGTGTCCTCAGGTCAGACCGGACGTGGAGCCTCAGGTCCCTGAGCTCTCAATGGGAGAGCTTCATCTCAGCTGCTCCTTTGACACAAGTGTGGAGGGAAGTGCCAGCTCAGGGCGGCTTCATTGAGCTGAACCCCATTGTCCTCCCATTAAAACAAACTGACCCTTAATGAAACATTCCAAGATCTAAATTCAGGTGGCCTTTACCCCTGCTTCTGCCCCACAGCTCATTGTCCTGTCAGTTGAGCATCCGCTTTTCAGTCCTTTCTGCCAGCGCCTCCTCCTGAAGCAGCCAAACTGTGTGTGAGTTCCTCCAAACACAGGTACTGCTGTCAAAAAACATTCTTCCCTCTTGCCAGTAAATCCTTGTAATAAGATGTTTGAACTAAACCTGATCCCTAACTCCCACTGAAGGATCTTGTTCTCCTGCAGCGGCAAGCGCTGGAGCAAACAGCCCCAGCTTCTACTCAGCTGGTGTTTCTCCCTTGCATTAGTTACATACAGCAGTCTCTGTAGTTAATACAGTAATTGCATTGTCTGCTGGAATTCCCCACTTGCCATTGATTTAATTGCTTGGTTGGGTGCACGTTAATTGTTTATTGACACTGCTCAGCTCCTGTGCTGGGGTTAGACAAACCTTCAGGCTGAGCTGTGCCATGGGCTGGCTGCTCAGACAAGTCTGTGCTCTGCAGATGATGATGAGGTTTTCTCTGCTCCTGCCCAGCACCGTGGCCCAACTGTGCTCACCTGTGGCTGTTGCTGTAGGTGCTGTTTGTCAGATCCAGCTGTGCTTTTGGTACCAAGCTCTAAAGGTGTCCAGCAGAGGTGGTTCAGGTTGGCCCTTGTCCAGTTCCCAAACACTGCTCATTACGTCAGTTGATGGTGTCGTATCCATGCTTGTGAATGGTCCCTGTGGTCTGTTACTCAATAGACAAGTCTATGAGGGCTTTTACTTTTATCTGATGACCAGGCGTTGCCCCGCATTTTGCCTGCGTTCTGAACTGAGCACTGCAGGGCCGTCTGGGGCCTGTTTGCTGATGTGAAAAGCATGTTTTCTTCAGGGAGCATTGAATCAAGCTCTAACAGTTTCAGGCTCAGATGTGGAAAAGAAGGCCATTTGGAGAGTGGAAGTAGGTCTATGTATTATAATATCTTCATGCTATATATATATAAAAGCCGCTTCGCTGCTCTAATTTAACCGTGCACAGCATGATAACATGGAGACTGTGCCTGGCCATCTCCTGATTATGCTGCAGCAGGGAAGTTTTAATTTAACCTTTTGCTATTCTGAACGTCTCAGAAGGACTGTTTCTGCTGGATACTGTAGTCGTTTTCATATCACTAAATTCTAACAAGTCTGCACTCTAATAAGGAGCTAAGAGCCTCGATCCCCCCTGATTTTTAATAACGTGTATTACTGTGAGTCAATAACCTGTCAAGTGCTACTCACTGTGCTCAGCTACAGCAGCCAATGGACACTGTGCTAGTTCATAATGAGGGATGTGTCTGGAGGTTTGGGTGCTGTGCAGTGGGCTCAGTGGCATGGGAGTGCAGTGGGTGCTGCCCCACTACCCCACAGTGCAGCGCAGGTCCCAGTGCTGGGCACCTCCTGAGGCTCTCATGGGATTTTTTAAGGTCTCTCCTTCTCCACTTTACAGGTATTTGGCTTTTTTGCTGCTGATTAAACATTTTGCAAGAAGACACATCACAGAAGGGATTTTACACCAATATCCATGGAGACAATAGAATGTTTCCATCTAACATACATATTAATTTTCCCAAGCTGTTATTAGCTGCTCCTGCCAAAGGCTTTTAAAGCAGCATTAAGAAAGCAAAATAATGTAGCAGAAGATGTGAAACAGAAGCAGGGTTTCAGGAATTATGAGGATAGGATTATTTCAGATATTTTTTCAAGCTGTGCTCCTTCCTAAGGCAAATCCTTTACATTTCAGGAGTGAAGTCATTAGCATAGAAAATTGTCTGAGTTAAGTCACACTTGTACTGTCAGAGACCTACTTTCATTTTACACAAGACAATCAATAGCAGAAGTCTTCATGGGGTGGGTCAGGAAACAACCCTGTCTGATTTGCCTCTCTACCTTCCTGTCATTTACATCTCCAGAGTATCAAATTTGGATTTTGCTGTTAAAAAAAAACCCAAATCATATTTTTTTACAAGCCCTCTCATTTCATTTTCCAGTCTGCCCTATGCCCCAGTGGCTCTTTCTAATGAACTATCCCCAGTTACCCTCATGCTCAGTGACTGGTCATCTTCCAACCTGTTTTCTCTCTGCCTCCTGGAGTCCTCCTGGAGAGGTTGGCAAAGACCCTTAAGCTGTTTATTCACAGAAAACCCATGCAGGTCTCAAGTCAGGGAGGCAAAGGGAGACCAATGTCACGCAGTGCCAGCGCCAGGGACCAGTGCTCTGCTTTTGCAGGAAGTAGCGGGGAGACTGAAATTGCAGAGACAGGATTATGGCACAGTTGTAATGTCATGATCATTACTTATTCCTTGAGCATTCATTATTGTTAGATGAATCATAATGAACTCATCTGGCATTAATATAAATGTAAAATGTAAATCCATGCAAATTCCTGTGTAATTCAGCATCATTTAATGTACCATTACACTTCTTCATGAGCTTCCTCTGAATTGAGGCCTGTATTTGAAGGGATCCAGCTATTACTGAAGAATAAAGAAGTGATAATATGGCTATTGGGCACCTTATGGGACAAGCAGAAGGCAACAGTTGCTGCAAGTGGCTATTAAGAAGAGATATTTTTTAATTCAGAAATGGAAACTGAGCAATATGAGGACCCAGCACAACTCCAGCATCAATTAAAGGCCATTTATTTTCTTTCACTGCTCAATAATTGTGTCAGATGTGGGCTGGTTTAACTGAAGGTTCAGTTTACCATTTCACTCACTTACTTAAACTATCGATGCAACTTTGAGCTGCAGCTGTTTTAGGAGAAGGAGACAGAAGTTCTCTGGGAGTTCCTCCAGAGTTGCAAACGTGTTTTCCTGCTCCTCTCCAGTTCTGCCTGGTTGGGACCCTGAGCAGCTGTCCTCGGTTAGCCAAAATTCTCCTGAAAGGAAACCCAACAGGCAGTGTCCTGTGTTCAGAAACCCACCAAGTACCTGCGCTGAGAGAGGTGACTGTGATTGGGGAGAGTTCTTCCTTTCCGTTCAGATGTACATGGGATGCTTTAACAGAAGTTGGACTTGTGGTTTCCACTACCTGGTAAGACTTTGCTTTTAAGGGTGGCCTGAGTTTAAATTCAAAGGAAATGTTTTGTTCTTAATTGCAAGAACCTACTTTAAAATTGTGGGAATACTTTTGAAATGGAACTCGCAGCTCCCACCCCCAAGGTGAAGGTGCACTGATAACTGCTGGTGTTTCTGGCATGGTTTAAGATCACTTTCCTGATGCAACCACTCCTGCTCCTTTCATCTCAAAACAGCAGACAGCCACTTGCCTCAGGGTTCACTGGGGCCTGTTCCCTTCTTGCAGGGAACAGTCCTCGCAGGGGAGGAGCCATGGGGAGAACCTGCCACTTTCTTGTAGCAATCTACAAGCCTGTAATATTGTTATAATTAATTATTCACCATCATTGCAATCAAAAGCAGTGCAGAACAAAGGATCAACTATTTCCTTTTAGGAAGCAATGTCTTGGAAATCAAAACCCGTCTTGGAACACACATGAGACACCTGCACGATTACCATAATTAATTTAATTACAAGTATTTGCTCACTTTTGAAAGATAAAGAGCATTAAATACTAGATGTCTCTTTAACAAAATATCACTAGACACATTAAAGCAAGACATTTTGAAAGCAGATCAGTTCCAGTTTGAGCAGCAGCCTTCGTATGGAGTGTGATGAATCCACCTCCTGCAATGTCCACCACATCAGGTTCAATTAATGCAATGAGCAAAACAAAGAGGTGGACATGTGCAAGTCCACCTTGGCTGTGGCAGGTTCCTGTCACCACCTGAAGTGGGACAGAGCTTAACAGGTCAAAGAATGGTGAGCCACATTCAGCACACAAATTGAATTTTCTACATGGAATGAGCAAAATGGCAATTTGGGGGTGATGGGTTAGAAAGGAAAGAGGTTTTGTGTGTCCTGACACAAAAACAGTGACCTTTTGCATGACCAGGGCCAAAGTGATTCCCGTTACAGAAGCACACCCCTCTGTTTCTTCCCAGACCAGCACAATATCTGCTTCCTTCTCCTAGGGAGCTGTTGGGGGTGAGCTGAGAATGAAGCAGATGTAAATGCGAGCAGAGGGCAGCCTGTGGGAAGGGCAGCAGCGCTGCACCACACAACACGTCTGTGTCAGGACATTGTCATGACAGGGCCGGCTGCTGCACCCCCCAGACAGCAGTAACCTGTCTCCTGTGCAGCAGGGATGACCACCCGAGGGGCTGGAGCAGGGTGCCACTGTTCCCAGTGCCAGGGCTGTGCCCAGCCCTGCAGCGCATCCAGAGAGGAAAGGAGCTGGATCGCTGGTGTTGCAGTATTGATCTCTGCAAGCAGAAATTAATGGGGGTGTTTCTCCTGTTTATTGCTCCAAGGCTGTCTATCCGGAGGAAAAAGAGTCTGTGATTCTCCTTGCAGCTACTTCTGACAGCAACACATACCCAATTGTCATTATCGTCCTTTCTTCCCAGTTTCAAATGTACATGTTTAAAATATTTTGCTCTGGTTTGGAAAAGAATCTTCCTTAATACTGGGCAAGATAATTTCTGATAATATGGGTGAGCAGTGAAAGAATAAGGCTTAAATTACCCTGCCCTCCCTCCAAGAAAGGGCACATTTGCAATAGTAATGAAGCAAAGTTGCTGCTGTGTGTCTAGGTATGGCTCTCACCTGGTCTGTCTTCCTCCAGACTGAAGATTTATAGACCTTTTCACAACAAGACAGGTTATGAAACTTATAAAGTACTGCTGGCTGTTTTCTAAATGGAGTCAACTTTTCATATTAAAGTGCTATCCCTATAAATGCATAGTAAACATCTGGGAATACGTTAGAGTGAGTGGCTTTTAGATCTGCCGTGGTTTGATCTATCAGCAGTTTTCTTGTCCTTATTCTATTTCTGGCTTTTGTTTTAAGTGTTCTCCCCTGATAACTGAATATGCAAAACTCCACCCTTGCGAGCAGCCAGGGATCAATGAGGGCTGACATTGAGCACAGCAAATATATGGTCTGATGGCTCCGCTTTTATCGAGCCCATTTAACACGCCATGACAAGGGACCTGCTCCTCCCCGCACCGTTGCCCCACAAGTAAATCTGTCCCTGTCCCCAGCTCAGCTTAACTCTGCCCACCAGGATGGTTTGTGTTCCAACACTCAGAGTCTGCTGAATCAGGGCCTCATTGAGATGTGCAGGTAACGGATGCAGTACTTGGGAGAAGGGATGCCAGGACAGCAGCAGGGCTGTGCCGTGACTCCCAGGTGCTGCTCGGGCAGGGGGGTGGTTGTGGGGATGGGCACCAGTGAGTGCAGTTGTGCTCCTGGTCCCCCAGGACACGGAGCCCTCGTGGGAGTGGGTTAGTTTTTTGCCCCAAGGTTTCCAGACACTGTGACCAAGTCTTCTGTGTGTGCCTGTGTCTGTGGACTCCGCTCGTCAGAAGTGGTATTAACTTCTCCTCAGGCATTCAAAATGAGCCACTTCAGGTTTATAAAGGTCCCACCTTGTGCTGGTGTACTCAAGGTTAAACCCTGCTCAGCGCAAGGCTTGGAAACCTTGGATATTGTGACTACATTTTCCTCTAAAATTCTTCTGTGTAACACCTCACTCTCTTTTTAGACTTCCCCTTCTCCTTTTCCATGGGCTCTCATGAGAAGAACATGAATTCCTCACCCACAGGTTTGGAGGGGTTTAAAGTAAGGCAGTGTATCTGCTGCCTTGCCTTTTGTGTGCGTACATTCACATCAGGGTCCCCCTTTGCTCGTGCTTTGCCCTCCCAGCTCTTCTCATGCAGATGTTGGTGTATTTCTTCAGCAAATCTGATCACAGGCTGCACGCAGGAGCTGCCCTGAGCCCCTGTCCCCAGCTGACCTCAGCCAGCACTGGGCTCTTCAAAGCCAAGACCACCTCGAAGCCACCGCATGTCTGTGTACAGGCGGAGGGTGCTTGGCTTCTTGTTTTCTGTCCTCGAGAGGTGTCAGCTGAGTAACAGTTTCATTTCCAACCCTGCAATTACTGCGTGGCAGTGTGGATCTGGGCATGGGGGATGCACAGCCTCAATCAGGGGTGGAGGGGCTGTGTGAAGCTCTGTGCACAAGTGGGAAATTACATGTTTTCTGCCTGCACAAGTGTGGAACAGCAGCGGGTTTCACTGGGAGGTGCTGAGGAAGGCTCTCAAACATGTCACCCTCCAGCACTCACTGATCCTGGGAGGAGCCATCCGAGTTCCCACTGGATGCTGAATCTGAGCTGCTCCATGGGCTGCCCGATCTTCTCCTCAGCAGCCAGCATCAGCCAGAGCGTGGCTGGTGCAACCTGGCAGAGGCCTCCCATGCCACCTGCCAGACATGGACATGGAGATGCTGGCCTTGCCCTCATCACCCAGTCCCATCCCCATTGCAGAGGTCAACCTATGAGGCCCTGTTTTACAGAAACTAGAATTAAACCAATATTATTTTTAGCTGCATGGCCATTTAAAGAGGGTTCTCAAGCCTATTAGAGGTCAGTGATGGGCATGTTACAAAAACCAGCAGGAGCCAACCCCTGGTGCTTTGCAGAGCTGTGAAGAACTGGGGAGCTGCAGCAGGGTCTGGTCTGGCATCACGTCCTCCCTTCCAGGGCTGGGATCAACTGGGTGGGTCAGCTCTGGTTTATGCTATCAGGGACCATGTGCTCTGGAGGGGGTTCTGGCTGGGCTTTTTATTTACCATGGATTTCCAGTGTCTGGAGCAGGAGTCAAAGCTGCTGCCAGGGATGTGCTGCGTGTGAGCAAGAGCCCTGCTCCCCATCTGTGCAGACCCTGTCCCTTTCTGGTGTATCCCACCCTCCCCTAAGGAAGTAGGAGGATAATTGAGTGTGTTCTGGACCCTGCCAAATAGTAGGCAAAATACAGTACTCAAATCCTGCCTCTCATAAATAAGGCCAGATCCTCAGCTGCTATAGGCACCCTTTTAAATTATACATGTCCCCCAAACTTCATCTGGTTCCCTTCACTTATGTCTAGAAACCTAGAATTACAATCAGCACTAAACTGCAGCTGGGATTGTATCACACGATTGCTTAGATCCTTGTTGCTGCTTTTGAATTTTCATTTTCTACTTTCTTTTCACAGGATGTGATATGTAGTGCTCAAATGTATTCCCATAGCTGCAGGCTGAATATCACCTGCTTTAATAGAGTTTAATGGGACTTCCCTTCCTTTTCTAATCCTATGGAAATAGGAGTTGTACTGGATAAGATCACATATGAATGTTACCATAATTTTGCTCTGTGTCAAAGATATGATCTCATCAGAGCTTGACAGTAGCGCTAATCTGAGAAAAGGGCACAAGCACTAAAGCTGAGCTGTGCAGCCTTTAGCAATCCTTTGGTGGGTGCAGAGGTACCTGGAATGCAAATTGTTGGGCATTATGCTCTGAAACGTTCCAATAACTTCTGAACTGCAGAATGATGTGACTGTCAGAACGGAGGTCACTTGTACCTCTGCTCCCTGCTCCTCTGCTCCAGACTGCAAGTCTGAAGCACTGCTTGTGAATGCTTTTAGTATTCAAAGGGGTTTCCTTTTCCATATGAGAAATGCACGACTTCATTTCTAAAAGTAATTTTAGTGTTAAGCTGTCTCTTTATGGTGGGTCCCTAACCCTAATGCTCAAACCATGACAGTCCTGCACTCAGCTCATGTGAAGTAGATGTATAAATATTCCTTCTAATCAAGGACAAAATCTTGGCCCTGGCTCTAAGACAGTGCACAGGGAATAGGCCTGTGTGATGGGATATAATTCCAACAGAGGAATCACTTCTCTGTTTTGTTGTGTCCCTGACTCTGGGAACTGAGAGGCAGAGCAATCCCACGGAGGTTTATGGCCAGGATTTATGGGAGAGCCTAAAGGACTTAGAATCCCAAATCCGACTGACTTGCATGAAGGACTGATGAAAATGTGAGCCCCGCACCCTTGCTCCATGGCAGGCCCCTGACCCTTTGCCTCCCAGCCCTGCCTAAGAGGGTGGGGAGGCCTTTTCTGTTCCCATACACAGGGAAAATGGTGCAAAAAGACTGTATGGAAATATTAATAGAGTTTATGGATGTGGTGAAACACGATTGAATCGATGCTTTTAAATGTGGGTAGAACTTGATGGTGGCTCTTTAAAAGTGACTAATAACATTTTAATTATTATCCCTACTGCTCTACATCAAAGTGAGGTTACACTGATGGAACCATCAAGCATAGTAAATGCTATAAGTACAATATGTTAGTACTAATTATAGAGTAATTTAACAACAATGCATATGAAGAGGGTAATTTTGCATGCCAATTCACCGTAGTAAATTTAATTGTATGGAAGATGGGGAAGGCAAAATATTTTCAATAAAGAATAAGATGACAGATATAGGGTTGCTTTTCCAGTGATGGTGGCATTCCCGACTTCTGGCAGGGTTGCTGCCATTTTACCTCATGGAGCATGCCTCTGATATGTGTATCTTCACAAGGCATGGGAGATTTTGAACTAATTGTTGGGCAACAGCTCTGAGTCTTCTCTGGCAAAGCAAAAGTAAGTTATTTTTCACTGATGGTGATAAGCTGAGAGTTATAGAATCCATGGAACAGTTTGTGTTGGAAAGGACCTTGAAAGTGAAATGTTAATGGGAATATACGCAGGAATTACACCTACAGAAGGCGAAGTGAAAAAGGGCCCCTGGGTTGCTTTTTTCCTTCTTTTTATCAGGCTGCAACAAGTCAGAAGCTGTTACTGAAATAAATTATCTAATAGCTTTGACCTTTTTTATTCCCCCTTCCAATTATAATTTACAGAGCTGAGAAAGGACTAAATATAAAAGGAGTCTCATTGTTTTGGGTAAAATAACTTCTCTTGCTCTTTATCTCAAAGATTTTGTTCTTATTTATACTGCAGTTGCCCTTGTTCTGGAACACAAAGAGACATTTGGGAGTTTGCAAATATCACTTCTGTGCTCCTTAGGGCCTCTTCTTGCAGTCAAGGTGATCCAGTGTAAAGCAGCCATCAGGCTGTGCCTGTGGGGTGATGTGGAGGGTGTAGTAACTGGCTGAGCCCTGCTCCTCCCCTGGCATCGTGTCTGTGGATGCTCCAGATCAGGAGCAAATGGGTCAAAACCCTTTGAGTGATTCCTCCCCCCAGGGACTATTAACCTTACTTTGATTCCCTATTAAGCTTGCTAATTCTTCTCTTGCATTAAGTCTATCTGATATTAGAGAGGTGGGTGTAGGGTGAGCCTTACCCAGCTGCATCTACAGTGACTGCGAGTATTCCATGGCCCTAGTGAGGCATGTGCTCTGTTGGTACATCAGCTCTTGTACACTCTATTTTTTTCCTGTTGAGGGTAACCTTATATGCTACCTATTCACTGTAAAGAATGATTACAGAAAGGATTGCCTCTGAATAATGCAAGAGCTCTGGAGTCTTAGAAAGTGCAAAACTGTTGATAAATCTGTTGTAGCTGCAACAAAATAGAAACAAACTTTAAAATATTACTCTGGTCTTTCACCCAAGGTGAGTAAATAATTTTTAGTGGAGGCCAGCTCCACTCGTAACGGTATTTCTGCTGAACGTCTGAGTTCCTTCAGACGGTGCCTGCTGCACATGACTGATGCGCGGAGGTGCTGCGCCGGGCTCTGTGCGGCAGAGAGCAGCCCGAGGGGACCAGGGTCTCTGTGCAGGAGGCAGAGGGGCTCAGCGGCAGAGACGCTTCCCACGGCCTCGGTCCTTCGGCCGCGCTCCCCTCGCCCCGCGGCTGCCGCCGGTCGCACCGCGCTCAAACCGCCCGTGAGTACCGGGCACGCTCCCGGCCCTGCGGCGGTTGGGATGAGCCGGCGCCGGAGCCGGAGCCGGGGCCGGAGCCGGAGCCGGAGCCGGAGCCGGGGCTGGAGCCGGAGCCGGAGCCGGAGCCGGGCGCGGCGGCTCCCAGCGGGGTCTCAGTGCGGGGCTCCGGGAAGGCGCAGGTGGGAGCCGCGGAGGGAGGAACACGGAGCGTGCGGGGACCGAAACAGGAACAGCGGCGCGGAAGGGACAAGAGCTTTGTGCGGCCAAAGAGGGCTCCTGGCATTGTGACAATATCCTTGGCCTCCCTGGCATCATCCGGGCAAGGAGGTTCCCAGAAGTCCGTGTGCTTCTGCCAGATCCGGGGCTGATCCAGGTTACCTGGGAATTTGGCCTTGGACATACTTGGCTGAGTTCTGCGGAGCACAGCGTTTGCCTCAGGCCTGTTAGATCTCTTGACGGCCTCTGGATTTGCAGGTGCTGGGATCACCTGGGCCAGCCTGAGCTGGCACCCACAGCTCTATGGGCTTTTACCTCTCCTCTCTCCATCGTTAAGGTCCTCAGTGCTCACACTCGGCCCAAGCCATTACAGTATTTGTTCGCGTCCTCTGGTGGGGTTTAGTGAGGTTTTTGTTGCTTGTGAAAGCCCAGCTTGGCTCTGTTTTGCTGATGATGCTGAGCTGTTTCACAGTGTGAGGTGCCAGGACCTTCTCACTGCCGTCACTGGGACTGGCCAAAACGCAAATGTAAGGGTGACCTTGTCTGGGCTGGATATTAAACCAGCAGAATTATTGATGCTTCCTCCTTCACAGTGGTTACAAATTCTCCTTGCTGAAGTCTGGGAGCTGTTTTGGCAGTTGTTACACTGGAGTTAGAAACCTGCAGCTAGTGACAGGTGTTAGTTTCATCATATGAGGCTTTTTGATGTAAAGCTGCATCCCTTGGCGAGGGTGAAAGGTGGGTCACTGTGCTAGAGCTCTCCTGGTCCGGATGGACAGACCTAGCCCAAGTCTACTAGCCGAAAATCAGGGCTGTGTTTGTCCAGAGCAGAGAAACAAGGTGGGCTGAGCCTTTAACAGAAGCATAGGGAGCTCCTGAATTAGTTCAAAACTCAGCCCACAGGATGCAGACAGCTTGTTCTGCAGTAACGTGGGTATTGCCTGGGGCAAAGCCACAAGCAGAAAAACCAGTTTAACATTACTGCTTGTGGATATTTTTCTAAGGCTCAAGGAAAACTGTGTCTTTGAACCTTGCTTGTTGCCAGTATCTTTGCAAAATGAAAATCACCATCTGTCCCTCTCATCAGTGATGGCATTTGGGTTTAACTGCTCTGGTGGGTTTGGATGGGATATTGCACAAAGCGCATGTGCACATGTCATTTCCATGAATATCTGGTTTATGTTCCTCCATAACATTATTGCATATGACATCTGGCATGTCTAATGATGTAAGTTAATGCAGCCTCTTTAATTCTCATGGCTGTTTCACACAGAGCCCACAAGTAGGTCCTCCACTTCCTTCTGCTTGGCCCTTCTGGAGGAGGTAGTGCCCGTTACTGCTGTGACACCGCATTTCTCTTGCTAATCTCATTATCCCGAAAATCCTCTGAAACCAATGCTCCATCAGTGCAGTGCTTTCCCCTCTACTTGCCCTTTTGTGTATCCAAACCCAAGCTGTTTCATGACTCCCTTGTCTGTTTTATTGCACAAATAGCAATATAAAACTATCATTGAAGCATCTCTTCAGACTTACAACTTGCACTTAGAAATCTGTTTTAACATTTCCTTGCATGGACTGTTTATCACTTGTAATGGGTTTTTTAAGCAACCTTTTTATTACCCTGAAATGGCTGAAGGAGATGATCCTCAGCAGTTGATAAACCAAAAGAAATCTGTTTGAAATCGAGAGAACGATGCTGACTTTTCCCAGCTCAAGAAATGGCCCTTGACAGCACCAGAACAGCAGGATGATAGACTCCTGGGCCATATAACTTTATGGCAAAACTCGTGTGATTTCAGTGGCGGTGAGAGCAGGAAATGAGATGCTTTTTATTTGGTCTTGAAAGCAACAAAACCTCTTCACACTTACTGGCAGACTTTTTCTTTAAAACCTGGTCTCTTCAAGCACCATTTGATGATAATTTAAGTACCCATTTTTTTAGCCTTGTCCCAAATCAAATTGTTGCTCTGTGGTCCCTTTTGGGGTTTGGATTCAACAGCCTGGATGACTGGAAGAGTTTCTGGGGAAACGGGTCTTTGAGGGCTCTGCACACAGATTTACTCATCTTCCCAGCAGAAAGGCAGCAGAAGTTTTCTCACTGTGCATGCCTGATCTTTGCCATAACAAATGTAGTTTTGTCTTCACCAACACCTTCAGGGGGTCACAAATGAGTGTGTGTGAGGAATGGCTTTCTATGCAGCAGCTTTCTACAGAGATGTTCCCAGCAGCTGCTTCCCCATCTTCCCTTTCACTTCCTTTTGTAGCCCATGAAGCAGAACAATAGAAGTATGGAAACCCAACCCAAACAGACCCATTTCAGGGGTTGAGCAGGTTGCTGCTGTTTAATTTGCTCCCCAGGAGGTGATTCTGTGCCCTGAGGTTCACTCCTAGAGACAGACTTAGAGGGGTTTTGGCCTGCAGAGACTTTTGATGAAGAGCAGCTGCTGCCTGCTCCTCCAGGGAGACCACATGGAGACCATGTGGAGACCTGCGTGCCACGCAGACCGCAGCTCCCTAGCACACAGTGCTGCCAGAGCAGGGACACCTTGCAGGGGATGGGATTGGGATTCCCCCGCACCGCTCTCCTCTCCCTCACTGCCACCTGCGCCTGGGAGTGAAGCTCTCTGTGCCTCAGAGGCTGCTGTCTCTGACTATGAGGGTGATGTTCCTGCTTGTCACCAACCATGTGACACGGGTTTCCCGGAGCAGAGCTGCAGCAGAGCCTGCTCCCTGGAGCTGCCGGTGACCCTGGTGCTGGCCCCTGCTCTGGGAGCAGCAGCCAGACCTTTGGGGTCCTGGGGCTGGTGTCCTCAAAGCAGCATGGGGCAGTGGCCCTCCCCTGTAACCTCCTGTCGTCTGCGTGGGGCCCTCTGTGGGTGCTCTCCTGATGGGAACCGAGCTCCTGGACACTGATGGGAGCAGGGAGGAAATGGGCAAGCAGGGAGCGGTGACAGTCCCATAGCCCCAGGGACCGCATGGGAAGCATCCAGCGCCACAGAGCACACAGGGCTGTTTGTAAAACCTTATTCTGTAGGTGGAAAAACTGCCCTGGATTCATGGCTTGCAAAGGTGAGGGATCGCCAGATTTAGACCCTTTTTTGCCCCTGTTTGTGAATCCCAGCCAGGCTGCCTGACATTTTCCTGCTTTGCAGAATCCCAGCACCTCTGGTGGCTCCTGGGCTTGTCCTGCAGCTCCTTGCTGCTGGGGAGGTGTTCACAAGACGGTGGGGGGTTGGACCCCGACTTCTGTGTCATCCTTTAAGTGCATTTTGTCCCTCTTGCCTATAGACTTGCAGGGTGCGACTCCAGCCCCTGTTCTGCAGCCTTTCAACTCCTGCTTCAAACAGTACCTTTGCAGAAGTTGCTGTTAGGATTCACTGTGAAAAGTGCACTAGGATATGAGGGAAAAGCCAAGGAAAGTTTAAAATGGCAAGATGCAGAATCTGGAGAACAAAAAGCTGGGAGAAGCTGAAGGGGAGATAACAATAGGCTTTTAGTTTAAAATCAAAATCAGAGGAAACCAAGGAGACCATTTTTGGTCCCAGGAAGGTCAGGCTGTGTCACTGCTTCTTTGATGTTGCCTCTTAATGGCTGTTATGTTAGCTTAGTTCCATTAATGTCTCGGTGCAGCTCTCCAGCTGGAGACTTTTTTCTCAGGAGTATTCTTCAAATCTATTTCCAAATGCCCCATTTACCCTTTAACAGCTGTTGGCTGCACCCATTCAGGTACCTTGATGAATATGGAGTGTACGGTGCCTTCATGTTACCTTTGGATTAATGGAGTCATTCTTTCGTGAGCTTTCTGGCTTCTTCCCAAAGCCTGTTTGCAGACCACAGGATGCTCAAAGTGCAAGTGCCTGACGTGTAGGGAATCCAGCCTGATCATCTTCTGTGTTTGGAGCCTATCCATGGTTAATACAGGCTGGTTTTATCGATTGCTGGAGACATGCTCATGACTCTTAAAAACCATTTATAGCTTTTGTTAAAAGTGATTTAATTCAGGTGTTGACAGGAGGGCTCCTGGCAGTATTACCCCAAGCCTCAGTACTGCACAGAAAGGGAGTAATGGGCATGTGGGTAATGAAAAGCATCTTGCAAAGGTTACATGTGTGTGTAACTTGCGCACTGGGAGCAGTCCATAGGCTTCTGCTACAAGTGCTTGAGCTACAACCACAAGACACTGGCTTAACAAAGCCCAGTACCAGCAAGAGCTATTCTTAGTTAGCACAAAGTTCCCACTCCTGCCTTTGCTCCTTCCTCAGGGAGGGGTATTTCCCTTTCTCTTTTTAGTCAGGGTTAACTGAATTATTCACTTTGGGCATGGCTCCCCTGTGCTCTGGTGCATCAGCTGTGCTGCAGAGATGAGAACAACCCCAATGACCTTCACAGCCAGGGCAGGCCCTCTCCTTAACGAGGTGCTAACCTTGTGCAGCTGTGCTGGGGTGATGGAGGAGGTGATAAGATGATCCTGGGGCTGGCTTAGGGGCCTTAGCAGCAGAAGGACCTTAGGACCGTTGGCTTTTGCGTGTTTGTCGGGTCTTGGCTTGACTCTGTAAGTAAAATGTTCTCATTTCTTTGTTGTTCATCCTGAGCAAAGGCTCAGATTAACAAGGGCAGCTCAACAAAGCTTCCAGTGACTGTGAAGGGGTGATTTGTGTTTGGGAATTCAGCTGTTCCTGCACATGCTGTGTTGGATGAGTTTTTGGCTGTAGCTGCTGGGTTGGTAGGACACAGTCCTTGCTAGCAGTGTGGAGAAGCTTGGTGTTGCTGGCTTTGGGGAAGCAGAGTGGTCCCTGGCAGCCCCTTCCTTGGGAGCTGCTCGGGTGTTACCGGCTCACCCTATCTTTGCCTAAGAACGCACCCATGGCTCTGCTTCAGTGTGCCACCGATGTCAGCTCTTCAGAAAACCTGTATTTCTCATGTGTCCTGTGCATGGTGGTGTGCTGAAAGAGCATGGAACATGTGTGTTTAGTTAATATTGTGTGCTCTCTTTAAAACGCTGATCCAAAGGAGCAAGGCACTGTGCAGCTGGGGCATTGTTTAACTCTGGAAACCTCATAATAATATTTAAATTGCTGCTCATTTTAATGGAACTATTTACTTCTGGGAAGGCGGAAGATGGAGGTGTTGCTTGCAAACCTGCCTGGCATTGACACAGCCACGGTGGGTGATAAATGCCAACTTGCAGGCAAAATAAATATGGAGAAGCATTTTCTCCAGGGGCTCAGCAGTGAGAAGAGAGCGAGTTAAAGTGGTTTAGGTATGTGCAGAAAAATTAGCAAGAGCCTGCACTAATTGAAATGCAGTTCTTTATGTATATCAGCTCCGTATCCTTCTGGGATTCTTAACAGTAAGGAAGGGACAGAGCAGCAGATTAAGATAAATGTTGGCAATGACAGAGATAAATTGGGGGTTTAAAGCCTGTGCTGAGGCAAATTGCCATGAAAAACCTGCTTGTTCTTCTCTTTTTTGACTTCCTGTAAGATTAAATACTTGGGAATGCAGAGCTGCTGGTTGCAAACCTGCTGCAGCAGCCACCAAGGGCATTGCAGCTTGGTGGATGTGGCCACCTTAAGGGTCTTTTCCATGCTAGAAGCGGGTGCTGGGGCACCACTGCCTCATCTCTGCCTTTCCTCACATTTCCTCTTTGCCGTGGTATCACCTCCAAACCAAGCCCTGATGGTGATGGAGCCAGAGGGCAGAGACCAGCCTCTCTGCACCCATGCAGTGCAGGGCTGTGATGGAGGCTCCGGTGCTGCTGTGGTGTCCAGGTTCAACTGTGAGGTTGAAATGGGGAGAAAGTTTTCTGTCTGCTTTGGGCAAAAAGAAGCCAAACCTCAGGTCTTTGTGGCGTGTTTGAAACAAAACGTGTGTTTGGGTATAGCTCATGTAAAATAAGCCAATCAGTCTATTGTGGTATTGTTCTGTTAATTTCCACCCCCTTCTACCTAGCACGTACTTGTTTAGGTTAGAGGTCTGCAATCAGGCTTGCTGAGATGAGTAAAATTTAAATCAACATAAATAATACAGGAATGAAAACCTCAGAAAGCAGGAACAGTTTGCACAGGGGCACTAGCAGAGGCTTGAGCTGCCCCCTGAGCCTTCTGCATATGCTGACACAATGGAAATTATTTATAGAGAGTGCATGTGCTATTGTTTCCAATTTAAATACATGCACTGACTCTTTCAGACCTGGAGGCAGCCCCCTGGAAGCAGGAAGGCTGTTCTGCGCTCTTAGTAATACTGATCAAAGCAGACATGTAGGCCAAGCTGTGCTGCTGTGGCAAAGGACAGTTCTCAGGGTCAGGACTGACATGTTTCATGTTGTGTGCTGAGAAGTGCAGGGAATTTTCCTCTCCTGCTATGTGCATGGTTGTATTTTAACTTCTGCAAGCTGCTTGGGCAGTGTTTTACTGAATGAGGACAAGCAAAAGCCCTGAGCCCTTGGCACCAATTGAGTTGTAGTCATGGAATCCAGAAATCTGAGTCCAAGGTGCAGCGGATGCTGTGCCAGTGGAACACTGCTGGCTCAGATGACTGTGCTGGGTCCCTCCATGCACAGTGACACAGCCGGAGCTCTGACCCGTGGCTGCGTTGGCCCCTGTTTGCCAGCATCTTGAACTTGGCTGTAAGCTCATTTCAAATGAAACAGTGTCTGTGTTTGTAAGTAAACCGTTGTTAAATTTGCTCAAATATTCAATTTGTTCCATCTCAAGGATTTCCAATCAATATTGCATTCTAGCAGAAAAATAATGTAATAAGCCTCTATTAGAATAATGTTGTGTGTGTCTGATGCTCACGGCTGACAGCAAATCTTTATCTTAATTAATCCTTAGATTAGTTAAATAAAAGCCCTTCTCATTTTTCATTCTGCTTTTTTTTATTTAAGCTTTATTGTGCTATTAGGACAGAGAAATGGGGCAGGATTGACCATTGTTGTTCTGATATGGTGTGACTTTTACTTCTCAGTACTGTTGGTGCAGGCCTATTTTTGTATTTGGAGACTAGTTTAGTGCAAATAGCAATATTGGTATCCTAAAATGCTGTGGAAACAAGTTGTTTTGGAAGTTCCACTCTGCATGGTTCTGATTAAAGGTATTTTGCATATATGCTAATGCTTTAGCAGTTTGCAGCTTGGCCATGTTCACACTTGGCATGTACCTCTTGGGGTGTGCTAAAATGAAGCATTTTGGCTTTTCTAACTTGATAGTAGTGTGCTGATCCCGGGTTGTGGTTATCCTATAAACCAAGAGTGTTCCTTGTGTGACTCCAGAGAACATCAGTGTGCAGTTTGCATCTTTGTTCTAATGCTGACTGGCCATGTATTGACAGCAATGGCAAAAAAATATGAACAGACCTTGGTCAAATAATGCAGAAAGTACATTGAGAAGAATTTTGCTGTGCCTGGAGAGCAGATAGAGGTTGTACAAGTGTTTGTAATGCACCCTGATGTTTAAAGGAGCTCGGAGCTTAATCTGGACGCTGCTGTAGATACCAGCAGAAGATTCTGTTTCCTGTCACAGAAGAAATTTGAGACTTTAATCTCTTTACTCTCATATTGCTGCCACTTTAAATGAGAGATGAAAGGACAATTTGTGTGTGCATGAATGTAATTAGTCTGAGGAAGAAAATGGGCCCAGAAAAGGTGTTGCTTAAAAACCAGACAACCATAAACTGAAGTGGTAAAGCTAACTTGGAGCTAATCCAGAGCTTTTTCCATAGATGCTGCTTTGGCACTGTTTATTTTGGTTTCCCCCTACCCTTCTCCCCCAGTGTATTTTCTTAATTTGGCCATGGCCTTTTTCCATAAGCAGTTTTTGTCAGAGCAGGAAGAGGACGCAGGATGTTCTTGTTGGCATCCAGTATCTGGTACCTTCCCACTGGCCTAGTGTGTCTGAATGACCTGAATTGGGAGAACTGAAAGGTCCATGATATTTATTGATCTTTCTTAGCAATGTAATTAACTCAAGAGTTGCTTGGGTGCTAGTTATGGGCGTCCACAAAAAACTCACAGACACACCAAACGAAGCACTAGATAATAACCTAGCAGCCCAGGGGAATAACCTGTGCTATCAAATTGCTGGGCTGGAGAGCCTAACAGGATTTCTGTCCCTGGCAATTAGGATTAATCCTGTTCGCAGCCGGTAAAGAGTTGTCAAAGGCAGAAGGTCTTGTCTCTCTGTTCTGCATGAGCATTAGAAGTAATGAATGCATGGTCAAAGCTTGGGCTTGTTTTGTCCTTCAATAAGGACATTTAATGGTGACAGTGGTGAGTGAAATGGTACCTTTGACATTGCCATGAGAGCACAGAATTTGTGGAGGTATTTTGGGTTTTGAGTAGTTTTTTTTGGTGTCTTCAGGGTCAAAGAGGACTGATCTGCCCTCATGGGTGGTTCTTTTTGTTACAATCGCATTTGAGAATGCCATTTCTTCCAGTTTCCATGAAATCTTCATGCCTTTTCCTACTGTATAGTGATTCAATGTTGGGAATTGCTCCATCCACAGCCATGCCAGGGTCTTCGGGGACTCAGTAAGTTGTGCAGCCTGTTGTTATTACTTTGTTCCTCTCTCTTTCTCGCAGCTTGCCTGTGTGTAGCAGAAACATGGACTCTCACATTCAGCAATTTTATATGTGTTCACCACACATACTTTGTGCAGGCCATGAGGGTTTTAATCACAAGCTGTTACTGTCCCTTTTGTGTGCTTGTCTCATACGCGTGTTGGAGATGGTCAGGACCTGAGAACAGAGTTGCTATAGACAAAATGGGTTAGAAAATGCCCACTAAATTTCATACTGGAACTTGGGAATTAGTCATAGTTAATTATAATGGAGGCTGACAGTGAACTCTTCTCACTGAGGTGATGACAAGCGAGTGCCTTCACAGAAACCTTTTACTCCTCCTGTGCATGTCACACTGATGTTCCAAGGCATTTTCTGCTGCATGAGGCACTACAGGGGCCCCTGGCTTAATTGTGAGGGGCTGAATGGAGAGCAGCTGCACTGGGTTAAGAAGATCCAGGTGGGTTGCCTAACCCTTATAATGTGCTTGATGCTGTACAAGATAGTGCCCATCTGCAGTGGTGGGCTCAGTGACACTGGAGGGTGCTGTGAGTGGTGCTGTGCACAGGAAAGCTTGCAGTCTCAAGGTAGCAGCAATAGATGGGGTAATTTGAGGTGTTGTTGAAAAGCCTCTTGCAGCTGAGATGCTGTGGGATATGCTCTCTTGTGCTGAGGATCCTGATGTTACAGGAGAAACTCAGCCTTGCAAATGGATCTTTATTGGCCTTCTGAACTAATACAGCTCAACTTAAACATTCAAAATTGACCTTAGCAGACTGGAAAATGAAAGGGCTGGTGCTGCCATTTGGTTTGAAAGTAAATTTCATCCTTTAATGTTAACTTCCCTGTACCTTCAGTAGGAAAGGCAGTTTTTCCTAATCTATACCAGGTTGACCTTCTTGGTTGTGAATGTGCCATAAAACAAGTAATGTAATAGGCTGCCTGCAATGCATGTATGTTCTTCAGGGAGCATCCCTCTGGTCCTCCTACCCCTCCTTGCTCTGTGCTGGGGCCAAGGGCTGGGCTGAGCTTGGCTTATACGAGGGGGGTTCTCTGGGGAGGGGGTAGGACCCAAAATGTGGGTGTCTCTTTATGATGAGACACACTAATAATTGGAAAAAGATTTCTCCATCAGCAGACCTGCTCCATGGGACAAGGATTTTGTCTCAACTGCACAGCACCTCCAGGCTCTCCTGTGGCACGCAGTTGTACATGAGTTCTGCAGTATAGTATGGGGGGACACAGGCTTAAATTAGTCCAGGCTCAGGTATACTGGGTACCCGCTAGGTACATCCTATTTATTGTTGTAGTAATTGAATACAAGCCCTTAATTTATCATCTGATTGTGACTAAATTGTGATTATTATTCCTGAAAACTGAGATACTGCTGGTACTTGATCCCCTAAGACTATTGCCATGCCAGGAAAATCCTTGCAAATAGATATTTTGACAGACTCCATACTTAGTCAAGGGGAAACTGGCAGCTACACAGTTGTATGCAAAATTAAAGCACTCAATTTGTCCCTCCTTTCTGGAAAGCCTTCTGCATGTTTGTAGCCTGCCAGTTTTCTGGGCAATGTGTAGATGTTACATACAGAGGAGAAAAGTACATGCTCATTTTGGGTCATTTTTTTCCACCCTCTGTTGTTTAATATTAATGATGTAAGTTGCTGTGTCCTAATATTAAATAATTGTAACCCGTACAGGAAAAGAGCTTTATTTTAACCTTTGAATACTATATTTACATGGTTTAGTACATATGAATAATGCATGAAGTAAGGCCATAAGGTTGTTTTCAAAGTCTGTAATTTCAGAACCAAGCCATAGAAAACACTTAAGGAGAAGAGGGGTTTCTTTCCTTTAATTCCCTGAGGTTCAGGAAATGGCATTGAAGTTTTATGCCATTAGGATTTCTCACTGTACTTCAAAGCTTAATTTAGTCTCTGCTGGAATGGAGAGAGGCATAAAACAGGCGCAGCGGAATCCATTTAAATGAGTGACTATGAAAGAAATACAGTTTCAATGAAAACAAACCTTCTGCACAGTGTTCTACCACACAAACTCCCACGCGGGAGCACAGCGGCTGTGCCGTGCCCTGCCACGCTGGGTGCTCTGCATGGTGCTCGGTGCTTTGTGTGGTGCTGTGCCCTCCCCGGTGAGCTCCAGGAGCTGGAGGTTGGATGAGCCAAGGTCGTGGTGCCAGTGTGGTCACACACACACACATACCTGAGAGCATCCGGTGATTTTCCAGAGCATCACTTTAACGGGGAAGCCAGGGTGGAAGATTTGGTTTCTTTTCCAGTGTATTTGATGCTTCATGAAGGGTGCAGTTTTACTTCATACTGCTCCTTTATAACCCTACTCGTCAGAGAAATGTTCTTGTCATTAGCAAGGTGTTTCCTTTAAATCATTTCCCTCTCTGTATTTTTTATCCATTGTGACACGAATTTGCTTCTATGAAATGAGCTGTGTGATTTTGTTAGGCAGTGCTTAGTGCTTTATTTTAGAGGCATTATAGGTTAATGCAGACATTTGACATATCTTAGAAATCCAAAGGCTGGGATCGTTTGTTCTGCCTCTGCAGTGGTTTCAGGATAATTGCTTGTAATCCAGTCAGTGCGTGTCTGCAGGAGCTGCTCCAGCTGCACAGGATTTCTTCTGACCCACTCCACTGATGCAGAAGTCACCTTGAGAGATCTCTGCACTGTGTCCCCAGGAGAAAATGATTCTCCTTTTCAGTAACCATAAGAGCCTGTGACTGCATCGCATCTGCTGCCGAAGCCTTGGGGCTCCATGGGTGGCACCGCTGGAAGGTGGCAGCAGCAACAGGCACATGGGGCAGGACTGGAGCTGCTCAGCCAAGGCTTTGGTGAGCCTTGAACCTCAGAAAAGTCCCACCTGGTGTCCCCCGGTGGGCAGGAGCTGACCTGGTGCCTGTGGCCACCCTCCCTGGGCAGGGGGAGCACAGGCTGGCTCCAGACCGAGGGGAGGGCTGCGGCTCTGTGGTGTGGGGCAGAGGGACTGGCCTGGTGCAATGATAGCATCAGTTAGAATTGATTTCATTTAAGAATCTTGGGCCTATCACACCACCCAAACTATTGCATTAAACATTTCATTTTAATAATGCACTTTAATCGTATCTCTCTTCATTTATGGGAGTGCTTGACACCATTTCATGTGGCTTAAGAGCAGCCATTCTTCTCTATGCTGCTATTGCAGATGGCTTGGTCAAAATTATGCAGCTATGAACGATGATGTGTGAGTTCCTGTATTTGTCACCAAAATAGCATTGTAGTGCCCCTGGTCAGGCCGGTGGGTTGTGCCTGGCTACAGTGTCTGGGCTGAGTACTGCGACAGGGGAAACCTCTGACCTGAGAACCAGTAATTGAAGGTAAATAGATGCTGTAAGGAACAGAGCAAATGCTGAGACATGGGTTTGCTGGTCTGAGTATGAAGAAGGGTAAAAAATGCCTTCCTATGAGATGTGTTGTGGTTCAAAGGGGAAGAGCTGATTTAGAGTCCATTACAGTTTGTACATCTGGAAATCTGTTGGAGTAATTAAATGCCAATATAAAAAGGAGATTCAAAGGGCTGGTTCCTTAAAGATTGCTCATAACTGCCAGGGTCAAAAGTAAATTATAAGTAATGCAGTTGAGAAGTTGGGTCTTTCTGGCTGAATAAATGCCACAACTGAGGAAAGCAGTAACTCATCTTTCTATATTTGAACATCTCATTATAATCCAGGCCCTTGAAAGACACATTAGGCTCCAGAGAGGTGGCATGTAAGGTCTCATGCTGATAATCCATCCTTTAATTATTTTATGGAGGTTAATGTTGTTGTAGTAGAGTAGTAGCTTGGTCTTAGCAGTGAATAATAGGTTTTAGTGGAAATGAGTTTAATGGAAAATTAATAAAGCAGTGTGGAATGGTTGAACTGTGTATGGAGGCTGGGGATGACGTCCGTGCTTTTTTAGTACTGCTGTAAAGGCTTTATTTTGCAGTGTTTCCAGGAAGCAAAACCATTTTCTGGCCTATTATGCCCTCTGTTCCTACTACAGCTTAACTTCTTCCCCCCATAGATGAGTGTAAGTGCACTTCAGGAGCAAGTAGATCTCTGAGAGACAGACCCAGGCTCTCTGTAGGGACAGGCTGTCTCCCACCTATGTGTAAAAGTTTTCCAGGACTTCAGCTTTGTTCACTTTGGAAAATTCAAGTGTTAAACTCTTCTCTTTTCAAATGCAGCATCTCTGTTTCCTTCTTGTTGTGCTCATGACTCATCATCACTTTAACTTCCTGGAGAAAGCTGACAGCTTGAGGGCATTGCATGCATGTTCCTGTTTCTAATATGCTGCCGCTGGGTACAAAATAAGGGAAATGTGAGTGGAGTGAACATCAACATGGCTTTCAATGACATGATAGCTTCTTTCTTTTGACTAAAACATCCTGCTTAATTAAAGCTCAGCGTGATAAGCGCAGAGCTTGTTGAGTGTAGGAAACCTGCCTCACAGGGAACTGTTTTTATTCTTTAGTAGATTTCTCCATCTGCCCCTATGTTCCATTAACATGGATGCAGGGGGAAAAATAATTCAATAAAACTGAACATTCACCAATAGACATCTAGAGCATGACAGTCCCAAATGCAACTTAATTTGGCTGATTTTAGCAGAGCTACTGCTAGTGTCACTCCTGACCTGGTATGAAGCAGAGGAGTCGCTGTAAAATTTGGTCCAACATCTGTACTGGCTAAAACAGTTTGCACAAGGTCTTGTCCCTCTCTGTTCTGAATGAACATCAGAAGAAATGAATGCATGGTCAAAGCACTAATGATACACACACAGAGGAAGCACAGCTCCCTTTATAGAAACTTGTTGCTTTATTAAAACTAATATTTTCACTCAAGTTTTCAAGGAATCCTTTATTTCACACGAACAGAAGCATCTCGCAGCAGGACAGCCCCTCGGGCTGGGTGGTTTGACCATCTCCGTGCTGCTCAGGCAGGACCAGGAGGCTAACCCCCTCTGCATCGCATGCAGCACAGCACAGTGTGAAGAGAACCACAGGGGACCCAGAGAGTCACAGACAAACCACACGTGGCTGTCACAGGCTCGCTGTGAGTGGTGACAGAGATGGAGGTGCCAAAACCTGTGCTGAGCCTCCGGCACAGGCACAGTCCCTCCTCTGTCACACTTCTGAGGCCTCCTTCATGCCCCTCGGGCCAGGTCTGGGGTCTCCCTGGGACTGGCAATACCCAACCCACCTCTGGCCATGCTGAGGTTCTGTCCTGCAGGTCCCAGGTCCCCTCTCCATGGGGGTGTGCTGCGGCTGACACCTCCCTGCGGGCCTCACCTGGCCCTGGCCACACAGGGGAGCCTGGGCTGGGTCCTGAAGCCCCCCCTGCCCAGCACACGGGCACCTTCACCCCCTGCACCTCTGCCTCCACCATGGCAGGTGACCCCCCCCAGCAACCCCCAGCGGGAAGCTCGTGGGCTGAGCTGGAATAAAGTGACCTCCTTAACTGTCCATCAGTGTCCAGGTGCCTTTTCCCTCTCCCTTTCCGAGCATCCATGTCCCATGCGGTGCTGTGGGAGCCTACATGGCCCCCGGCAGGTCTGTGCTGGCAGCAGGGCAGGATGCCCACGGCAGAAGCAGGGCTGCTCCTGGTGAGGTTCTGAGCCGCTGGTGCAGGGGGGGCACAAGCAGGTAGACACTAACAGCTTTTCGCCCTGGTTTATAATCCAATTTCCATCCTTCATTGCTTGCCTTCTGGAGCACTTAGTGCTGTGAAGAACACCCTTGAGTGGGAGAATTTGCACTGCTCAGCAGGCTCCACAAGTATCTTTAACGGCTATCAAGCTCTGTTCCTGTTTTATTACTATTTTTGTGGGTTTTTTTAGCTTTGTATTTTTGAGAAAAATTACCTTGTTTGTAAGCTCAGCACTGAGCATCACCAGGTCATCATCTGGGCACGTACTCTCTGGGCAGCCCTGTGAAGTTTCTTCCCCTCAGGGCTTCATCCACTGTCAGGATATATCTATTGATAAGATCTTTCATTTCCTGCGTGAATGGCTCAAAATCCTTTTGCTTAGCGCCAGACCGCTTGAAGTTCCCATCCCTGTTGTTCTCCACACAGAGCAGTCTGTCCTCTGTCACTGTCATGTTCAGGAACTCCACCATTTCCTTCAGCTTGGGGATGAGGCTCTGCTTCAGGTCCTCGTAGTGGATGATGAGCAGGCGCTTCCCGTACTTGAGCCAGTCCAGGACGTGGGAAGCCCACCAGGACGCATAGCTGTTCACGAAATCCGGCCACTCTGCACCACCGGAAACCAGGGAGAGGAGACAGCATCAGCCACACTGCACAGCAGCGTGTTCCAAGCCTTACCTGTGCAGCAGGACTGGCGCTGCTGGGCATGGTCTGGTGGTGCTGGATGGGTGCGTGCTGGGGAATAGGGTGCATTCAGAAGATTCATCTGTGCCTGGCACATGGGAGGGATCTCGGGTCACCCATCACTGTCATGGTGGCAGGTTTTACTGAATTGTTTTCCTACCTCTGCCTACCATGAATGACACCTCAGTCTCTATTTGCTGTTTATGATAATCTAATAGTCCTAGCTAAAGCTTTTGGGCTGGACAAAGAGCACTTGTGGCTGAAATGTACAGCAAACTACAAACTGTTATGGGAAAGCCATTCCCTCTGGACTTTTTACTAAGGGCTGTTTTGTCTGGGTTTGATGAATAGGTTTTGAGTTGTGACTGATGAAAGGTAATACATGATCTTGGGAAAGAAATGTGCTGTGAGAGAGAACACTTCCCCAGCCTCCCTCAGCCCTGTGCTGTGTGGTTTGCCAAGGCACAGCTGTAATGCCTAAAATATTCATGAGGAGGTATGCAAGTGGAATCCCTCCTCTGCTGCTGTCTGAATGCAGCAGTGTGCTCAGTGGGGAAATCACAGTCACACCGTCAGCTTGCCAGTCAAACGCATGAAGTGTGGCAGGCATATTCTGAAGTCTTTGTGTGTTCAAGGAACACTGAATCTCAAGTTCCCTTATTGCTATTATCCTCCTTTATCTGCAGTGCGGTAGCACCTGTGCAGGGCTGTAAAATTTCCTTCAGGAAATGTCATGCTCCATTGAATCTTCCAAATCTTAAATAAGACTTCTCATGTTTATTACATGCTGCAGGGGCAAATATTCTTCACCTCGCATAGCTTGGCAAATGGGCTGTACACAGGGATGCTGGACCTGGACAGGTTTTCTCTGCCAAACGGCACGATGGCAGCAGTGTTGTTGCATGCCTGTGGGCACAGGTTTGGTGCTGGATGTGCAGCGAGACCCCAGGCACTCCCCAAATGCATGTCTGAGTGCTTTGGGGACTGCACTTGGCTGCAGTGGGACTCAAGTCCCACTGATTGCAGGGCTTGTTTGGTCCCGATAGGCTCCCCTTCCCCAGTGTGCTGGGTTTGAAGCTGTGTCTGAAGCAGCAGTGCCCCCCCAGCCCACCCTGCAGTGATGTTTTACCTTTGCTTTTCCAGTTGCGGTCGGTGGCGTAGCCCAGGTGCCCTGCATACTTCCTGTTGAACTCTGCCATCAGAGACTTGTACGGGTTCCGGATCAGCAGGATCGCTGAATCGAACATTTCAATCTCTGTCTTGCCACTCTCGTGTGTTTTCACACAGATGGTCCTTCTACTCCTCCAGTGGTCTTTTTCTCCTTTAAAACCTGTTTTGCAAGACAGGATTGTTGGCTTTTCTGCTTGATGATGTGCCTGTACCTTTCATACTCTAAATCGTTCTCTACAATGGTGTAAAACTGCAGTGGGAGGAGCAGCCCATCAAACCCATGTCTGAGCTGGGTATGCGTGGGAGCCTGGCTTTCCTCCCCTGGGGAGAAGCAGGCAGCACCTCACTGCACAGGGGCTGCTTTGTACAGGGCCACTGCTTGTGCTTGCTGAATATCATTGCCCTGCCAGCACAGTCAGGAACACTTTAAAATGCTGTTTCCTGTACTACACGAGGCTCAGTTTAGTTGGTATTTTAGTCAGCTGGTCTTTTGGACCAGTCTTTCAGATGGGAGCTGTGCACGTGTGTGTGCTCAGCAGCACCAGCGCAGGTGACCTGCACATTGTGGCTGTGGTCTGTGAAAGCAGCTGCCTGTGGAGCTGTTGGAGCCGTCCCTGCTGCTGCCAGCACCATGAGCAATGCTCATTCCAGGCACGGGGTTGAATTCTGTCAGTGTGCTGAGCAGTGCAGCACCTGCTGGGTCCCAGCAGGAGGATGCCAGAGCAAGCAAAGCTCCGTGTCTCAGAGGGACATGGTACCTTTGTTGTAGAGGGCTCCATCGAAGTAATAGCTTCCCGTGTAGTATCCTGTGGCATGCTCTATCAAATGGCGAGCCCACGTATTCCCAGCCCCAGGAAAGCTCGACAAAGCAACAAACACTTTGGATTTGGTGGTTAAGAATTTCCTGTCTGTGCAGCGGGTGTCTGTGAGTACAGAAGATATTTCATTGTTAGCACTGTGGCTTTTTAATAATTTCCCTGACAGCTCTTGATTACAGCGTTTATTGCTTCTTTCTTTTCTCTCTTGCAAATATAGGATATCAATTTGAGTCCGGTTGTGAGTCAGCTACTTCCCAAAATTAATTCAGCCGTAAGACGCCAGAGAGATTATCCTCGGAAGAGGTTTTTGCTGGTTTTGTGTTAGGCAAAGCTTTTGAAAGAACTGTGGCAAACCATTGTACTTACCAGCAAGTTGTGATAAAAGGCCCTTGATGCCTGTTTGTTAGGGGCTATTTGCCTGGCAGGTTGGCTTTTCAATGAAACCTGAATATGCCATTACACCTGCAAATTGCAGTTTTATAATGCAGGAGAAACCCCTCCTACCGCAAGGAGCTGCTTCAGTTAAACCTCAGGCTGTGTCTCCCAATGTCCCATCTCTCTTTGTCCTCTCCAAAGGGCCCAAGGTAGTGATGAGCCCTATTGTGTCCATCTCTATGGGGGCTGGGCACCTGGTCTCCATACCTTAGACATACTTCATGACAACCTACCATGCTTTTGTAAATCCTAGCCTTATTTTGTAGCCTGCCACCAGAAGCAAGGGTAGGATGAGAGCAGTCCTGACCCTCTGATGGTTCAACAAGAAGCCAGGAAATAAATGATCAATTATGCTCCCCATTCCTCAAAGAGCCTCTAGACAGAGACCAGCCCTACTGCTGCTGAGGGGCGAGACAGGTGCTCCTACCTTGCACTGGGGTCTGATAGACCAGGCAGTATTGTCCCTTGGTGGTGCTGCTGGCGTTGTGCAGCCCACTGCAGAGCAGTGCATCAGCCCCGTTGTGCAGTGAGAAGCGCCCGGTGGCATATCCGCAGTAGCACTCCTGTGCTCGGAGCACTGCCAAAGGAAACTCCTGCAGAAGGGGGAAAACAGAGCAGTGTGTAAATGCCACATCAACAGCCCGTGGGGAATGCTGCTGCTATGCAAAGAGAAATACATCTTCACAAGGCCACTGTCAAGATCAAAGTGATGTTTGATATATCATTGTAAAGCTCATGCTTCTTATGCTTCTAGTGCTTTTCATATTGCAATTGCTTTAAGAGTGGTTCTCAGACACAAACCTCGTAAATCACGAGAAGTCAAAATATTCTGATTTTCTTAATTATTCATAAGCCAAAATTTTATAATAGTCCTGTAGCTCCTAGTATGTAATTCCATCTGCAGAACTTCAGTGTAGGAGAAGTTGTTCTTATTCTTGCCCATTTTGAGTTGGATTGTCTTTTAAAGTCCCACTTACATTCCCTCAAACTGAGGACTCTGCTGTTAGCCAGGTTTGCCTTATGCAGCTTTTACCAGAGTCTGTGTAGAGGAAGCTTGTCCTTAAAGAATTAAAGCAAAGAGGGAATTCAGACCCACTGACTAATGTCATTTTAAAACCAGAAGAAGTCAGTCCATAAAGAAGTACATGTCTCAGTGTGACTTCTTCCCAGCTAGCAAAAAATGAACGTGCACGGAGGGGCCTAACAGAGGCTTTGAGAGCTGCTGTGAACGCTTCTGAAGAAGTCACTTAGAAATGTGGTACCAAGTCATTTTTGGCACACGTATTCAGAGGGACTCCACTGAGGGTGAGCGTGGGGCTGTGCCAGAAGAGGCAGAGGGGACCTGTGGTGCCTGGTGCTGGAGGGAGGTTCTACCTTGCTTCTAGGTAGGGAAACCTCATCTGAAATCCAGGCTGAGTGCTGCAAATGGCAAGTACCTGGGCAGGGTGTAAGATGTGCAACCACACAGTAGTCACAGGGAGTGTTCATTGCAAGGTGGCAATTCCCAAGGAGGTGCCAGGGCAGTGGGGCTGGGCTGGCGCTGATGGGAGCTAAGGGATCCTTGAGGGAAATGTGCTGATCATTTGTTGAAGAAATCAGCAGTTGCTTGTGTGTCACTAGGAAAAGTGCACTTACTGCTGTGCTGGAACTGCCCCTCAAGTTCGGTTTTCTCCTCTTTACCGGGGACTGGGCATGTTTTCCCTGGGCTTCCAGGGTCCCCAGGGCAGGTCTGTGGGGACGCTTGAAGGAAGCTTGGGGTTACTTGAGTGCAGAGCGTTCCATTCCACTTCCATATCGGCACTTTTTGCCTTTTAAAAGTCTTCTGGAGCCTGGGAGTGTGTGACAGGCCTGCTGAGCAGCTTATCTCTTGCTCTTTCCCGCATGTTCATCCTCTGATAAGGAGTCAAATACAACACATGTGTGCCCAAACAGACAGCATTCGCTTAGTGACTGAGATATGATGTTGTCAGAAACTATATACAGATTTGATCCAAGAGCAAACCAGGGCTGTTTCTGCCTGAAATTGGGAATTTTCCCTTTGCAATGAAGCAGCATTTCTCAGCTTGAGAAATTAATAAACATCCCAGCCCTCATGCACAGCCTGGAATAGAAATGTACCTGTGCCGAGGTACCCTGCGAGCAAGAGGCTTTGCAGAGAGACCTCACCAAGTGCTGCCCCGTGCTCCTGTGCCTGCAGAAGCGCTGGTCAGCCCAGTGTTGCACAGCTCCAGTGGTGGCAGCACGGTCACTGAATGAAGCGTGGTGGGAGCCTGTGAGTGCCTGCACCACCGGAGGTTCTGACCCACTTGGTTTATTGTGTTGAAGAAATAATGACAGTATCTAAATGGAGCTCTGGAAACCCTCTGTATGAATCCCACATTCTCCTGGGAATTTGAGCCAAGTCCCAGGGGTCTTTTGTTTATGGGTAAATAATGGCACATAGCTACATCTGGAATCCAAAACAGCAGGTCTGGGTCTGAAATTAGCAAATTAATGTGCTCTGTCTATTGCTTTACAAGGAAAAGTAAAAGCATCGTGGAGCTAGTAACATCCAAGTGTGCAAAGTCACTGGCATTGAGATACCGGGGTTCCTGATTTCAGGAGTGTGTTGCTACTGGCTAGGAAGCTGTACACGTTATTTTGCAAGGAAAGGATCCAAAGCTGGGACAAACACTTGTAGTGTCACATCAGGGCCTTTTTTGGTATCTAGAGTTAAAGGACAAATCAGTGTGTAATAGCTGGACTTGTGGATGTGCAATTGCTGCTGCTGAAGTGGAGGGAGATCTTGTCAGCCCTTCTGTAGGGGAATACTTTCCAATAGTCACTTTCCAAAGGGTGCCCTGGGGTCCAGCAGGGCTGTGGGCAGAGGAGTGATGTGTTACCTGCTCCACTTTAGGGAAGGAGTAAACGAGAGAGGTACCAAACCTTTCCTTCACCTTCCTTCAGTACCTTTTTCTCTTCATGCTATCATTTCTGCAGCCCACTCCATGCCCTCTCTGCAGGAGTCTGTTCAGATAATCCTTTAGAATATCTGGTTTGCTCATGGCTTTCTCACACAAGCTTCATCAAGCAAATAGGCATTGATTCCAGCTCTGGAAAGGCACTAGCTGTTCTGCAGAGATGGACAGTTTCCTCCATCCTGCTGCTCTCCTCTAACCAAGTCCTGTTTGAAAGCCAGGCTGAAGTGGTACTATTTTGGTTGTGGTCTTTTTCATATCCTTTTCAATAATTCAGATGCTTTCGGTTTTTGGCTGCATGGCCAGAAAACCTTGAAGGAGCAATACCTCTGAAACCCATTCATTCAGAAGAGACATCTCCCCACACCAAAATGGCACGATTGTGCCTAAAAACACTGACCTTGTGTTTGAGCTTCTCCACGTATTTCATGCCATTCTCTCAGATTGAAATTCATCAATTGCACTTCATCAGTAAATATTGATACAATTGTTGTATGTGGGCAAACTGACACTAAGATCAAGATTTCTTCCCACCATTAAACAACAGATTAACAGCAGAACTTTGGACATAATTGCTCCTGATGTCCTGACATCCATGTATTTACATGCATGGGGGTGCGTGTATGCTTATACACATGGTATGTGGGTGAATGATTGCAACCAGAGCTAATCCCATCATGCATGTGTAAAACACTGGTGAGCTGCTATGGAGGGTATGTTGACTGGGAAAAGCTTTCCCACTTTACCTAGTGATTAAGATTTTTTTGTTCATGCCTTAATAGTTTTAATCAGTTTTGTGGTGCTAGAAGACAAAGTGATTGAATGTTCAGTTTAGTGCATGAGGCTGGATGCGGCTGCAGGCTGAATCTGACCACGCAGTGAACCCTCCTCTGAACAAAAAAATAAGCCCTATGGGATGGGGAGGAAGGGAACCAACCACAACAGCCACTGAAGCAGAGGCTGCCCTGAGCTGAACGCTCCCTCCCATGAAGATCCCCCACGTTCACCAAACTCCTTCAGTTCTTACATCCACTGTCTTACTCTGTGATAAGTGTGGAGGATGAGCAAAGGCACTGCTTCAGGCCAAGAGAGTGCCCTAGGGCAGCAGATGTTGGTATGTCCTCGCCTTCTATCCAAAAGGTGACACACAACTGACCTTATTCTTTGCTTTCTGGTAGCTTTATATATTGACACGAAGTTCTACAATGGTTCCATTTTAAATTAAAATAAATGAGATCTAAATTACATAGGTTATAGTGAAAATGGTATATATTCTGGTGTGGAAATACACACATTTGCATTAAAGTACCAGGACAGTCCACCTGCTTTCAGTGTGCTTATCTGAGTGTCTCAAGTTCCCAGCCAACACAGTTACTCACTAGTGTAAAAACTGTGTGTAGATGCCTCACATTAGACCCTCCTGTTTTCTGTGGCCATGCATGCTGCTGCCTGTGGGGAGCCCAGGGCTGCACCAGGAGGAGGCCGCTGGGATTGCCTCTCCCTGCCCTGGAGCCACAGGGGCTCCCCATTGCTCTCCAGAGGGCACTGGGGGCCACCGAGGCCACCCCTGGGATCAGATCTGGCTCTGGGCTTGGTTTGAGTGTGACACAGAAATGGTATCAATTTCCTCATGGCTGATACTCATTGCTTACAATGGCTTTTCTGTGTGTGATATTAATGGTATCACCATGATGGTTTCCATCCCACCAGCCCCACTCAGGAGAGCAGCTGGACCAGATACATCACTGGCTATTTACTGTGATGAGCTTTGTGTTTTAGAAACTCATTTACATATTCAAAGCTCTAAGGCACTAATCTTTGTTATTCCCTTAGTAGATTAAAATTTAAAATAACAAAGAAAGAATGTGAAATGAGAACTGTTCTTACTTTCTTGGAGCAGAATTCAGAGCACATCTCCACCGTCAAATTGGGCTGTATCAAAGAGGCTGGGAAGGTGTCTGTTAAATTTGCTGGAGCTCTAAAACATCCTCGATAGATAACATTCCTCCCTGCAGGGATATGAAATAGGTTTCTCTTGAGAAAACAATGTCCATAGTATCCTGCCTCTTTCACAAAGAACAATCTTAGGTTCAGAAGCTAAAAATAATAAAATAAATTGTGTATTCCAAATGCTGTAGAATCCGAGAAACCACAATAGACACTAGAAAACTGTGTTGCAAATCCTGTGGTATTGAAAGGAGCACATGCCTTTGGCTTTGTACAAACCACCAAAAGCTGGGCTGCAGCAAAGGGTTTAGGTTGCATTCCACCAGCGGAGGGCATTGCTATTGTTTGCAGGTCCCAGGCTTCTTTTCAGGACAGGCTTTCCCCTGAAAGACTTAAAAGCCCCGATAAAAATCTACAAAGCTTCCCATGATCTGCACCAGAAAAGGAATGGAATTTAAATGAATCCTGAGCCCCCAGCAGGGACCCACCTTCCTGCACATCTGCTCCTGCTGAGCTCTCCCTTCTCTTCCCACTCGCTTTCTTTTGAGGCCAAGGGTGTTTGCTGCAGCCTTCGAAATCTGAACTAGGCTTTTGTGAGCTGCTGGGGGAGAAGGGCTTGCTTCAGGTCTTCAGCATTGGCCTCTGCTCTGCCTGCTCCTGTGTCAGTGCCTTGGAGCTTGGCAGAACTGCCCCGTGCTTTGCATCACTGTGGTTGAACTCAGGGTTTGGCCCTAATGCTCATTACAAGCAGCAGTACCTGCTTGAGAGAGCAACGTTCCTGGACAAAACCAGGTGATACCCAGAGCTGTATGGGAACTCCCTGCCCCAGTGAGGCTGTGCATCAGCACAGATGAACTGATGGTAACAGAGGAAATGGTGTGGTGTGGCTGCTTAGAAAAGAGCCTGCATGTAACTCCTAGGGCTTGGTTTTGGCTTTACAAAGGTGGAAAATGCTTTTATTTCATCACTCTTTGCTAACTCTACTGACAGAATTTGCCTAGCATGACTCAACAGGGAGGAAGGAGGATCTGGGAGGGAATTTGGGTCTTCTCCTGGTCTGCACTCACTTGCTACCTTAAAGAACATTCACCAGAACTGATGTGGGAAATGTGTTGGGTGACTGGAGAGATGCAGTGTTGAAGAGGATTTTGGTTGTGCAAAGATTTCCTAGCAGAAGGGCTCAGATTCTCCAGCATCAACCAAGGGGCATTAGCTTCAGGCTTTGAGCTTCCCTGTGTTTAACCTGACATGGGGCACAGTCCTGGCATGGGAGCTGTGCAGTTTGTGGTGCTCATGGAGCTGGAAGCTGCCAAACCCAGGGAAGGTTTAAGTGGAGGTGCTACTGGATGTGCTCTGTGCAAGCAGGAGCCTTACGTGAGGTCTGTTCTCTGCCTGGCATCATGCACATCACAGGTGCTGTGATGGTGTCGGAGTTACTTCCCAATGTGCTTGTTCATTGTGATTAATGCTTCTGTTGGCCTCTCAGCTACCTTGTGGGCTTGTCAGTGGGATTCTTCAAACAGTCAAATATCAGGTATTACTAAGGGCAACCAAAATACAAATCTAGCTGCAGGCTAGACTAATTTGATGACTAATTCATTAACACTTAGGAGAAAAATAAATGCCACCCTTTTTCTGTGAAAGATGTATATACATTTTATGCTTAAGATTTAAACAGTGATGCACGTCCTGGGAAACCTGCCAATGTGCCTGTCAGCCTGACACGAGCAATTTAGGTCTATGTACCTTTGATATATAATTTATATGTAGCTGGGTGGATTATTGTACAAACCTTGACTTGTCTTTAAGAAGAAATGAAGTACCATCAATACTGGCACAACCTAAGGTCTTGGTGCTTCTTCTCAGCAAATAACATAGTAAGATCTTGTGAGCTTGCCAAAAGTAAAGACAGCTCAGCTGTTAGGTATTTTATGTGCTTTGTGTTGGCCCAAAGGTTTATCTGCTGTATCTCCCACGGTACCTGACTGAATGACAAGTAGTGTAAGTGCTGTCACATCTCAAGATGAAACAGAAATCCCAACCACAGCTAGGACAGAAGTTCTTGGAAGAGCAAAACTCTGGTCTCGTATCTCTCACCTAGGAAAGAGTTTGGTATCCCTCTTACTTACTATCCTCCTCTACTTACTATCTAATTGCTGTCCTTCTGCAGTCCTTTGTTTAGAATCATTTCTGAGCTTAGTTTGGGCCAGCATCACTCGTGGGAGAGGCTGCCTGCCTCCGGTCACACAAACACCCACTTACGTCGTCTGGCTCCTGCCCGCAGCTCCTCCACCCTGTAGACTGAGAGCCGGTTCACCCCTCCACAGGCTGAGCCCTTCTCCCCCTTGCACTCGCTGTTGCACTCCTCAGGTTTGGAGGCGGTCGTGGGCAGTTTGTTCCCGCAGTAGCACTCTGCTCCATACGCCAGTCCTGCATAGGTGTAAGCCCTGCGGGAACAAACGCAGGCACCACTGGTACAGGCACTCTGGCTGCTCTTGAGTTCATACCTGTCCCCATGCGGGCACATGCTTCTGCCACCCTCCTCCAGAGATGCAGGGGGCCCTGGGGACAGGCACCACGTGCGTTCCAATGCTCTACAGACCACAGAGACCACCTAACAAAAGAGTAATTCTTGACCAGGACAACAGAAAACATATTGTCAGTAGCTGTGCTATGATAAAGAGACTGGGCAGCAGTGAAACAGTCTACTTAGCAAGGTAGCAGAGCTACGGCATGCCTGAAGGTGTGAGATAATCAGTTTTCACACATGCTGTGTGTTTGACGTGTGCATGCTTTTCCCATTTGAAACTCAAAGAGCAAACTTGCCCTGAAAAGTTCCAACTTACCTCTCAGCACAAGCTTCCTGACAGTGGGATACTGTCATTTTTCTTAAGTCATAAAACACAGCTCCCTTCAGCGTCCTCTCCCTTGAATCATCGCTGAAGCATCCCACGTAGGTACCTGTGTGCAAGAGCACAGTTGGACAACATGCATGGGATGGATACAGGGAAAAGGGACAAATCCATCCAGCAGCACTCACTGCCAGAAGTTGCACGGGGTGCACATCAGTTCCTGCCCACGCTGCAGGCCTGGCTGTTGGTGCCGAGCTTCATTGATGCTATTGCAGGGGTAAGCCCAAGTGTCCAATGGAAATGAGCTGAAGGCAAACCAGCCTTTTCCTTTCCTCCAGCTCTTTAAAGCAGGCTGAGAGCCAGACTTTGGCCACCCTGAGCAGCTCCTGCTCCCTCCCTTCCGTGGCAATGCCCTGCGAGTCTCTGCAGTAGAGGAGAAGGTGTTCTTCAAAGCAGTAAAGACCTGGAGAAATCTTGTTGGATTTCTCCCAAGTTTTATTGAAAATCTAAAGTTGATAATGAGATGATGCAAAAGAAATATTAAGAAAATCAATTTTCTTTGCGTACATCGAGTTATATTAAAGCTATAATGGAAAGATAACTTCAGTCTTAACTAGGCAGCACCCGCTGGTTATCGCATCCAACTATCTCCTTCTCCCTTGTGCAAATGAATCTCTTAAAATATGTCTTGCTTTCCTTAGCATATGAAAGATAAATATTTCTCTTAGACGGCATCCTATGTCAAGCCTCTTTTTTGTTGTCATGAACAAAACACTATAAAAATCCAGGCCATTTTTTAATATGTGATTGGAAGGATGATGTGGAGCCCCGCTATTCTACAGCAATTGTGTATATATAAGTACATTTTATCATTAAAATATGAAGGGAAAAGGAAATTTGATTTTAGCAGCACTGAGATGACAACACAGGAAAGTGAAATAACCTGAGCTTGGACAGGAAGAGAATATATGATACAAAACCTAAAAAGTATTATATTCTCAATAAAATAATCTGCAAGAAAAGGAAACTTTAAGGCACTCTAATAGAGATTCTGGAGCCTGGAATAATAAATCAAACATTAAAATATTACCAACACAAGAGCAGATTCAAAGACCTGCACGTTGGTAACTAGTGAATGTGCAATTAGAGAGCTCCCAGGCTGTGATGGACACCCTGAGCACACCACTGGTGGGCTGGGAGTCACCTCCAGTGAGGATGTTCTGTATTTCACTGGGGGCTTCTGATTTGGGCACTTGGATTCAAACCAGCAGCAGAGGAACTCGGTGTGTGGAGCCCCAGAGCCATGACAGAAGCCAGAGGGTGCTCTCCCTGCATCCCTCCTACAGCACCAGACCCGAACCATGTCCTGTGAGTGACTCCAGGTGTTAGGGCGGAACATCATGTCAGTGATCCACTCCCTGTTCCTCTGCATCCTGTGCGATGGCATAACCAGGCCAGGGAAGCAGTATGAAATGCCCCATCCATGGAAGTGTTCCTAACAGGAAATGTTAACTTTTTACTTAACAAATTCCTGTTTTCATTTGATGCGCTTATGGAATTTCCCTGGCAGGGAAAGATGTGGCCCTTACCCTGAGCTCCTGGGCACTGATGAGACTGCACCTCGGATCCTGTGTCCAGTTCTGGACCCCTCACTACAGGAAAGACCTTGAGGTGCTGGAGAGGGGTTGGAGAAGGAAATGGAGCTGGTGCAGGGTCTGGAGCACAAGTGTGATGGGAATGGCTGAGGGATCTGGGGGGTTCAGTCTGGGGAAGAGAAGGTTCAGGGGGGACCTTATCGCTCCCTACAACTGCTTGACAGGAGGATGGAGCCAGGAGGGGCTGGGCTCTGCTCCCAAGGAACAAGGGACAGGGCAAGAGGAAACGGCCTCAAGCTGCACCAGGGCAGGTTTAGATGGAAATGAGGAGCAATTTATTTGCCAAAAGGGTGATGAAGCACTGGAACTGGAAGAGATGCAGTTCATGAGCCCAGGGACAGGGTGCATGCATCCCTTACCTTTGTGTTCATCAGTGTGCTTCATGGCTCTGAACCCCGCTGTCTGCATGGGCTCCTGGTCACTCATGAACCTGTGAAACCACCTTCGTCTCAGCTGCCTGAGCTCGGAGTTGCGGGACATGAGCCACCGTGGGCTGTGCCGCTGGCCCGGGGCCGCATCCTGCAGTGCGTCCATGCCCACCAGCAGCCTGGGAGCAGGGCGCGGGTCCATGATCCCGGCCCCGGCCATCCCATCCAGCACTGCCAGGGCCTGGCTGGTGGAGGTCCCACGAGAACCTTGCTGGATAATGAGGCGGGTGCGCTGCAGCAGCAGGAGGCTGCCGGCCATCAGGTAAGCTGCTGTGAGGAAGAGGAGCAGGAACTGGGTCCGACGGAGAAACTTCTGTAGCCTGAAGAAAGCTTTGGCCATGCCCTTACTGAAACCAGGCCCTTCACGCCTCCCGACGGGCCCCCGAATCTCCGCCTGGCCGGGTGCTGGTTCCTCCCATAAGTTCAGCCCATCGCTAAGGTGCCTTCTCCCAGGGAAAAGCCTTCTTCCCGCAGCACAGGGAGCAGCCTGGTGCCGGCCTCAGGCGCCCGCCCAGCCGAGGGGCTCTGCATGTGCCCAGGGTGAAGCCATCGTTGTGCTCTGGGAGCTGCCCAGCAGCCGCCGCTCAGACCTGAAACAGCAACGGGGAGGTTGGTTCCATCCGAGCAGAAAATGCCCATCACCAGGGTGACAGTCCCCCACCCGCCCGTGTTCTAGCTGTTCCTCCATCTGTTGTTTGTAATGATGCACTTTAAAAGCAGTAATCCAATGGGAACCACTGATTAAGCAGAAGCTGGTTTCAGATCCTCAGCTTTTTTTCCCCCCCCTCCTTTTTTTGTTTTAACTTGGAATGCACAAGAAATGTCTTAATGATGAGGTTAATTCCCTTGGGATGTTGGGAAAAAGTTCTTTCTTCTTTTGCCAATAGCCAACACCTCCATTCTCTGTCACTGGCACAGGCAGCCACAGTACAGGCACCTTTTTAGGAAGGTATTATCAGATTCCTTCCTTTCAGCTATAAGTAGCTAAGCTACAAATGCAGATCAGAAGGAAACAGTGGGGGGTGGTGGGGGGAGAAACTGCATCAACTCACAATAGATATGATCAGAATTATTAATCTCTGCGCAGCACAATAAAGTCAGGCTTCATGCTGGAAGGGGTTTGGGGATTGCTGCAGGGCTGTGCGAGTCACTGTGCTTGTCACTTTAACAGACACCAGGGATACGGATGGGTTTTAGTAGGTATCTGTGCTGTGGTCAAAGAGAGAAGTGTGGGTAAAAGCCAGAGAACAATTGGAAAAATGTCAAGTTTCACCAGATCTCTCCTGACTGCTTCGTAGGCTTCAGTTGTGCTGATGTGCACCAGGATGGGATTGTCTGGGCAAGAAAAGCTCCTTTGTGCTTTAGGGAACCTTTAACCTCCTGCAGCAAATAAAAGCTGGCATCTCCCCATAAGTTCCTGTTCTCCCAGTCAGTCACCTCTCTGTGGAGCCAGGCAAGTGCTGAGAAAAGATGCAGTGTTTTCCAGAAAAGAAAATATTATGGCTTTTGCTTAACTTGCATTTGGGGCTTGCTCTTGATATCCACAGTCCTGGCAGAGGGGCAGCCACTTGCTGGGTGTCTCGTTTCAATATCTGAGTTCAGTTTTGTGGACGTTCACTTATGCCTCTTTCTTAAACAGAGGCACCAAGTCTCCACCCATTCCCTTTTCCTTTCTCTTTTTCATTTAGTTTTCCAACTTCTTTCTGCCTTAAGCAGCAACCAGAGCCAAAGCTCATGAACTCCCAAGCCAGAAATGCTGTAGTACCTGAAGCCCAGTTTCTCAGCTGTACAGGAAAGAGCCCTCCCTTGTGATTAGCTCCAGAGCCAAGGAAAATGCATTGATTTACACAGCTGAGGAGCTGACCCTTAAAGTTAAATTATTGAAAATCTCTGATCAACATTGTGAGCGCTCAAGAATTACAGTAAAGGGGTCACAAGTACCCAGGCGGATGAAAGGGAGATTGGCCATAATTAGATACTGCAGATTGTTACTGCTTTCATTTATCTACAGAAATACAGTCTATAAGCATAGGTATGGTTTGATTCACTAGTTGTTTCTAACATGGGGCTACTGCAAACCTCAGCTATGCCCAAAACAGGCTGTCTAATGTGAAAGATGTGTGTGTGTATTGGCCATTTGGGATTCTGGCAGGGAAACTGCTGCTCCCTGCATCCCGCAGGATTCTGAGGTGAGGCTTAGCCAGTGGTAGAGGCAGCCACATGCTGCTCACATTGAGCACATCTACAGTGCAAAGGGATGGCCCCCAAGGAAACACTGCTGCAGAGCCTCTGGAGAGATGGGAATGGCTGCAATCACATAGATATTCAAAAGGTTGAAGATTTCCCCCTAGCAGCAAGGTGAGGCCTGATAAATTCATCAGCCTCACAGTCACCTTTGCCCAGCTGTAATTCAGGGTTTTGCAGCAATTTTGGTTTACTCACAAAGTGATCGAGGTACAATATCAAGAAACACTTAAAGCCGAAGTTCCCAAGTGTGTCCAAGTCATTTGCATTAAGGCAGTGTTGTGGCAGCAGGAGCCTCTCATCAGCGATGCTGAGTGGTGGCTTGGCTGGAGAGGGACCATCAAAGCCGAGTGGCGGAGGTCAGGCACGTGATGTGGGAAACTGCAGCATTGCCCCAATTTAGTCCCTTTTAATGCATTGTGGGCTTGAGTTTTCAGCAGCTTTCAGTCAAGTTTCTCCATGTTTGCAGTATTATGGAGTGGTGGAAGCTGCATCATCCCCTGCCAGGTCTAGCCACCGCCTGCCCAAAGAGCAGTGTGCTGCCTCCCACATGAGCAAGGTGAAAACCTGCTGTGCACCAGCAGAGCGAGAGTCACTGCCCGAGACTGGACCAGGCTGAAGTATGCAGCAAGCTCTGCTTCCAAGCACCAAGCATCATCTGGCACTGCTCCTGTTGCTCTGCATGGCTTAATTATCTAGTTAGTTACTAAGGGGCAGCTGCTTCTGGGTCTCACGGGGCTAACGCTGCCCTTGCCCAGTGCCTGAGAAAGTTTAAATGGTACGAGCCAATGCCACTGCAGTCAATGTGACATATATAAATTACCTCCAGATGCACTCGCCCTCAGTACAGTTGCCATGACAGTACATTGTAGTAAAACCCAAGCAAATAAATAAGCAGACTCTCCGCCCACAGCAACTGCTGCAAATGTGCAACTCAGAAATTAAACGTTGCTTTTTAGTGGGGAAATAGCAGAGTGCTGCTGACATAAAGAAATGTCATTTGAATTTTCCATAAACTGCATATTGCCGTATCATCAAAGTATGCCTAAAAGAATTGAAGTACATCACTTTTGATGATGATATTAAAAAGGAAAGAGTAAGGAGGATATGAACTAGTGTCTGGTAATAGAAAATGTATCATTTGTCTTTTTCATACATGTTTCATTTAAAATGAAGTGAAATGGAGGAAAATTAAGAGTCTTCTGTTCCTATTTATCAGTTCTTCCAGCCAAAGGGCTTTTAGGACCATATTAATTGAGAGTTGAGCTCATCAGTGAAATCATAAAACAGTAATTGAAAGGATTTGAGATAGGAAATGAGAACTGATAAACAGCAGAGAGGACCTCTGGGTGGACAGAACAGTGAAAGGGTTAATGCTGCAATGGTGCTGAGCCTTCAGCAAGGAAAGGACCACTCGTGTGGGTCACCAGCCCTTGTGTCTGGTGCCTGTGATTTTATAATATGGGGGATTATCTGGTTATTGAGGACAGTTGATGGGGTTCAGAAAAGCATTGAGTGATCTGATTTTATGAAATACTGACCTATTCACTTTACAGGTGATGGGTGAATTTTTGACTGTTCAGAAGTCAGATAACCATGCAGTTGTTTGAACAGCATTTTGAGGTGTTGGTGGCTGGAAACGTCGTTAGACAAAAGTTAGTTTGAGGGGGGGGTTCTGCTGTGTGTGCCAGCAGGACTGAACACAGAGCTGAGAAATGCATCTTGCCTGAAATCTCAGTCTCACCTGTTCACATCTGTTTCCTAAGCTGGGCAATGCTGTGATTGTCCCTGGGGCAGCAAACATCTTAGAAGAGGGATCCCTTTAGGTCTGGTGTAACCTGATCACCAGTGGCTTTGCTGCTGTAGCCCAGTTTTGGAGCCCTGTCCCCATGCTGGGGGCCCTCCTGGGCAGTGATTGCTCAGTCAGTGCTGGTGCAGTGTGAGGGATGCTCTCCCAGAGGACTTGCATGAATCTGTGGTCAAGGTGTCTCCAACCAGCATCCCCAGAAAAGCTGCTTTGCTTTTCTGCAACTTTCCTGCAGCCACATCACTCAGGACCTGTTCCTGTGGGGTCCTACAGGACCAGCGGGGTGGCAGGGGCACCAGGCCTCGAGGGCACTGCGGTGGCATCCTCTGGAATGGGCTCTGACTGGCACATAGCACCCAGCTCCTGAGTGTGCCTGGCAGCAGCAGCAGCTGTGCCTGGTGAGGGGTAATGGATCCTGTCCAGCTCTATCAGTATTTCATAACAAGGATGTGCTTAGCAGGTAGGGAACCACTGACATGGCTGTGGGAAGCTCTTTGGCAGGAGGAGGGACCCGTCTGCATGCGCTGCCTGTTTTGGAGCACTGTGCAGTCAACGCTCCCCTCCCCTGGTGTCCTGGTGAGGACATGCATGGTGTTGGGAAGCACACAGACAGGACTGGCTGCCAGACCTGAGGTGTCTCCCCTTTTCAGGGCTGGTTTTCTTTTAATCCTTATTTTTCTTGCATTACATATATAATACCAGATGTACCTGTACTTATTGCTGTATTTGTAAAGAGGAATAGAGGAAGAGTTATAAAGTTCTTGACAATTCTGCTCTCCTAGCTACAGGAATACTTATGGAATTTTTCAGTGATGCTACATAAACTAGGGAAGTCTGAAGACACTAAAGAACAGCCCCAACTCCCAGGTGAAGGAGTTGCTCATTGAGGCTGCCCCTTGAGAGGTTGCTCAATGCAGATTCTTGAGTCAGTACTGCATTGATGCTCCAGCTCATCAATAGCTGATCTTCTCTAAAGACCAGCAGGATTTTGCAGATTCCGAGGCCTTGGCTCGGAAGCAAAGCTGTGTTTGCTGTTGTAAATGGAAGGGAATTGGGCTCCTGAGCCACCGGGTTTAGAAAAATCCATCCCTCTTCCACATTTCTCCTTCCTTTCATCAGCTGTCTTTGAGGACAAATGGAGTTAGTTGGGACACAGCAGAAGGAGTCTGGCTTGTGGCCTTTCTTTTGGATACACACATCCATTTTCTTGAGGCTGTTTGGAAAGTCAAGGCCAGCATCATTCTGTGTGAAAGCACGTAGGAAGTAAAACTCTGGAGAAGCTGCGGATTGAGCGTTGGGATGCTGTCAGATGTTTGCAGCTCGCTTTGTTCCCATCACTAAAAGCACTCTGAGAATCTGGCGGTGCTTTCACACGTGGCCAGAGCAGCCTCCTGAATTTTGAGAAAGGGCTGAAAAAAGCTGAGCTCTCCCCTCATGCCTCCAGTGGAACTGACAGAGAAGTTTGTTTGTGTGGAAAACAACACATGCTAGAAGTACAGCTTAGAAGAAACATCCTAGTTCTCCACTGTCTTGAGCCAAACCCCACTCGATACAGGTTGATTCGGATGGATTTCAGTTAAGGTCCACTGTTACTTTTTCTAGCTCCTTAAGGAAGTGTCATGTGGAATCATCTCACTAACTTAACTGCAATTTAGGAATTCATGCAAAGGGAAGAATAAGAGGCGAGTTTGTAATTCCATTGCCCTTTGTAGGATATTCTTCTACCAAAAAAGAGAGGAAGTATTTGATGAAGAGGTACATTAAGAATTATACAGATTCCCTTCACCAACTTAAATGTGTACTTTACAATGAGATAAGGCCTATGGAATACAACCTGCTCGTTGACCTTTCTGGCAGTTACAATGCAGTGCTCATGAGGGACCCATCTAGAATCCAACCACCCAACCTTCCCAGAGCGTTTGGCTTGAGGTGGAGAGGTAGAAGCACCCTGGGCAGGCATTCCTGCTTGGATAACCCTGCAGAGTAAGCTTGGGAGGACCTGCTCCGTTGTGCTCCAGTTCTCCCATCCCAGTCCTTCCTGCAAGGCATGTGGGAAGCTGAGGTTGCTTTTTTCCTCTGTTCCAAGGCAGGAATGTCTAGTTCAGGCATGTGAGGCTGAGGATGAGCTGGTGCCCATGCTTTGCTAGTGCTCATCCTGCACCCTCCATGCAAGGTGCACCACATCACTCAGGTCTGCTGCTGCAGAACTTGTGGAGGGTTTGTATTTGAACACAGAACAAGGATTCCTTCCCACCTCTTCTCAACTTACATCCAATTGTCTGACTTAGAGAATAATTTGGTTTGTAGATATTTCTAGAAACTAACTCCTCCACTTCTCTCCCATCAAAATGAAGCTTAATGGTCTAGGGCTTTTCAGTGAGTAATGAGGTGACCAGGGAGACATTAACGAAGGGACCTGCAGCTTGTCCTGACTCAGAAGCTCTGATGTGTCACGCCAGCTTCCCTCCCAAAAGATGTGGCCTTACTCTGGGCTTTCAGAAGCAACAAGCACTTCTTCCAACTTAGAGATTCACTTGCTGGAGGATGGATCTGTGCTGACTCTATGCACATGCCCCCTCATGAACGACTGCTTCCTGACACAATGCTGCTTTGAGTGTTACTTTAAGCACCACTTTAAGGTCTGCCAGCAAACTATAGATGAAGTAGAAGCAATTTCACTACATGCTGTAGTGGCAAACATTGCAGTTGAGAGAGCTTCCTGGCAAGCTTACTGTTCCTGGGTACAAGTGCACTTGCTACCAGATGTAGTCAGATTGCAAAGTTATCTTTGATGCCGATATTGTGTTAAAACTGTTCAATGTTGAAGTGCGATAAAGCAAAAAAACATTTTTATGCAGAGACAGTAAAAAGATGGAGAATAACTCCGTGGTCCCAATATACATGATATCCAGGCTTTACAGCTGATAAATAATTCAACTTTGGAAGTGAAAGGCAGTGCCACAGAGCAGAGCTGCAGCCTGAGGGTCAAGACTCAGCGCTGACTTGTGTGGATTGGGTCACTGCAGCTCTTTCACTGGATGCTCCACTTTTTGGAGACCAATTTTTTAGCATGGATAGGTGTAAATCTAGGCAATAACTGTGCTGGTGAATGCAGTTGCCTATGGTGAGGTATGCAGAGGGGCCTGCAGGAGGAACTGATCCAAAAGGATTGTTGTGAGACAGAATGATGACTTGGGAAGCGTCCAGTGACAGCTTGTGACTGAGCACACCACGGCAATAGGGGATTTCTTCCATTAATCCCATACTTTTTACCTAGCTCAGTGATAAAGTTGTAATCAGGAGAACTGATTCTGTGCTAGTATGGAAAAGGGGCAGATGTACACATGCCTACATTTTGTCTGTATAATGCACATATATGTGTGCATTCTGTACACAGAGGTTTGCACTCAAAAGGTAGCACACAGTCTGCTGTCACCATTCACTGATAAACTGAGACCTATCAGCAAGCAGCATTCTTGAAACTAGAAAGTATTTTGATCAATAATAAACCATTCATGCATAATGTACATCCCTTTGGTATTAAGAACTCCAGCCCCAGCAAATGAGGCTTTATCTGCAATGTCCAAACCCCCCAATGTGGTTCTGTGGCAATAGGCTGAAGTTTTGTAAGAGACTGTCATAAACACCAGATCCTATACTGATATTTGCCTCAGCTCACAGGAGCTAGAGATGAGATCTTTTCCTGTGTGCAAGGAAATCTACTGAAATTGAAACACCATGCAGCTCTGTAACTAGATCGTAGGTATTTAAACGTCTTTAACAAACCCCTCAGCATCCAAATTGCTGCAACATCCACCTACTAAAAATTGCTGGGGTCTATTTATTTAGCACAAGGATGCTCCAGAAACTGTTGGAGGACCCGAGCGTTCTCGCCTGCCTCCCCAGGCTGGGGCCACAACACACACTCGCATGATCCATCCCCACTTTTCAAGTGTGATGTTTTGTGGCTGCTTGGGGAAGGGCATCTCGAGAGCGAGCTGCAATCTTTATAAATAATGCAGCTAAGCCCCGTGTGCTCAGATCCATGGATAAATGTAACAGATGAAACCGCCGCTCAGACGGCTGCGATGAATGCAAATACCTCACCGGCTGCGAAAAGTTCTCCGGTTCTTACTTGTGCCAAGGCCAGCTGACAAACAGCTTGCAGACACACACAATGCAACTGTGTAGGAAAGAGAGGAAGGATGCTCACCTTTCGTTGGGGCCGAGGCGCTGCTGGTGCAGCCAGGTAAAGTCCCAGGCAATCCGCAGAAACACCATAAAGAGCCGTAACGCGGTCAGTCAATCCCGCTGCCGCCGCTGCCCTTCCCGCTAATCCTGCTTCCAGCGCTCACAGCCCCGGTCCTCCGAGCAAGGGAGCGCGCCGAGCCGCGCCCGCGGGGCTCCGTCCCTCCGGCGGCCGTGCCCGTGAGCCCCCGCACGGCCCCGCGGCTCACGGGGTGCGGGGGTGCTGCGCCGCGGCGCTGCGGGGCCGCTCCATGGCCTCCTGCACCAGCGGCCGGGGCTCAGCCGCCGCCGGCGCGGCCGGCACGCTCCTGTTTCATAACGCTCCCGCTGCTGGAAGCGGAGCCTCTCCCTACGGCTGCTCCGCGGACTGCTCTGCAGCTTCCGCAGCTACAGACGTTTCCAGAGCCGCCCGAACGCTCTGCCTGTGTGTTTGTCTAACCGCACGGATGGCTGCATAGGCAGATAGCGAAGCGGCGGCAGCGGCGGCGTGAAGACCTAATGCGATCAGCTGAACGGATGCTCCTGTGTTTGTATCTCCGTGCCTCTTCCCACTAGGGGCAGATCCCTGTGGAGCCGCTTCTCTGGAGACCCAGACCCCTTCCCAACAGGTCTGGAGAGGGTCCCGGTAAAGCGAGTCCCTGGCAGCCTCCTGGCTCCAGCGCGGAGGTTTCAGGCACCAAATTGTTATTCTGGGCACAGGTGGATAGAAGTAAATGATTTATAAATGTGAGAGCTGAACGGCCGTTTGCTGGTGTCCTCAGGACTGCCTGCTCTGCTGTCTGCCCTCCCCACTGCACAGGCTCCTTCCTGCTGCTGCCTCACATGGAGATTGATCAGTTTATAATTATTCTTAAAGCATCTACATGTAAGTGGGAGTAGGCTGCACGTTTGTCACTGCGTGTGGTTCTGAAGCAGCCCGTGGTCTTTGCATATTTCAGTGAAACCTGTGGAGGTTTGTCTCCTGGAGCCAAAATCAAATGTGGTTCTGGGGACCCTCGTTTCCTTCCCATGCTGGGCAGCACTGATCAGCAGTGCCAGACCAAGCACCCACCTGGCAGTGGTGGTGGAGAGAGCAGCACTTGAGAGGGGTTTGGATCCAAGAGGAAAGAGGGAATGGGGATACCATGTGGAGACTGATCCTGTGTCCCTTCTGCATGCTGCACAGAACATCACACTCTGAGCAGCCCTGTAGGCTTCAGGGATGCTTAATGTGTGTCTCCCATACAGCACGACCCATGAGTGGGACCTGAGCCTCCCAACGTGGTGCCAACACTGCTCAAGCAGCACCTGGCTTTCCCGTCTCCACTCTATTCCAGAGAAAGGGGACCAGGCTGGTGGTTTCAGATCTCTGCACATGGCTGATGTCACATTTGTGAAGCAGAGCTGGGTTAGGAATGCGCCCAGAGACAGGAGCCACAGATGGACGTCACTTGTTCACCACCTCACAAAAACCAGTGCAGTGGTGCTGGAAAGGTTCAGTCTTTAGCTGGAGCCAGCAACAAGGTATGAATTTTACCACCTTTGTGTTTGCATTGCATTAGTTATGTGTGTGTTTCATCTTAGACCCATGTAAGCATCTGTGCTGTGCCTGGCTACTGGAGGTTGGCAGTTTCCTTTCCGAAGGTTGTGTTTTGCTTTAAAAGCAGACAAATGCAGGAACTTTCCTTTCTGGCTACAGGACTTGAGAAGCGATTTGCAGTTGTGGCAGACAGAAAAAAGGACCTTGTGTTTCTGCTGTTTCTGCTTGCAGCCTTTCAGGCCCAGATCCTTGACCCCCCCGGTGTCCCCCCCCTCCCCCCCAAATCCTTTTTGCAAGTAGGTTTGGCCGGCAGCAGAGTCCCCTCTAATATTGGTTCACAGTTGCAGTTTAAATGCCTTAAATGCACAGCCTGTGTTGGATGTGCTAACACAGTCTGAGTGCAGCAAAGGAAAGTCATCACTAAGGGTGAGGGCTGAGAAGCCTACCTGGAAAGCTTTAAGGTGATGGAGAATAATGGGCCTTCAGCATCCATCTGTGTTAGCTCTTGTGCCACCACCTCCTGCTCCCTCAAGTGGATCAGACCAACAGGACATGATTTTTGTTTTAGTCACACTGTTTTCTTGTCTGCTGTCCAAAGAGAAATTGTGCCTTGACAAGACCAGTAGGAGTGCCTATTGCAGCTCCTGTTAAACTAGGGAAATGGCTCAGATGTAAATTTGAAGGATGCTTTACATGGCAAAAGCAGTGCACACACCTGATGCTGGTACAGGATGGGGTTGGGTCTGATTTAAGGACAGTGAAGAAGCTTTGCAGCCAGCAGCTGTCATTGCAGGTGGGAGCAGGCTGGCTCTGGAGCCGCTGGGTATGGAGGGGTCTTCACTGAACTGATGGGGAGGAGATTGTGCAGGGGTTTTCCCATTGTGAACTTGCTGATGCACCCTCACTGCAGGCCTACATTATGTTGTGTTATGGTTTTTGTCATGTTTCATTTACACTTTTATAAGTTCCACAGATATTTAAATACTTTTTGAAGAAGTGCCAGCTGGACAGATGGCAGTTGTACATGCTGCTGCACACACAGTGCTGGTGGAGTGGTGAGCATCCCTGGGAAGAGAAATGCAACTGGTGGAGCAAAAATCGGGTGACAACAGGACTCTGTTGTCCTGTTGACGAGGAGCAAGATGGGTGGGTGCTCTCAGTGGATGGGGTAGTATCCAGGGGAATCAGCTGCAGGCACCGCGCAGAGTAGACAGGCATGTGAACATGAGTGCTGGGATAGAATTTACCGTGAGGTTTGCAGTAAAAGTCAATCTTTTACTGATCTCTGCTGGTCTTCATGCTTGTAAGTTCATGCAAAAGCAACTGATTTGAGGTTATCATTTGACCTGTTGATAAGAGATGATGGTGATGCAAAGGAATTGTTTCTAAGTGGCTGCTAAAGGTAAATCTTCTAAAACCACCACTCAGAGATTTGAACCTAAGGAATATTGTAGCACTTTGGTCAGTAACGTGCTGAGCATATTGCATGATGTGTGCAGAAACTGTTCTACATACCTGCAGTCTATGAGGTGATTTGATTATGATTTGGGGAGTCACCTCCTTAGTCATGAGAGATGGTCTCTATTATGGCATTAGCCACAGGACGCTGCTGCGATGCATCTTATGGGACATTTGCTGGCCTGTGCTCTGCAGGAAGCTGGACTAAATAGTTTTCATTCCCAATAATTTGGCACCTCCATTTCCCTGTTTCTCTGTCTTTCTACATCTCTCTGTGATGTTGTCTTTGTCCTTCCCTCGTGATCCCTGAGCATGTACACACTGAGGTCTGTGAAGGTACATGGACCAGCAGGAAACTGTGTGTTTGCAATCACTCCCCATGAAGCAGAGTGTTTCCTGTTATTCAGCTGCCTCCAAATGTGACTTGAATGTATATTCCTTCCTGGTATTGTGTGTCTAACTGTGGGATCCCTTTGTGCTGAGCTCAAGGGAGATGGACAGTCTTAGGCCAAATTAGCTTACTATCTTTGTCCTTCCTCTTTGAGTGTTTTTCAGCCTCAGAAAACACATTCAGCTTAAAGTACTGGTATTTTTCCAAGTGGTTCCTTTGATGTTCTTGGCTGCTATTATGTTTTAACTGCAGCTGTTTGTTGAAGAGGCCAATGTCCCTGTGGTGTCACCAGCACCTTGCGTCACTGCTGTCTCAGGTGTGCAGGGTCCTGCACCACACCACAGAGCTCTTGAGATGTTACCCCCTCCTCCCATTCAGACCCAGAGCTCCAGGGGTCCTTGACTGGAGCTGCTCAGCCAGACCATGTGGAGCAACACGGTGGATGAGAAGACCTTATGCTGTAGTAATCACAGTGTGGCACCAGCTCAAGTCTTCAATTAAGTCTGCTTTTGTTTCCTGCTTCAAGGCTTGGTCTTTTGGCAAGTGCAAGTAATGTCTTGTTCTTTGGTTTTAGTGGACCAAAATAAACCTGAGTGGAGAGAAAGTCACCTGAGCCATAAAGAATTGAATGTTTCCAGTGTCTGCCCATCCCATAAAACAGCACAAGGGTCCCACTGGTGCAGTGGTTAAATGCGCCCTTTGCAAGCTGGCCTTGCAGTTGACACCATCTCTTCTAGCTTTGAAAGGAGGAGTAGTTGAGTCATGGCAATCAGTCTGCTGTCTTTGGAGCCCATGAGTTAGGTTGTTGTCTCACAGCACTGCTGAGGTGGCCAAATAGGTTTTGTATGGCAAGAGGTGCCCCATCCTTCCACAAACCACAGACATGGCAATCAGTCCAGGGTGAATCCAGAATCAGGGATCACAGGGGAAGGGTAAGGGCAGCATCACAGAGAGATGTAGGAAGATAACTGATAAAGAAATGGGAGGTGCCAAGTTAATTTCTCTCAAAACAATGCAATAAGTTGGTGCCCAGCACTGCTCCAACTGAGTTTCATGAGTTTAGAAACCATTTGCATAGGTACCTGGTGGCATGCGAAGAGTGAAGCAGATCTGTGTAAGGAGGTAGTTACAGTCCATTAACTGGATGGAATAGAGGAGTGCAGCAGAACCTTCCTGTCCTCAAGAGTTCTGTGCACTCAGAAAGGCTGTGCATTAGTCAGCATTGGGACAGGATGCCACAATGGGGGACAACTGGTTTATGTCCTCAGTTCTAATTGTTTACATGATGAACAGAGCAGATGTAGATGGGCATTTTGGTACTGGCATCCTCAGCAGTCTCATACAATATCTAATCCCTGTCTCTGCTGGTGCTCAGAGCCAGGGCACAGCGCGGAGCCATCGGGGTACTGCGGGGGGTGTTGGGGCAGTGTGAAGCTGGGATGTTTCGGTGTTGTTCCTTCACCAAATGGGTGGAAACAAACCCCTCAGCTCCTTGCACAGCTTGGATATAAGCTAAGATTTTTGCCGGCTCAACTCACAGCCTAAATTAAGCACATGTTGTGTCTAATACTAATTTGGAACAGTAATGGAGGCAACAAAACAGCTCGAGTATTAGAGAAGTGTAATGCTTTTGGTGTGTGGATTTCCTGGATGAAGAAGCACCGTGGGGCTCTAGGCCCAGTTGTGGGTTTTCAGCTGCTCAGAATCAGGCTTCAAATGCTTGATCCCAGAAGGGTTTGGTTTCTTCTTTCATTGCTAGCTCCCAGAGCCCTAGAAAATCTTGCAAAGCACTGCAGTGTGTCCAAAGCATATGAGAACTGTTGTCATTAATGTAGGGTTTTGTTTGCCGTTTCCCTTAGTTTTAGTGATATAAACCAGATCAGTGTAGTTCTGCCCACACTGAACCAGAGCGCTTCTGCTGCAGTTGCTGGGTTGGTTTCAGGTTTTCCTTTCTCCCCTTGCTCCATCAGACCCTGTCAATGGAACCGTGCCGGGTGGTTTCCATCCTCACCAGGTCCGCAGCCCCGGCTCGGCCCTGGTGCAGGGGCCGCTGCTCCCTGCGGAGGGTGCCGGCTCCATGGGCAGTGCTGGGCTCCGCGGGCTCTGGAGCCAGCACCGGGTGCAGAGCTGGGATCTGCCCCCCCCCCCCCGGAGCTCCCCACTGCTGGTGCGAGCGGGGGCTCGGCTGTTGCCTGGTAACTGCAGCCGCGTTTGGAACGTTCCGCTGCAGCCAGCCCCGGTGGCGCCTGAAAGGAGCGGCTGCTCCCCAGGAGCGGTTGTTCCCCAGGAGTGGTTGTTCTCCAGGTGCGGTTGTTCCCCAGGTGCTGTTGTTCCCCAGGAGCGGTTGTTTCCCAGGTGCAGTTGTTCCCCAGGTGCGATTGTTCCCCAAGTGCGGTTGTTTCCCAGGTGCTGTTGTCCCCTGGAGCGGTTGTCCCCCAGGAGCTGTTGTTCCCCAGGTGCTGTTGTTTTCCTGGCTTGGTTCCATTTCACTTGTGCTCCAAAAAAGTCTTTCAGCTCCAGCTTCCCTTTTCTGCTGCTTTCCTCACATCTGGTCCCACAAAGAGGACAGTGTCCATGCCCGGGAGTGAAGCCCTTTCAATCTCCCGTCTTGGCCCTTTGGGGACCGTTTCAGGGATGAGATGTGAGAGTGTGTCATTCCAATCCTGCAGGATGGAGGCTTACCCTTGGGAAGGTGGTGAATCTGCAGTGTTAGTAGGAACAGAGTTTAGCTTCTGTTTATTCCTTTGCCCTCTGCCTCTTAGGAGTTACCCTGGTAATGCAATTGCTGTGAAATCTGCCTGAAACTCTCAAAGAAGGTGAAATGGGATGAAGGAAAGAGATTTTCTAGAATAAATTGTAGGAGAAGAAACCTTTCCTTGGTAGTTCCCTTTCATTGGTTTTTATTTGATTTGGACTTTCACTGTGATGAACATCAAATCTATAAAAGTTTCTGTGCATCAAAAAAGTGCCAATACATAAACCAAGAAATGCTGCTCCATAGCCCAATTAAAAGCAGGTATAATTCCAGCGCACCAGTGCTCTCTCAGGAGGTAGCGCTGCCTGACACGAGTAAGCATCACTCACACGTTTACAAACATCTGCCAGTATTATTTCCTGAGGCAAAGGAACATATAGCACAAGCTCCTGGCTGAGCTCATCCTGGCTTTCAGAGCTGTGCATGTAAAGAACCATAAATGCTTACAGCAAATACCCTCTTGTGCTGAAATGCTTTGGTGGGAACTGGGTACCTGGGAAGCAGCACCCGCTTGGTCTCCATCACTGCCAGAGGCTGTGAAGCATAAACATGGATGTAATAAATCAGGGAATGGGAAGAGCCCGCTCACACTCTGTACCGCAGGGGATTGCTCAAGACCGGCAGCACAGGAGTCAGCCGCTGCTCAGAGCTGGCACGCTCTGAGAGCTGGAGCCAGACCTTCCAAGCCCACGCTTAGTGTCCTTTTAAGAACTATTCATTCATCAGAGTATTTCATATAATCTGGCAGGAAATTATATTTACGATGCTTTTAGCTCCATTTAGGACTTTTTTTTAGTACTACTTCTGGGATGTAAATTATTTAAAAATCATCAATTTAGTTCTTTACATGAAGAGGTGAAAGCTTAACCAAAAAGCTTTCCTGTTCATGGCACTCAAATTCTGGGGCAGATCTATGTGGTTTTGCTTAATTGAACACCTAAAGAAAAAAAACCCTTGGCCTCATAACATTTTTAGTAGAACTAAATGTTAGATTTATTTAGCCCCATTGACTTTTGAAATACAACCACTAACAGCTTCTGTTTAAATATTGTCCTCCAGAATGGCTAAAGCATTTTAGCACTAAGCATTAGATCCCCTTATGGAGCACTTGCTGTATCTGTGTCCCTTGCACAGCATCTCCGGTGCTCTAGCCACTATTCCTGGCAGTGGGGCAGGATGGTCTCCTCTAAGGAGGAGGTGTTGGGTTTGGGAGAGACAGCTCAAGACTCCCATCCCTGCAGCAGGGATCCCCTGGGGGTGCCCGGGGAATGATGGGGCTCAGGACAGAGCCTGGAGCCCTCCTGCTCCACGTTGCCCATGCAGAGATGGGGAGGTGCCCATGGCAGTGCTTGGTGCCAGCTCTGCATCCGCTTCTTCCCAACAGCCAACCTGATCCTGGGTACCAGCAGAGCTTCTCATGTGGTATAACCTTCTGATCACAGCCCTTGTCCTTTGTCCTAAGGTGATGTTTTGGGTTGAGTATGGTTCTTTTGTCTTGGTAGTTCTTCCAAAGAAGTAATGGCAGCAGTGCCTATGAGGTACTTGAACATAGGGCAGATATACAGCAGATATAAACAACCTCAAAGACCAAAGACAAATGTGGAAATAAAGCCAAATAAAAGATGTCTGTATGGATACCGTTTTCCTCTCAGAATGTTTCCAATCCCAAACTAACCCTCAGAAAGGAGATATGGGGTGGAGCCACAAAACTGGCTGCTGCAAGGAAGGGACTGCTCTAATTGCACAAGAGGATTGCAGTGAATGGTTTTGACATTCTTTCAAAACCAAAATACATCTGTCATGAATAAGAGTGTGAGAACTTGCTAAATATTCATGAATCTGAGTTTTCTTTTGTTCCAGTTATTTAGGGGGAATATGGGATGCTTCCTCCCTACCAGTTACTGACTGGCTGGTCCCTGTTGGTGCAGATCTCAGGGCAGGAGGACACACTTTCATCAAGGTGCTGTGCCTGACGCTGACCTTAAAATCAGTATGTGAAGAGGTGGTGGTTGCAGGCAAGTGTCGCTGCAGATGCACTGGAAATGCTGGATTCCCCATCGTCAGTACATTGATTCCATTTTCATTTGGGAGCTTTGTTGTCGGTGAACTCATTACATTGTGACCTGCAAGCAAGACTTGCATTTATGCTCTGGAAAAGTCAGCATATTTGCTATAGGTTATTATACTCCTGAGGCTGGAGTTGTTTAAATGCATGTGATGAGAGGGCTGTTTAGAAATATTTCAAGAAAGAACTATAAAAGCAGGTTCCAAGGGTACTTTTTTATGGCCAGAATCTGTTCTCTTGCCTAAATGTGACATACTAAAAAGGCAGCACTCTGTTTATAAAACCAGCGTGGAATCGCAATGCCTGTGCTCATTGTTGCTGATGAATAGGGGGTGGCAGCAGCACTGATGGAGCTTGCTTGGAGGTTGATTTGCCTCAGTTATTGCTTTCTTTAGGAGGACTTGATGCTTTTTTTGCGTGTGACTTCCAAGTGATGCTGGAAATCCCAGATCCAGCACAAGGTGCAGTACATCCAGAGGGGCTCTGCAGAATCCTGCAGGAGTCTCAGGTAATTTATTCCCTGTGTTTAAAGGGCACAGGGAATAAAAAAGGAATTGAAGTGGGGAAAAGACAGAAAGCACAACAGGATCATCTTAGAGCAGCAAGATGGTGATTGGGCAGTTGAAAAGTCTCCTCCTGAACAACTTCTTTATTCTTAACTTTATCAACAGATGTATTTCCACTGGGACCATGATCACACTGTGCTGTATTGCTCTGCCCTATTCTCCTCAATCCTTTTCACCCCTTCTCCTTACGTTTAACCTTAACCACTTAACTGGGTATTAGGTTATTGTAGGATGTTTTTTTTTTCTTCAGAAGTCTTCCAATTTGTTTCAGTTGATGAACAAAGGACTCAAATTTCCTTTTAAGCACTAATTGGGAATGTGCTTTGTACTTCAAGTGAAAAATGCTCTGAACATCCTTGTGCTGCTGACTGGGCTGAGGATATTTACATGACTTATGGTTCTGTTCCGTTATTAAGCGGCAGCACAAGTTTTGACCCTGTTGTCAGGGAGAGAAAGCAGCAGCTATTACACAGCCTGGTGCCATTTGAGATTAACCAAGTTCAGGTTTTGTTTCAATTATGGGGCTGGTTGGTTTGCCAGTGTCAACAAGCTACAATCTATCAGCTGGCTGGGCGGATCTTGCTGGTTCATGCTCCCCATGTATCCCATTGTCCTGCAGCAGCTGGTGCTTTCCTGCAGGATGCTCTCACTGCCCCCAGCAAAGGAACACCCTTTGTAGAGACCAAAGTAATTGGGTTTCCAGAAATCAGGGATACACAAAACCTGGACTATTTCAGCCTCAAGCTCAACTCCTGGATCACTGCTGCTAGTTTTAACAGCTGGGGCCACTTGAGGTTGCCTGCTCCTCCCTCGTGGCTGTGAGGTGCAGCACCAGCAATGCCCTCGAGTGCCGGTTTCTGCAGGAGAAACAACAAACATCGACAATGAACATAAGGACAACCTAACCCGGGTGTTAATGGCTCGTGTGCGAAGCTGAGCTTTGGTTCAGGTGCAAAGGTAAAGGGTTAGTGTGTGTTGTGGATCAAAGTTGGAATACTTGGGATCAGCTGCAAAAAATCTTTTTCTTCTGTTTTCAACCTAATCAGGAGACAGTTCAGTTGTCTTTGGGCTAGCAGTTCTTTCAGCCTGAAACTCAGCTTTGTCAAAACCAACTGAGTGAGCTCAAACATTGACCTGAGAGGAGCATCTCCTCATCCCGGTTCGGTTCCAGCTACTCACTGCATCCCAGGATATTTGACAGCACTGCTTCTGATAGCATTTTCACAGTCAAAGTCAGAGATCTTAAAATCTCCTGGAATTATACGATTTCCAATAGCAATTCTTCCTGTAATAACACTGCGGCTCCTTCTCTTCCTGCCTTCCAGTTCACCTCATGCTGACTCAGCAGCCTCCCAGTGTCAGTGAATCCACACTCCTTTCAGCAGCTTAGTCCCTTATTTTGGTTTGGGTTTTCTTGGTGAGATCTGAACATCTTCATCTAACCCAGGGCTCTCTGGAACACTGAATTGATGAACCTTGCTCCTCAAGCTCTTCCTTTCAAACAGGAACCAATGAATGACTTAATTTCACAGCTCTGGGGCTGCTGCCTGGATTGGCACCAATGTAACTGGCAGGTGTCTGAAGAGCTGACAGAGCCGATGCTGTCAACTCTGCACATGGGTCTGAGGGAGTATCACACACTGGTGGTTTCTGTGGGCTTGAGGCTTTTTCACTTCTGGAGTCCAACCAGGAATTTCACTCAGTAAAGCAATTTATTGTCCCCACTCTTTGGCCAGTACTCACCAGGGGGCCAATTAAAATAGTGCAGTGCTTGTTAATAATAACTCAAAGTAACTTTTCAGTTCAGTTCTGGTTTATTTAGGGTTGCACACTGGGACATGCCCAGCATGCTTCAAAAGACCAAGCGCATTGCATGGACCAGACCTACCTCGGGCTCTCCACTCTTTTAACTGTGATTTCCAGGGCAGCAGATGGCTTTTTTACTGAGCCTCAGTGGAAATACCAATAAATTAAGGAGAAACTAGCACAGGGTTTATGTGTCGTTTATATCCCACTTCACTCCTGGGTGCTGAAGTGGAATTTCAGTTAAAAATGCTGTTCTGGTTCCTTGCAGCAATGATGGACAGTGTCTCTGCATTAGTCATGTACTACATAATAAACCCATGATGTGATTTACATACATTACTAAGTAAATGGACACACATCCATAATCTCATAAACTATTGAAGCTCCAGTGATTTCATTCCCACAGTTAATGAGTTGCTAGAATTAATTACAAATTTGGTTGATGATATTCACCTATCAGGCTTTATTTAATCCTCTCCCCTTTGAAAAGTGAGCATGTGCTTATGTTACTTGTCCTCAAGGCAACTCTGACCTGTGTTTTGTTTCAGATACATGATTAAATCTTAGTAATCTCCATGGTATCCCTTGCTGAAAAGAGGGATTGTCTTTAGCTGTGCTTTAGGGTAACTGTGGATGGTGGCAGCTTTTGTGTATGATCAGAAAGTATGGGTATTTTGAAGGGGGAAACAATTATTTTCTTAGGCCTATTGATAGAGCTGGCAGATGTAAAACTGTTTCATGCCCTTCCTGCTGGCTATTGCTCATGCACACACAATGCCTCTGGCCTCTGGATGTGGGGAATTCCTCGAGAACCCCTCAAGATAAAGGCATCTGTCAGGTCAGAGCCTGATTGCCTCTTGATCTAAAAATGCATCAGCCCGCGGGAGCTCTGGGACTCGGTGCATTCTGATGGAGTTGTACAGGACGGGTCCTGAGGGTCCTCCTGCTGCTGGGGGCAGAGTGGGCCTGGTACAAGGCACAGCCTTTGTGCACTTGCTTTGCTGGAGGACTTTAGAAAATATCCCATCTTCATCTCTTGGACTAAAAATGCTTCCTGGGCTCTTGGACACTTCAGCTTTCCTTGGAACTCTTCCCCAGATGGTTTATCTTTGTCAAATGCAAGTTTTGCTCTTCTCTGCAGCCTGGCCTCCCATCAGTGCTGTGATCCAGACCCCCAAAGTCCTGGGTTGAGAAGGCTCACACTGCGCTTCCCTGTGAGAGTGTGTTCAGCTGACTCCATAAGGACATATCATAAACTCTACCAGTTCGGTACAATGATAATTTTCCTTAAAAAGTGGCTGTAAGTGTGAATTTAATCTACTTATTTTTGATGTCCAGTGAAGTTTTAGACAGCAATTTAATCATTATTATTGCTATTGTACAGCTTCCCTCTGGAGGAGCTTAAACCATCTCAAAAAGGGAACCAACATAATGAGTCTGACAGAATTTCAGAGGGAGCGATTAAATTCAGGATAATGAGTTCTGCTGAATTTTTAACGTTAGTGTAACAATTCACACCACTGCAGCCTGTTCATCCTGGCCTGACTGAAATGTGCAGTTGGGAATTGGGCTGTGCAGGTGTGTGTGCCACCAAGGCTGTTCCTTATACAGAAAGACCAAGACAAAAGGAATGCTGCAAGTTCCTTGATGCCAGCCAGCATTCCCAAATTCCATGCCTGTGCCAGGCACACCTCGAGCCCCACGTGAGGGTGTGGGGGTATCTGCCCTATTCCTTCCAGTAGCTGCAGGGAAAGTCCCAGACTCTGTTAGAGGAATGTGGCAGCTGGACCAGGATTTCTTCCATCTGGAATGATGCACTGGTGAGAGAAAGCAGAAAGCACAAACCAGCTCACACTTAAGACAATAAAAGAGAAGCAGCAGCCCCAAATGCTGGTGTTAACTCTGGTTTAATCAGCCCACCCTACTGCTCCTGCCCACACAGAGCATCGGTTGCTAAACCCATCTGTGAAATGTGGCATTGGACTTGCATTGGCTGAGAATGAACAATACATCTAATGGCTGCCTAATCTGTCATGTGTTTTTTTTCTGGTGTGATGATGTGCCAGGGTAAAAGCTGAAATGTCTCATTTATTAGCTCAGTATTAGGAAGTATAAGGACGTAATTAGGATTTGGAAAAATTAGGTTAAATACCCATTTCCTGATGCAGGGACATTAAGGCTCATCCTGTTTCACATTAATGTCTGAACTGGAGGGCAGGCAGGTCAGCAGCCCTTTAATGGGTGCAAATAACACTGGACATGCTTGAGAGCACCTCAAGTGTTTAACTCCAGCTAATCTGACTCACGAAGACCTGCAGGAGTCCTATGTCCTCACAATATCACTGCAGGCTAAATTGCCCTTGTCCTTGCTTCTCCTTGGTAAGCTAAGTCCTGTTTGCAGTTCAGATCTCACCAGCTTCTTGATGAAATGGATGGTCCTATTGCTGCTGTCCTGCCCTCACTCCTCTGACTCTTCTTCACCCCCTTTCTCAGTTTCTCACCCCTCTCTGATGCTGTGGCACATGAAGGGAACTCAGTGCCCTTACGAGAGGTGCACACTGCCAAAGCCTCCCTATGCCAGGCCAATTAAATCTGCTTCTTTCTGGGTGCTTGGATCAGCTTTCCTGAAGGGCCTGATGTTTGGAGATGCTGTAACCTCTCTGAGAGAATTATACTGCTGGGCTCTTAATCTTTGAGCCAGCTTGGAAATGCATATTCCCAGGATAAACAGAAAGGCACAGGGAGAAGTTCTTAAGCAGGCACCAGTAGCTGTACATTGGTGATTTCTGAGTGCTGGGCTGAAATGGAGCAAACTCTCCCAAATCCAAGCATATCCATAGTCCTGCACTCCTGCAGAGTCATGGGATGACTTTCAGTGTGGAGTCAGGAGCTGTCGGTTTGCTGCAAAGAGCCACCCTCTGTTGATAGACCCATGGCATTTCCTTTGAAATACTGATGAATCAGCTCAGCCTTGTCTTGCTGATGAAATTCAGTAGCTAATTGATCCCCAGACAAGCGGCCTTTGGATGAGGCATGGCCGTTGGATGAGGCATGGCCATTGGATGAGGTAGGGCCTTTGTTTGGAGATGACCCTCAGAAGACCAGGTTTTTCTTGAAGAAACTATTTTAAAAATAGTTACTTTCCACTGTGTCCCCTGGCAAATGGGGAGTGATGTTGTGTAAATGCTCGTTGAAAAGCGTTCTCGAGATGAGATCATTAGGATATAAAAAGGGTTTCTTAACAGAGACAGCTTTTGTTGGAAACCTTCACTGGTGGTAGATTGGGAGTAATTAAGTGCAATGTAATTTAATGACTCAAAACAACACAAGAGCCTTTGGCATCGCAGTTTCTGAGAGCGCAGCTCCTGGAGAAGCCTCCTTGTCTGAACTGAGCAGCGAACCAGGGGCTGCCCCGGGGGCAGTCCCTGCCGCAGCCACCCTCCGGTGCTGTCCCGGTGCGGCCCCCGCGCTGCGCTGCCCCCGTCCCCACCGCACTGCCTTGCTCTGCTCTCATCCCCATCGCGCTGCTCCCGCTTCCCTGTCCTGGCCTGGAAGCTACTGGGGACGCTGACATCGGGTCTCTGTGGCCGGCAGCTTTGGCTGTTATCTGCGTTCCTGTTGTCACCAACAGTGATGTGCATCCTCTCTGTGTGCCTCCTAATCCTCCTTGTGCTGCTGGGTGCAAGCGGTGGTTTCTACACCAAAGCGGAAAACCCAAATGCAAACGAGAAACAGCGTTCAGTGATTTACATGGGAAGTGACTCTGCTGCGGGTGTTGTGCTCCAGCTGAGCGATGTACAGGAGTGTTCTGGAGGACAGTCAGTCCTGTGGTGCTTTTTAATTCCTCCTAGACACATGAAGATGAGAAGTTAATTTTCATGTCTCTTCTGTAGCTGCTTTATAATTAATTTCTCTGAACCAGTTTGTTTTTCTGCTGCCAGACCCTTCAACACTTGTATGTAAATTATCAACATCTGACGCTTGCTTTCTTTGGAAAAGAATACAGGGCAATCATCAGATAAAAGTCATTACATATTCAGAGCTATTCTGCTTCACTGATAATAAAACATTCTTAGGGGAAGGTGACCTTTTTACAATAGACTTATTAATGTCAAGGACTTCAGAATTGTCTTTTCTCATTACAAGTCTTACCAAAAGCATTAAAAAGAGTGCAGCTTATGATCTTAAATATATGTCAAATCACAGCCCTTACAGACATTTCCACAGAATGTTATTTATATAACCCATTTTTGTGTTTTCTGTGGCAAGTATTGAGAAGATTAACAGGACTCTGTGTTCATGATGGCTTCTGCTTCTGGCCTCATTCTAGGGCTTCCAGAGAAGGTTTCCAACACTTGTGGGCACGGCCTTGGAGATATTTCCTGGCTGCTTCTGTGCTGCGCTTGAGATGGACTCATCCGCGCTGCTGCCTCTATGGAGGAGCAAGGAGTGGGGACAGTCTGAGGTGAGGACATACACAATTGTTCTGCCAAGCGAACTAACGAGAACTCTGCTGTATTATTTAAAGCAGGGTTTAAGAAAAAGCTGCTAGTGCCAATTGTAAACACGGAGGAGGATGTTTGCCTCCCTGGGGAAGGATTAGCTCCTCTTTGAGAGGAATTAGAGCACCCGCTGCATTAAAAAGAAGCCAGTCCCAAGCAGCTCATTCGGAGGGCACAGGCTGGTGAGAGAGCCAGAAAGATGCAGGGTGCAAAGCTGCAAGTCCAGGGAAGCTGTGTGGGAAAAGAATAAAGTAAGTCTGGTTGGTGGTTATTGCATGGGATTGTCTAGTTAAATGAGCTGGTTTGTGAAACTGGTGTGGAAGCAGAGGAGAGGATTTGGAGTGTTTTACCTGAAATGTGTGACAGGCTTTAGAAAAGCAAGAAGAAAGAGGAAAAAGAGAAAACTGGGACTTAACTTCATAAATTTATCTTTGAAAACATTCACAGGATTGAAAGGTGAGCCCATTTACCCAGTGAGTTACAGTGACAATGCAAGTGACAACTAGATAGGTCTCTGTCGTCAAATATTCCCATACACATGAGGAGAACATCAACTCTTTCACTCTGAAAGCTTTTTTGTGTGGTTCTTGCTCTGTGAAGTTGCTCTGGGAGATGGATGGATCCTTCTCCCTGCCATGGAGGAGTAACTGCTGCAATTGTTGATGCTAAAGCAGGCAGGAGCCACCCCTCCTGCTTCCTCACCAGTGCTGCCTGTATTACACCTCTGCTGGCAGGTTTGTGTCTGGTGCTACCTGAAGTGGAAAGCTCCCATCCTACCAGGAGAGCGGTTTAATCCTGTGCTCGATGGGATCACTGTTAATCCTCCCCTGGCTGCCTCTGTCTCCAGTGATGGATAAAGATGAAGTGAGCTGCAGGGCTTGTCACAGCGCTGAGCTGCCCTAAGCCACAGCTCACCCCTGTCAGCAGTCTCCTGTTGCTCCAAGTGCAGGGGCACATAAGCCCCGACATTCCCAGGGCCCCATTGCCCAGGGATAATGGCCACGTGCAGAGAACCTGTACCAGAAAATGGACTTTCTTCTTCTTTCTGAATCTTCTGGCTTTCCTGAGAGAGTTGGTGACATTTCTCACCAAAAGGCTTTTCCATTGCACTGGTCCAGGATATAGGGAGCCCACTGTACAGTTGTAGTTAAGCGGAGTTACCTTTATCTTATGGGAGATCACCACTGCCTGGGCATCTCTGTCAGTATTGTGTCCCTCAGTGTGGCATCTGTGTTTAAAACTGATCCCTCCAGTTTGTCTGCCATAGGAAGTCATTTTAATTGTATCTGTAATCAGGGGGTTGGGTCCTCCAGTGCCTCTGGGGCTTCCAGAAAAATAAGGGACCTTGATTAATGCAATCACAACAGCGAGTGAGCCAGGACTTTGTAACTGCAGGAGCCTTGACATTGTCTGCTGAATATGTTGAAGGCAAATTATCCGCGGCATATTATTTTGATCACTTCCTTCATTATTTGGTCTTAATCCTAAGTTGATACCTTAGGCTAGATGATAAAATTCTCCCATTGCAAACAAATTATACTCCCCACTCTGAGGGTTTTGGTTGCTCTTGCCAATGTGATTTCCTGGAGGTGGGCTTCTCCTCCTGCCCTTCCGAACCATGTATTTTTCATGGCTATTTTTCCATTGAAGGAGATCAGAAATCAGACCTAACAAATCTGCTTGGTTTTTATCTGAGGCAGCTGTGCTGGGACAGAACCCATCATTCAGATCTGTTACCTTTTACACAACAGAGATAAATTAATTACAGGGCTTTCCCCTGACATCCAGGCTCTTGCCTGCAAATGTTCACATAAAAGATGAATGACAATGAGATTCTCATTACAGGTTGATGAATTAGCCTTTTCACTTTGGTTACAGCAAAGTCTACTTCATGGTCAACAGCCTTGTTTAGGCCCAGATATTTTTTCCTCTCTTTGAATTAAAATCAAACAGTTGCTGTCAAACGACTTCTCCTGGTGCAATCCATTATTTTGTATTGGCCATTACAGTTTTTCACTTTTCCAGAGAATTTGCTGACTGATTTCCCAGGAAAAATATTAGCAACAGCATCTTCCTCCTTTTCTTGAGTGCAATGTGCTGCAAACCTAAGGCTGCCTTAAGTAGAAGCCGTCTGTAAAACAAAGAAGAACGAGAAGACATCACCCCTGCAGTCCTGGGCATGACCCTCCAGTGAGGGACCTGCAGCTGCCTCAGCCCCTCTGCTGCCCACACTTTGGTGTCTCAGCAGGCAAAGCAGCCCCATCTCAGCTGGAGGGTTCAGTGGAGGGGAGGTGGCTCTGTCCCGTGTCCTCTTGCTCTGCCTCTGTGCTATTGGGTGTTTGGGGAGCTTGGAAGCAAGACTGAACCATGAGGTCTTTGGCGTTATCAAGGGAGAGATGCTCTGAAATCCTGCTCATCTTCCTGCAGTGCCTCTTTCCTGTCTCTGTTGTGCTCATGCACAGCACTGTTTTCATTCTGCTGCTATCTGTTTAAGTAGCAAAATCTTAACATAAATATTGTCTTTGGCTGGAGTGGATGTGGTGACACAAAGCCAGAAGGGATGGAAACCAATTCTCCTGCACTAAAGCCAAGTGGGATGACAAGGGCTGCCCCGGCCCACGGGTGTCCTGATGGAGCCGGGGGGACGAGGTTCCCACAGGCAGCCCAGTCCCAGCAGTCTGTGGGAACCTAGAGCTGCTGCTGCCGGTCTGCTCAAGGCTCCCAGTGCTGCCACTGAGTCCTGGTTCTGGCACATGATGAAAGTTTCCTCTTGGGGTGGATGGGGTGAAGCTGTAGGATTCCAAGAGTGGGAAGGCAGCGCATGCTCAGGTCGTGTGCTGGGCCCTGGGGAGAGCTGAGGTCTGTTGGTCTGATGGTTTGTGTCTCTGACAGCAAATGGTTTTCCTGTGTGGTTTGAAAAGCCATTGTCTACACAAAACCAAAGGCAAAATAACCATTCATTACAAAGAAAGAACATTGTGTTTCTTGCTCGTAGTGCTTGGCAGTTTATCATGTTCATTTGCTTGTATCTTTAAGTGTCAACACCTCCAACAATTTTATTGCACCTGCCTGTGCTCAGAACATTACTAGTGGCAGCTCTGACTGGTGTTCAGGGACAGAAAAAGTCATTTATAATGACCCTAAGTGAAAACATCAAAAATATTGGTAGAAAAATAGTAGCCATAGTGTCAAGCTATCATTATTACGTGGCACTATTGCCTGTACATCTTTTCTGTGTATCCTAATGCTTCCCAGGCCACACTTAACTTTGCCAGCTCCTCTTGGTTTTAAGAGGTTTGTGTGGTTTTGGAAGCACGGAAAGGGCAGACAACAGGGGAAGGGGCTCACAAGGCACTGCAGGTGCTGCAGGAATGAGTAATCTCATGTGGGAAATCCCGAATACATCAGATGTAGAAGGGTTGCTGGATGGAATTTCCTGGAGCGGAACTAAGCCCTTTGAGAAGTGGTGCTGGCATCCTGTCCGCAGCAGGCTGACACTTGACTGGCAGGAGGGATTGAGCTGCTTTGCAGGACATGAAATGTCAATACTATTAATTTTATGGTGCAGCAGCCAAAATGCTTGTAACTGTCAAGGACTCCCCTCAAAGTAACATCAGTCTATCTGTGGTGCTGGAGTGCAGAGAATTTCACTTACTTGTGCTTAGACTTCTTTATGTAAAATAATAGTAATAACAATTTTCTTAACAGAGGCTTTCAAAGGCAGTTTCTGACATTTATCAAAACTGGAAGTTTTTACTGAAATAGAAATTACATCAGAAAATTGTTTCCTTCAAAAAGCATATAAAATATTTTAAGTGCATCCAAATTATCGCTTACATCTGTTACCTAAATCATTCCTGACTATGGCAAAATCAGACCTAGAAGGGCATCTGCCCCGTCACCCTTGGTTTTTATTTGGTGGTGGTGAGCTGCATGATCCTCTGCAGGCTGGGTTTGGAAACACTGGGTTTGAGAAGGTGATGGCCAGGACTGAGGCCAAGGAGAAGGAAAAGTGAATTCCCTGAAGCTGAGCCACTGAGCCCTGGGCAGTGTTTTCTCTTCCCTCCCAAAGACTGTAAACATGGTAAATTTGGTGAACATTTATTTAGTGCAGCACACTTATCTCGTCTGTATCTGGGGCTCTGTGGTGCTTGTTTATTTGCAGGCCCTGGAGAATTGAGATTTAGTGGCACCAATGTTAATTAGAAGTCAATTTTGGTAATCGCTCAAGAAGTGCTTGTATTCCCATCCAGACGTGGAATGCAATCGCACCGTGTCACAGTGACAGCCAGGCTCCGCGATGCAATTACCATCCTCACGCAGAATATTCAAAGTAATTCCCTGGAGTGCAGTGTAAGGGGAAAAAACCAGCCCAGCAGACACTGTAATTTGCTGTTGGACTTTACACAAAGTGGGAAATGAGCAGAACTTCATAAACATCTTATTTTATGTGAGTCTCACTGACATGAGGAGCGACGGGCACTGGTGCAGCTGTGTGGAGGAGCCCGGCCCCAGCACACGCTGGTGTGTGGTTATCCACATATCCTGGACCAGGAGCATCCCAGGCCAGGCACAGGCTGCAGGACACTTCTCCTCTGGGTCCTTCCACTGCAGCATGTCCTAAAGCCCATTATGTGGTTAATATCTGCAAAGCCTGCGATTTCATTGTTTGATATAATTTTATTCAATAAAGCTGCCTCATTGCATAAAGGTCTTGGTATTTAATATTTAATAGCATAAATCCCACGTGAGTCCTAGGCAGAGGATAGAAATTACATTTTAAATTAAGGAGTGCTCAAAGCCTGCTCTTGTTTCTTTCTGCACTGAAAGGCCAACAGCCATTTGCAAGCACAATACAGCTTCCAGAGCTGGTGTTTGGGTTCTCTCTCAAAATGGCAAGTTATCATCAAAAGATCTGTGGTATTAACTATTTGTGTGCTGAAACAGAGCAGGTGGGAAGCCCTCTCCTGGTAGCATTGGTGATGTGAAGGTGCTGGTCCAAGTCCTGCAGCCAGGGTTTCCCCCAGAGCCATGCTGCACAGGGGATGGCACTGGGCACTGTGTGATGCCCATTGCAGAGGTGGGCACACACAGGGAGCTCATCAGTAGGATATTGGGTCCCGGCAGAGTCAGGCACCTTCCCAGTGGAGTCTGGGCAGGAGCAAGGGTCCCTGGGTGCCTCGGTGATTGTGCTCCTGGGGATGGGAGCATCCAGCTCGGCCTCATGCTCCACCAGTGGTTTTGGTCCAGCTCTGCAGCGAACATTCAGTCACTACAAGCATTTTAATGTACATGGTTCTGGTGGAGATACGCAGCTTGCTCTGCTTTGGGGAACAGGTCAAACATCAGTGTTGAAGTCTGCTGTTTGTTGTGGAAACATGGATCAGCATTTTTCTTTCTCCTCTCTGGTGAAGGCAGTTGCCTCCAGCTGGGTGGTGAGCTGTGCCCTGGTCATTTCAGCGCGATGCTGGGATCCATACAGTCATTTATTGCTCCTGACCCCGGAGAGTCGCCCATCAGAGCCATACACTTACAAATTAAACAAATGCTATTTTGAAGCCCAGTCTGGCAAACACGGAGCAGCCAGCTTGGTACTTACAGCTAGGATTATCCCAAGTGCCTTCAAGACCACTTCCTGAGTAAGCTTTATTTATACATGTGAATAACTGTTTGTGTCCAGGCCAGGCAGAATTCCTCCTCTCAGTCTCGGAGGCGGGGAGGAGAGGCAGGACTGGCTGTACTCCTCCTGTGCTGCTTTGAAAGCCTGAAATGCTCCAAACGGAAGGTCAGACAAAGCGGTTTTTCACATTAATTCCTTTGAGTGGCAGTTAGATTTAGACTCCACCAGCTGCACTATTGGGCTCTCATTACAGAGCGCTCGGTGCTGGGGAGTTTTGCCCTCGCACGGTTTGTAGCTCTGGTGCTACAGGGACCTTTTAGGAGCAGGGGAGCTGCTGGAGGGAGTTCCCTTGATGGACCCTGGGGCCTATTTCTGCTGTGGCTCTGCTGCCCCTCCAGCAATGGGCAGTCAACCACGCGGTGCTTCTGCTCCAGGAGTGAGCTCATGGACAGGAGCCTTTGGAAAGGCTGCGGTGGGAGAGCAAAGCTGCAGCGAGGGCCGTGCAGGGGGTGCAGCATATTCTGCTGCAGCAAAGGCCCCTCTGCCCCTTTCCCAAACCCCTCCAGAGCTGGGGACATTGGTCTAAAGTGTCCTTCCTGAGAAAATCACTGTGAAACACCATGGATGATTCTAGCTGTGGCTGCAGAATGCTCATCTTGCAAACACTTCATGTAGCAAAGTGATGGTAATTTCTTTACTTTCTCTCTGATGTGTTTTAGCACAAATCATTTCCTTTTTGCTCCGGCTGGGATAAGGTTTGAGATGGAATCTGCACCTCGTTTTTTTCTTCTTGAGACATAGCAGCCAGGAACATGTCCAACTTGTCACACAGTTTATAGACCCACACCACAGCTAGCAATAGGCAGTGTCCCCAAGATGTAATTTCTTACAGCCGCAGTGAAATTGGTGTATAAATACATATACACATATATAACATTTCTGATTATGTAATTCCACCATCTGCTGCTTCACATAAACAGTGCTCATATTCCACCTCGGCTCCTTTGCTCCCCACAGGAGTCAATACACGTGCAGCATGGGGCACCTGAGGAGGGGGGACTGTGCCTCTTGTTCTCCTCTGACTGCTCCTTCTTCACGGGAGGTTAGAGGAGTAGAACTTGCACCATGTATTGTACCATTGCCCATTCGTTTCCCACTTACTGTCTTTGCTTTTACATGGGCAGACCAGGCAGATTGTGTTTACTTTGAGAAGCAACTTTGCTGCAGGGTCAGGTGGAAAGAGGAGATTGGCAGGAAAGGAGCAAATCTTCCTTAAACAAAAATGCCTGCAATAATTAGCAAATGTGGCAAGGAAGAGCTGATAAACAAGGGAAAGGTGAGAAGCAAGAGGGAGGCTGCAGGGCATTTAATTAGGATGGTAAATGAAAAGCAGACCAGAATTTCTGCAAGCAGTCAGCAGATGGAGGGTATTCTGGGCCATGGCATTTGTTCAAGCAGCAACTGAAAGCGAGAAACGCATGGATTCAGGACCAGTCTGGAAGGAATTGATGGTTTATTTGTCAGAAGCAAGCCCTGAGGAAGGCAAGGCAGCACTTATGGGGTTTTGCCTGCACTTATGTTTCTGTTGCGGTGTTTGGGGAGCCTAAACCTAGGCAGATCTGCTTCCAAACCTGGAGATCCCACAGCCGGCCATACTCTTCAGTCACAGGTGCCAGCACAGATTGAATGAACCTGCAGTGCAGCACACGTGGGATCCAGCCTGGGTCCTGCTTGGAGCCAAGCCCAGCTGTTGGTCATTCCCTGCTGTCTGCACCCCTGGAGCCTCCGGATGCTCTGCTGGGGTCTTGGTTCCTCCATGGCCCCACAGCTTGTGGTGCAGCTCTGGAGGCTGAGGGGGTCTCAGGTGGGTTCAGTCTGGGGTAATTGGTTCAGGTGGGGCAGGAGGTGGATAAAGGGATAAAAGGCCAGGGGTGACTCCTCCTTGGTTTTTGTGCTGGGTTCCTGTGGCTGTGGGAGGTCTGGGTGACTGCAGCTAAAAGCTGGTGTGTATCAATTTGGGCTCTGCTTCAGAATGGGGGGTGACATCAGGTAAAGCTCTTCTGAAGGCTCTAGAAGGATTCAGCCCCAGACTGCCTCCAGGGCTTTCTTCCTCCTAACCCCAGAATACCTTCTTTAGTGACTGTGCCATCAACCTCCTGTATCTTCTTTCCATGACTGAAACATGCTGACTCCTTGGGGTGTCTGTTTTATAGCTATTGTTGGGGGTTCCAGGGGGAGGAAGGGGTTGGAAGTGCTCCATGGAGGCAGGACTGCCTTCCATATGTTCAGCTCTTGGTGGGCTTATTTCTGATGAGGAGCAAGGGACTGATGCATGTTATGAGGAGGTGATGAATTACTTGGCATGTCTGAGCACTGGGGTTCTCTCACAGCAGGATGGCGGTGATGGACTTTTCTTTATTTATGCCTTTTTTTCCCTTTCAGACCTGCAGCAGAGGAATATCCCGATGCCCGATTGCAGCCGCAGGTGAGTGTGGCACTGACTCACTGGGAATGTGACAGGCTTTCCCACCCTCTGTCCCCACTGCATTTTAGAACATAATGGCTTGCTGAGGATGTGCTGTCAGGATGATGGAAATGGTGAGATTATTAGATCAGGATGGCTTCTACTTGCTAAATTGCTTTAATCTCACAGGAGGCCCTATTAGCTCGTGTTGGCCACCCTTTGTAGGGGTTAGAGGAGAAAGCAAAGTATCAGAGAACAAGGAGTGGGATGGCAGAAATGGAGCAGTGTTTGCTTTCCTGAGGAGCTGGAGCAGAGCTGGGGAAGGAAGGTGGGAATTGCACCTCACTTTGCTGGTGCTGCTGGTATGGTGCAGGTCAGACAGGGGCAGAAGATGGGTTTAATTGGTCCCAGCATGTGCTGGTTCCAGAGCACTGTCATTGGCTTTGGTGTGTGTAAAACACAGCACATCTGGTGTCTTGTCCCTTGTTGGACATGGAAATGATGAAGCTATTCTGTGTCAGGCTGCTCTTTGCTGTACTCTGTTATGTGGGCTTATATCCTGCACTAGGGAGAAGAGGGCTGCAGCATGGGGGCTGGCACTTGGATCTCAACTTGAGTCTCTGTTTCTCTGGAAACTAGACTGCAGTTGCAATTTATATGAAATTGCTCTTTTCCAAAAGAAATGATGAAGCTGGTTTGGATTAATTACAGTCATTCAAATGTCTCTGGTGTGACAGTGTGACTGGAAATCCCATGCACTCCAGTTGTTGATAGCTGGGAAGCTGGGGGGAGGAGGGGGAGAAAATACCAAAAGTAGCAGAAGTTAGGAAGGAAAGTGCTGAAAAGGGAACAAAGCAAAGCAGGATAAGGGGAATATGTGCTTGAGGAGCAACCACTACAGCGAATGCAGCTGTCCTCTGACAGCATCCATTATGAGTGGGAAGGCATGTACTGCCATTCCCAAGATGAAGTAGGAAATGGTCTGTGAGCTATCGGTGATTTCTGTTATGTTTATTCGTTGCTTGCTGAATTGTGTTCTCCTGTTGGGTGTCACAGCAAAAAGGATGTTAGGAAGAGCTGTAATGTGATTGTGAGCATCTAAGGCACGATTGCTGTGCTGCTACATAAGCAGGGTTTGCTGGAATAGAGAAGTGCGGATGAACTGCTGGCACTCGGGATGTGTCCCATTGGGATGATGAAGGACATGCAAAAGCCCAGTGACTTGGTGGATGCTTTTATCCAGCTTAGCCTTGGTGTGCACTGAAGCCTTCCAGCCTGGTTTCCCTGAAATCCAGCATGATTTCCAGGTTTGCTGAGCTACCCATGATGTCTCTGTCAGTAGGTCCACCATGCTGTCCCATCTCTTCCTTCTCCATAGTGTCTATGCATTTAACAAAAAACAAACCCAAACAACCTGCAAACCCCACAAAACTCCACCAAAACCAAGCTACACAACACTGAGTAACCTTCTAGAATGAGACTGGTGCTAATCAAGCTGAATTTATTACCAGTAGGAAGAAACTTAGTTTATTATCTGATTTTTTAAAAGCTTGAATAATTTTAGCCATTGCCTTTATTGTCAGCCAAAGAACTATTTCAGTTATTATCTCTAATAACTTTGGAGGACATCTTTAAAGTTCTTTGCCATGAATCCTACTTCAAATGCTACTGCAGAGATGAAAGGAACAAGCTTAACCCAATGAATAACTGATAAACCAGAAATATCATTGCCTTGCCTCGAAACATCACTGATCAGTGCTCGTCCTGTGAATACAATCACAGTGTGTGCTATCTCTGGCCTTTATTGGGAGCGAAGCTCTTTTATGATATTCTGTCATTTATGACAGTTCCTCCAGAGAGTTCATTAGGATGAACATTAATGTGGCTGAATCTAGGAAACTGCTTTTCCTGACATAATGCCAACATACATTACAGCACGGCGCTGGTGCAGTGGGGGAGCTTTATGGTTGTTTAATGCATGTGTGTGTTGCAAACTGCATCACTTTTACCTCCCTCTGTAAAGCAGTATCCTGTTCTCTGGATTGCCACCATGATAAATGCGTGCAATGGGGAGCCTGAACAGCTGTTTTGTTCAGCAGTTAACTGTGATGATTATGTATTCATAGGGTAGAGTTTCCAGCACTGGAGAGCTGCGATCAATCTACACCGTGCTTCAAACCATCCAAGTGAGCACTTGGGTTTCCCCCTCCTTTCCTGGTGTTTCTTAGCTTTCCCTGTACATAAAATCTGTATTAGGAGTTAAGGCTGTACCCAGGAGCCTGCCGCCAATGTGGGCATTGTCTCTGTTAGCCGGAATGAGCCACATCCGCTGCTGGGGAGCGGAGCTGCAGTGGAGCCAGATCCGCTCTGTCAGCAGCTGCTGGCCCCAGCGCTGGGATGGATGGGATCTGAGGAATCCAAGGCAGGAAACTCGGCTGAGAGGCAGGAGTGTGAGCTGGGCTCGATGTGAGATGAACTTGGAGCCCCAGGAACATGCACTCAAGGTTTATAAAGTTTGGATCAAAAAGCAAGTTGTTCTGAACTGCTGACGGCTGCTGAGAAGCTGGGATCCTGATCCTGTGTGGTGGGAGGAGTTTAGCGCAGCAAGTCACGTAGGGCTGCCAGAGAAATGGGATTGGAATGTGGAACAGGGAGAGAAAAGTGATGAAACCTGCTGCGAGGTGTGAACCTGGGGCAGTGGGACCATCCCCGACCGAGATCACAGGGAGCTTGTGAGGATGGGCCCTGCTTTGAAGCGATTATGGTTTGAAGGGAGGCCAAGCAGCTGGGAAACTGGAATGTTAATAGATGTGGAAGTGAGAACCAGGGAGATGTGGCTCTTCTGCCTGTGCTGGGCAGAGCTGGGAGCAGAGACTGGCTCTCCTTTGTCCCAAGGCATCTCCTGACATCTCCCTGGGAGCCAAGGTAACAGTGACTGCTTACAGTTCCTTTCAGGTCTGATGTCAGGAAGAGGAAGCAAGGTTATGACTCTGTTCTTAATAATTGGGAAGGTTGGTCTAGGACTGTGGAGAGGTTTCCAAATGGTTTTTAACAGCTAGTTATATCCTTGAACAGCCTGGGCTGGTATCCCATACAGCTGGTGAATATGCTGGAGTGACTGGATTGATTGATGGCAATTTCAGGATGTGACTGGGAGCTCAATTTTAAATGTTTAAACAAACAGTTTAGAGAGTTGGGTTCGTGGGGTTTTGCAGCCTTGAAATGTTCCAAACTTGAACAAAACAGCAAACCCCCAGATTTACTGCGCTATTAATGTTTCTAAACCATGTTGCTTTGCTGCAGCAAAATCATTCTGTTTGACTAAATCAGTGCCTCATTCGATTGTATTTTACATGAATATTGATATCTGTACAGCACATGGTACTATTTTGTACTGGTTTGTGTTCTCTAATGGTCTGAATGATAACTAACAGTGCAGCTTCAAAGAAAGAAGCTGTTTCAAAGACAACCCCCTCTGGTTCTCCTGTTCGATAAAGTCAAACCAGAGCCATTTGACAGACTCAAGGTTCTGTGTTTTAAGGGTTTTTTCCAAACACATTTTTTTCATCAGCAATAGCCAGAGTCTTGTTTCCAGCCAGACATCATTTTCCAGCAGAAAAAACATTGCTTTTTGTGGCTGATGAGCTGTGGGTTCTGGTGCACGTGGTGTCCTGGCAGGCACAGCCCAGCATAGCCATAGCTGTGCCTGGTGTCCTGCATCCGGGGCAGTGGCTGTCCCTGTGCAGTGGGGAATGTCCTCAGTGCTGGGACAGTGGCTCCTGCCTGTACCAGTGCCCAGCAGCAGTGGCACTGGGGACACTCATGTGGTTCACATGCTCTGTGTCACACTGGAAAGAGGAAGTAGGTAGAGCCCTGTGTTCCAGTGCCAGTGCTGTCTGCAGCCTGAGCCTGCTGCTCGCTGCCCCTGCAGTCCCCTGGGGTGGGGAAGAGGGATAAAGAAGAGAAAGAAAAGCACAAAGAAAGGGTATCAGTTAATTGGTGAAAGCATCTCTCTGACTGACTCTATTCACTTTGACAAGAGCCTCCCCTTCCTCCCCAGAGTGCTCTGGCAAGTGAAACTCTCACAAATAAAGCGGAGGCTTAGCATGCATAATTTAGTGATGCCAGAGCCTTCTGCACGTCTCATCACAAACTTGCATTCAGTGAGTGCTAACACAGCCCCTTTGTGGACAGGGATTTCTCTGTGTTTCTTGGTGATTTTGGATAGACTTGGACATCAGACCCCTGCCAGGAATTAGAAATTAACCACTGAGAAGCTTGTTAGCAGGGCTAATGCTTAACAGACGCATCCATTCATACAGACACCCATGTAAAATAAAGAAATGTTTGTGAATTCTTGAGTGGGTTGACTTTGAAGGAGAGTATGAATAAATAATGGCAGATTCCGCTTGCCTTGAATTCACACTTTTCACCCATAAGTCATAAAAACAAACTTGATGTTAGAGAAAATAGCTTAAGGGGGACAGGAGGGGGAAAAAAGACAGATAGCTCTTTCATTCTAAGGAGGAAAAAGAAGTTCTGTGTCTGGATGAGGTGTTTGAGTGGAAAAAGCCACAACTGTAACTCGTGTCTATCCCCATCAGGTGGATGTTTCATGCAAGGAGGAAGACAAAAAATGATTAAAACTAGTGTTAATATTTACTTGGACTAACAGAATGTTGTGCAACAACACCTGAATTAAAACCAGGATTGTAATTAGTAGGTGGTTCATCTTGTTCTAACAATGCAGAGTAATTAATTCTTCTTTTTCACTCCACAAATAGTAATTAAAGAGAAATATTATACAGCTGCACCTGGGTTTCATTATACGGTTGCCACAGTGAGTAAACCAACTCTTTTACTGATGTGAGCAGCCATAAGTCTGAAAACTGAGTGAAGAGCATGAAAACCCCTGCGAGGTTCCCCAGGGACATGCAAGAAATGGAATTTATTAAAGCATATGGTGGCACATACTGATCACCAGCAGCTCCTCTGCCGGCTCCAAGCCCCAGTTTCTCTTTGGCTTTCAGCTTTCCTGGGTGTTCTCACCTTGACTGGTTATTCCTCCCCTTCCTTCAGTAAATCTCTTGTGACAGGGAGTCAGTGTGACACTGCACAAACACCGACTGTTGCCTGTTGTTTCCCATCCACCTTTCTCGGTGCTTTCACTTGATAAGGTATCCTTTTTATTTTCATGGCAGCAGGGAGATGGCTTCTTTCTTGTGTCCGTGCGTATTTGTGAGGTGAGGACCAGGTCGTGGGGGGCAGTGGGAGAAGTGAGGAGCAGGTTCAGGTTACTGCCTTCTCCACAATAGCTGGTGCTTTGCAGCAGCAAGTAACAAAAAGGTATTCAAGGGCAGAGCAATCGTAGTCAAAAACATGTTGTTTGTTATGATGTTAAGAGCCTTAAAGTTGGAGATTTGGGGAGTTGAAAGTGCAAAAGGTGGAACTCTGAAGGAGGTTATCACTGGGGATGGGGCAGGTGCCCTTCAGCATGGTTGAAATATTCCCTTGAACGCTAGTTTGACAGCAAGGAAAGGGGGAAACAGCTCTTGTTTTATATAAGAGCCCTAATGAATAGAAGTGTTTGTATTGGGTGGGTGACCATGCACTTGCTTTGACAGAATATGGAAGATGTTGTTTCAGCAGATGCCAACATGTGAGCATTGGTCTGTGAGCCAGCCCTCCTGGCCAAGCCTCCTAAGTGCCTGTGGGTGCTCTCCTGATTTGTCCTTATCTCTGAGAGTGATAATGGTATTCTGGGAAGTTGCTAAAACTGGAAGTCTCCTCGTGTCTCACAGCCCATTGTACCAATCACAGCACGCCCAACATAAGAGCTAAGCCCTGAGCGAGCCCTTGGTCCTGGGCTTAGTCAACTCGGATGTGAGGGAAGGAGGAAAACAACATTAGAGGCGAGAGCAGCCGCAGCTCCTCTGCGGGGAAAAGTGGGTCATTGTGAAGCAATGAACAGCCAAAACAAAAACAGATAAACAGAAGAAAGCAAAGATGGAAATAAGATAAAACTGTTTTAACATGTCCCATCTGAACACTGGTGATCATAGAATCATAGAATAGTGATGGTGCCAGGAGCACTCTGTGTGTCCCTGGGAAATGCGTACCTGATTTATTATTTACCAACAAATCCCAGTCACTCAAGTGCAACTGGGTCCTCCACCCTGGTGTGTCTTACTGCAGTGCAAACCTCATCATTTGCTGGGAAAGGCTGATGCTGGAATGGTTTGCCTTAGGAAAAGGGATGGCTGTTCCCTCAGCAAAAAAGGTAGACACAGGGAGAGGCACCAGCCAGAACCTTCAGGCCGCAGCATGGGGAAGGCTGGTCTCTTCTGCAGGCTCCTTTTTTCCTACCCTTCCCTTTGGTGAGAAGACAAAAGGGTGGTGGATCCTATGATGGCATCCCCAGGATGCCGGGTGTTGGGAAGTTCTGGATTTGCCCATGCAGTAATCCCATTGAGCAATTTTTTACATATGAGCTTTGATGATCAAAGGGCAATTCTGTTATCACAGCACTTTGCTACCCAAGATCTCTGTGCTTTAAAGAGGATGGGGATGTGCACTGCGCCCTGCAGCAGAGGCTTTGGGAGCTGGGTTAATGTGGAAAGCCACAGTGTGGACCTGAGGTCGAATGGGGCATGGAGGATGTCCACATGGCACTGAAGGATTTGGTTTGCCTGGATTTCCACTGCTAGCTTGCCTCTCCTGCTTTCCTGGCTTCTGTGGGTCTGTCCTTGCACATTTGTCTCCTAGTTTTATACTTGTCCTCAGTAACCTGACCTAGTTTCCACTTTTTGCGTACTTACTCCCTATGGCGAAGCCCAGAGTCCGCAAGACATCAAAGATGGTGCATATCCTCTTCCAAATGTGTCGTGAAATGAGTGTCTGGAGGCGAATGATAATTTCCACAAAGACCATGAAAGGTTGAGCAAATCCCTGCTTCAGATGGCAGCAACCCCCACTCTGCAATAATCGCTCTCTTTGGCTACTCTGCACAAGCTCCCGTGGCTTCTGCTCCTGTAGCCTTTCTGAATCGCTTGCCAATGGTCACAGTGTGTCTGAGCCCATTGTTATTTTAGCAAGGGGAGGAGACACTTGTGTTTGTGTGCAGCTGGTGTCTTGCTGGTGGAGGCAGCCTGTGGTGGGTGTGTGCTGCTCCAGCTTTGTCCCAATCCAACAGGCACAGATCCTGCTGCAGGAGAGGTGGGTGCAGAGCTCTTGGTGCTCCCCTGCCCAACACGAAACACATTTTAATGACTGGGTCCAGAGGGATGATGTTAAGGGTCAAGTGAGCAACAGGAAATTTAATTCCATTGGCACTTTTTGCATATCTGCTGTTATTTAATAAAAACAGCCCAATGATATTTTCTCCATCCTGAAGCAGTTACATGTTTCATCTATCGAGAGAAAACCTGGTGTGCAAGAGCACGGCAGTAATTTTGATCTGTGGGTGGCTCTGAGACTGGCAAAGAGACTATTAAAAAAACAAAAAGGCAAAGATGTGCATCACTGGCTGCTTCCCATCCTCTGCTCCTTAGGAGAGAAAACACATTGTGTAACGTACTTCAAGCTATCACAGTTAAAGCTCAGTGCAATCTCTCTAGAGTCACGCTCCTGTGTGTAATTTGGATGCTCTGCATCTCCTAGTCGGTACTCAGGGATGACTCCGTGTGAAGTCAGGCTGGGGACTGGAGGGGTGGCTACAACTCCTGCAGCTTTTTTTCTCTTCTTGTTAGTTGAAGTATTTTCCTGTCAGGAAATGCCATGGAGTGAATGGCTGCAGCGCTCGGCCGGTCCTGGCTCTGTGGATGCGGAGCTGCTCCAACTCATCCGAGGGGAGATGTCATCAGGGAAGTTTTGAGGGGGTTTCTTTTAATTAAAGGAGGTCTCACACTTGGCCAAGCTCCAGCTGCTGGTTCCCAGCTGCAGCTGTGGCGTTGGTTTAATGAGGGGCAGAATTATCTGCATGACTGGAGAGCTGTGAGATGAGCTCTGCCAGCACTGGCAGGGCAAGAGCTGTCCCTGGGGTAGATCAGCACCACTGCCAGGGCAATCCTGCACCTTCCACTGCCTGAGGGTAGGCTAGAGAGTGGGAGAGGGCAGCAGCAGTCCTGGTATATGGAATGTCTTCCTGGGCCCTGAGCTGCCAGTTAAACATCACTAATGGTGTTGATGTCTGCCCCCAGACCTCTTTCTGTCCAAGGTGTGCTGTTCACCTCATTCACACTCCTCAAGACAAATCCCAGCCCCAGATGTGCTCTGCTGTGCTTCACGCTTGTGCCATAGTTTGTGCTCAACTTTTTCCTTTCCCCAAATTAATTCTTAGGGTTTTTTCTTGCCTATCTTCTGGGGAACTGAATCGATGTGAATTACCAGTCATGTTCCTGTATGTTTGATTGATTTGTAGACATTAAGGTTCCCATCAAAAATGTATGCATTATGACCAACTGTAATTCAGTTAATCAGAAAGATAGACATCGTTATATTAGCTTAGTAAATTGGTATTACGGAGGGGAAAAATCCCCTGATGGATATGAAGCAGTTCTCAGACACTAGTCATCGTCTTGCTGACCTTCAAATGAGTTCGGAGTCGTAGCCTATTATCAGCCCAGCATGAACAAAATATCAAAGACTTCTCTTAGCATCAAACGGAATTAATGATTATTTAGCAAGGAACAATATAAGGAACTTTTTTCTTTGTAGGACATAAGAATGAGTGGTTTGTGAAATAAAGATTAGAATTAGCAAATCCATTGTAGTTTGTTATAATAGATTTATGACTTTAAAATCCCAGCTTTCAGCCTTCTCTTTCATAATGCACATGCACAAAGCAAGCAATTGGCTGCAGTGGTGTCTATGTGATGAACCACACCAGAGGCAGGTGACCTGAACAATGCCCCTCCTGCTGCCCTGGCTCACTGGGCTGTGAGGCAGAGGCTCCATGGTGGGATGAAGTCTTGGGGGCTCCATGGCCTGTGCTTCAGCACCTGGACTGGATGCTCAGCACCTTGACTGGATGCTCAGCACCAGGTGAAGCTGTGCTTGGAAGCAGTGATGCCACGGCCGTTGGGAGTTTGTCAGAGCACTTCCCACTTGAGCAGGGCTGGGTGTCGGGTGCTAGCAGAGGTTTGTGCTCAGTGAGCAGGAGCTCGGAGCTGTTTTCACTAAGCATGCCTTGCACACTAGCAGCAGCACGGACACAGGGCTCAGAATTCACTTCCATAAGCAGTCTGAGATTTGGCTTAAGGAGCAGTGGTGGAATGAGCCAATGTGGAGTGATGAGTAGTGGGTTGAAGCGCTCAAAATGTGGATCAGTTTTTGATGTAGTGGGTGGGGAGAGAAGTGTCTGTCTGTGTATAGGTGTATGCATGTAAAGGGTAACGCTTGGCAGACCAGCTTTGGGAGTAACCTGAGGTGATCCCCCATAATCTTCATTTTTTTTACTGGATCAACAAAATGGGAAATTGATGAGTCTGAACCCTATTTTTAACTTGTGTCTGAGCAGAATGCTGGATCCACTTGATAATACAATTGATGTATTGAGTTTGCATAGACGCTCAGTCTCTGGTGTCTGAACGTATAGTTTGACTTGAAGCCCTCTCCAATAAATTCAAGGCACTAAAACTATAATAGGACCCCAGGGCAACCTCCAGTTTCTTGAACTAAAACGTATGTTTTCAGAGATTTTTGGAAGGTACCGATCTTCGCTATGTTTAATGATCATTATTAAGCTCAGAATTATGTAGAGGGAAAAATGAGAACCAGAAGGGCCATTTAGAGGCACAGGAATTTAAGCATAATCCTTCTTTGTAAATGCCAGAGTGCTGGAAACGGCACAGCATCGAGAGCCAGGACCCCAGGGGGGGCTGCCTCCTCCCTTGAGGAGGTTTCAATGCCTGGAAAGGTATCAACCCATGGGAAAACTCTCATATCAGAAGGTGAGAAATGTGGAGAAAATCTGACCTGTTAATAAAGGATTTAGTCAAACAGTTATGTACATATTTATTCTGCACTGTACCATTAGCTTTTCCAGTTAATCTGCTTTCTCTGCTAATGGCTCTGAGCAAAATATGTTCCCAGAGTAGTTTACAATAAAAATTAGTGCTGTATCTGGCCTATTACTCTTCTTCCATAAATGATTAAAAAGGATAGATGCAAAAATTGATTTCTGAGTGGGCTTTTTTCCCCTGACCACTGATGCTTCTTTTCTCTATGGAGAGCAAAACAATTAAAAGGCAGCAGGAATGGCTGTTTCGGGGAAGTCTGCTCGGTTGCTTCTCATTTTGCAAGGCGACTTTTGTTTGCAAATGGGAAAATCTTAAGAATTTAAAATGTCACTTAGAGCATCTGCAGTTGCCCCGTGGAAGAGTTTGCTCACCTGTCAGCCTTTATAAGCGTATCAGCATGGGTTTCTCTTACTCCTGGGAAATCTTGTCCAATTCTAACACATTCCAGAGGGGCTGGCAGAGGGGCAGCCTCAGTTTAAACACAAGAATGTGCTATTGCATGTGACACTTCTCACAAACACTGTGCTTGGAGTATTTTGAATATTGAACACAATCGATTGGCCCTTCAGCACAGGGGATAAACCCGGCTCATGCTGTGTGCAGTTATTGCCAGCAGAACAGCTCCAAGCTTCTGTGTTTCAGTAAGATGCTGCTGCTTCACTTTGCAAGTGAGGAGGAGCTGCAGTAGTTAAACATTGTGTGGCCTGTGCTCAGATGCCGTATAAAGCAAATCTTAACAGCCCTTCTGGTCTGTGAACAGCTTAGAACAAGGCTGGAGATTAAAACCCCCTTTGTCTTCCAGATCCAACCCAGCTGCAACTGCTGGTTGGATGGGGCGAATGTTTTTAGAAGTGCTGAGGTTTAAACCCCTGCACCACAGAGCTCTCAGGGTCCTGTTCGCAGTCACCCAGCATCGGCTGCGCTGCCGTGACAGCGCCTGGGCTTCCCTATGGACATCTCTGCAGACAAAGTGGCGTTCAGTGCGACCTGCCTGTCCTGCAGGCTCGATCCGCAGGTTTTACAGCGAGGACATGCACTAAAACCAAGGCTCGGCTTGAGCCTGTGCCTGGCTGCAGGAGGTGCCCGTACGCGCTGTGTTGGAGGCACCCGCGGAGGAGCGGAATAAACACGTAACTTAGCAACAGGGAGCGACCGGAGCGGGTTTGCAGCGAGGAGCCAGGAGAGCCCGGGCTGCGGCTCATCCCTGCCCGAGCGAACACCTCGGGCTGCGGCTCATCCCTGCCCGGGCTGCGGCTCACCCCTGCCCGAGCGAGCACCTCGGGCTGCGGCTCATCCCTGCCCGAGCGAGCACCTCGGGCTGCGGAGCTGAGCCCTCGGCCCTGGGGCGCCCACAGCCTTCCCTGGCTCCCGCTTCCCCGGACTCCTTCAGTCTGTTCACTCTCCTTGGGTCTGGTAACAGCCATTGTGTCCATCTCCTGCCAGAGGGACCCCGTCGGGAACAAAACCCCCGTGCTGTTACCCACCTCTTTCTCAAAGTGATAAACAGTGCGTTGAGCCTGCAGCATCGTGCCATATGTCTGCCTGAATTCTTGTAACAGATGTGCTGAGGCTTAGGAAAACTTATTTTAGATAAGCCAAATAATCTTTTCAATTATCTTTTGCTGAAAATATTGTATTTTTGTAGGCATTCAAGAGCGTTATGGCATAAAATACTAGCCTAATTATCATTATCTTCTCTATTATGTTTGCTGAAATATTTTTTGGAGTTGTCAAATATGTGTCTATTTTGTGATTTGGGAAGGAGTCTTTAGGCAGCTGTGTATTTTGTTTTCAATCATGTAATTGATCTGTGTATTTGATTGCAAGAAGACTGCAAGCACAAGGACAGGCTGGGGGAGGTGGGATGGAGAGCAGCCCTGAGGAGGGCCAGGAGATGCTGGGTGCAGTGTCCCACATCATCCTGGGCTCTGCTTAAAGTTAGGCCCGTGACTACTGAGTGAGGCCGTGCCCTTGCTCTGAAGCATGTGTGTGGTTTGGACCCCTTTGGGCTGTTTCTGGCAGCACCCAGAGGGTAACACTGAGGCATGTTCTGTTCGCACAGCTTTGATGCTGAGGTACAAGATGATGGAAAGTCCCTGCAGCTGCCAGTGCTGCACATCACTGTTCACCTGGAGCTGAGACAGGGAGCCAGCAGAGGGGATACACTCACAGGTCATCCTCCAGGAGAGCTGTTGTGTGGAGCTGCTCGGTGCTCCTTCAGTAACCCCAGATAGGTGCTGGGAATGCGTGTGCTCATGGTCAGTGGGGGGTAAAGCAGCGTGCTTTGAGCACTGGTGTACCCATTTACTTCAATTATCACAAGCCTAATGTCACCGCAGCTACTCTGGTGCCTGTTATTGAGTGCTCCAGCTGAGTAATCTCATTAGAATTTGTCTCGTTTTCACCTCCGGCAGCAGCCATGTACACAGCTCCTGGAAAGGTTATTCACACAATATTGCATGACCTTGATGAAAGGCTAATTTGATAAGAATTCAATTTAAAATTCCATTTGTACTGACAAACCAGGATTTTATTGATGTCACAAATTTCCAGCAGTGGAAGCGACATTAGGAGCGAGACTGCATTGTTTGGGGCCTGGAGGTGGAAAAGGCAGGGGATTTATAGGGCTGCTTTATCAAAGGGTCAGCATCCCTCGCAGCAGTTTACTCTAAATGCTTCAGTAAACTGTCCTTAAGTTTTCTTGCTTTTATTGCTGAATTTTTCTTCCTGGTTTGCTTAAAGAGCTCTTTGTGGGTGCAGGGACCAAGCAGTGGCTGGTAACCAAGGTTGTTTCCCAGCACATTTCCCGGTGCCTTTTCTGCTTGCCCTTTCATCCTTTGGTCTCCGTGAGGTTGAGACCAGACTGGACCAACAAAGAGCAGGATTTGTTCTCTCTGAAGGGTGAGTTCATGCTGTGAACCTGCAGTTGAAGCACGACTATAGCCTGGTGCCACAGCAGCCCACTGTGAAGGGATGCGCTCAGGGAGTGGGGAGATCACAGGCAAGAAAACTGCTTTGGGAGTCATCATGGACAGAAGAAAACAGTGACTGAGGATCCTGAGTCACAGCAGCCTGCCCCTGTTTCTTGCACATCCAGAGAGCTTAGCAGCCCTCCAATCTGTTGTTTGTTGTAAGGCAGGGTGGGGGAACCTGCCTGAAAATGGCACTTGGAATAGCAGCGCTCCAGCATGGAGAAACATCTGGCAAGGAAGGGAGCTGGCATCTGGCACAAGCTCTCCCCAGGTCTGCACACAACGTGTGTGGCAGCTGGGGTCACCCCTCTGTGCTCCTGTTCCCCTGAGAGCTTCTCTCTTTTCCGTTCTTATTTAAACCCCAGCACAAGGGAGAAGAGGCTCCCAGTGGTACAGGGACACCTTTGTTTGAAACAAGTGTGCCATTTCCTCCACTGAAAGCCCACCTGATCCTGCCAACCCATGACCTTTGAGGTGTCCATCTGTGCCCAGCATGGAACAGAGATCCTTCTGATCCCAAGCATCCTGCTCCCGAGCCAGCCAGGGCAGCTGAGGGGCAGTGCCTGTGCAGAAGGGCTGAAGATGGAGACAGACCCTTCACAAAGGCACGTTCCTGCCTTTTGTCACTCATCTCTCTTGGAATACTCTGGAAATCCCAAACATCAGCTACGTTACTGTTCTTCCATGTGTGGCTACTGAACCTTTCCCTCTGCCCCCAGCTGAGGGTTCCTGGAAGTTCTCAGAAGGAGCTGAGTGTCACCAGGGTTTCCCTGTTCGTGTCTGTCCGGGTTCCAGTGGCTGAGGACTTGCCCCATGGCACAGGCTGGCATTTTCCCCAGACAGAGCAGTAATCCAAGAGGAGTCTGAGCGGAGTGGGGAGGAGCACAGCGACGTCTCTGTCCACATTTACAGCTATTAATTTCACTTGTCTTCTATTGATTTAAACCTGATCCTGCTGGAGAGGATCTTGGCTCTGAAGCCCTTGATACACCTTCATTTCTTGCTTTTGCCCATTCTAATCACATTGTTTCAGGTATTTGATTTTAAATTGCGCAGTCATTACCATGGGCTGGCTGGATTTAGAGGTAACTTGCTAAAATACCAAGGGTGTGTGGCAGCTTCCTGGGTACCACTGCTGAATCCAGGGAGAGCAGACTATATGACCTGGGTTACAACCAGGGATGGTGTAAATCGGTGTAGGTACAGCAGCACTGCTCTCAGGGGCATTTAGGGGTGACAGGGACACTCCTGCTCCGATTGCCAGTGACCCAGCTCAGCCCTGTGCAGTGTTGGAGGTGTCTGGAGATGTTCCTGAACAGGGACACGTGTTCCAGGATGTGGCTCTAGCCCCAGAACGATGGTTGCTGGCCCCTTTTTATCGCAAGCTGCTCATCAGCATGCGCTGTGGTCACTGCACCCAGAGCATCACGGCTCTACAGCGGATCCAATGTTATAATTACTCTTAGTTAGTACCTTGGAAAAATCAAACGTGCTCAGAAAGTAACGATATCCTCTACAAAACACCCTGCAGAACGAGAAGCTGGTCTTATCTGACTTAATTTCCTTTTGCTTTGATAGCTTTTGCAATAAATGACTTATTTAATGGATAGCATGAAACATCACACGGTGATGTTTCAAACATTCAAATGCCTTCATCATTTAATACTATTTTCCCTTTTTTTATTATGCCACAGGCAGAATTTGAATTATAATATTTATGCAAATTATGTTTGTATAATCATGGTTGAGAGACTGTGTGGATCAAATTTTCCAGCCAATTTATCTAAATACAAAACTTAAACTTTCCTTTTATCACTGCCACAAATACTTTTCGTCTAAATTTGTTATTTCAGGGACTTCCTATTGCAGTCCTCATGAGGCTCAGTACCATTTGTGGCCTCCAAAAAAACACAGGGACTCAGGAGCCATGGTAGGAAAAGCCCAGGCACGTTTATGTGTGTGGTGCAGAGCCTCAGCACTGTACTTTAGAGTGTGCACTTCTGAAGTGCTTCACAAATCTGGGTTCTGCCCATTGTGGTCATCCCAGATACCCAGCTGTGAGGGCCTGGGATGGACTCAGCTCTTCCCTCTCTCTTTAGCCTTTGCTGCAGGGAGATGAGGAAGGCAACACTGGGAAATCAGAGCTTTTCATTAGAGAGCTGCAGTTATTTGTTGCATCTCCCCAGTTCCTTATGTCCCTGTTCTTGCACGTGGGTTTGAATGAGCCCCTGGCCTGGAGCCTGGAGCACTTGCTTATGCAAAGGTCCCTGCATTCACTTATCAGCAAGATGTGAACTCAGGACTGAGTGCCCTGCTCACAGTCTGAAAGCGTTTCTGTTTCCAGCAGAAGCTGTGGGGTTTTGTTCTGAAATCTTCTATGCAGTATATTTCATATCAGCTATTAGTGGAGGTTGACGTGTGCTGCAGTGATCTTGGAGAGACCTGCTGGTGTGAGGGGAAGACAGAATATCTGCAACTTCTCTTGGATTGGCAGAGTTTTCAATGTGCTGTGACAACAGGAGAGCAGAAGCCCAGAGTCTGATGTTAACTGTTCCCAGCTTCCATCTCCTCTCACAAAAGGTGGTTCATGAGGGCAGAGCTTTGGTGGAGGTGATGCTGCTTGTTGCTGTCCTCCATGGCCCAGCCCCTTGTTGTCCTGTGCAGTGGCACTGAGCTGCCCTCATTTTGGGCTCAGATCCCAAGGAACAGCTCAGGAAGCTCCACACCCATAACAACGAGCTCAGTGCCTTTCCCCTTCTCCTAAATCTGCTTTGAGTGCCACATGTAAATCCTCCATGCCATGTTGTGTGTGACTGTGCTCATTAGGGAATGACTCCGGGGTTGTCTAAATGAGAAAAGCAATTAGGCAGATTTGTGGAAGACAAAACTTGTATTGATGAATGTGAGGATGACACATGCAGAATAATTTTGGATTAAAAGAGAAAGTAAAAATCAAAAGGGAAGACAAAAAAGCAGGTGTCTTTAAATGAAGGCATAAATCAACAATTAGCTTTTCTGACTGCCTTCTGAAAGTGTTGGCATTAATTATTGCTGCTCTGTACATAATGCTCTAAAGAAAGGAAGCAACCAATATTTTCACGTAATTAAAGGATATTATATATCCAATACCTTTTAATGTGATTAACAGCAATAGGAGGAAACTGTTTAAGAGCAGCAGTTAGGAGGAATATTAAGAGTACCATTTAGACTGAGTTAAATAAGCAAGATTCTATTTGCCTAACTGTGAATTGAGAAAGTCTACCTGGTGGGTAAGATAAAACTGTTCACCTGGTTAATGAAGCAAAGTGGCACCTGGAAAAGATCGTGTTTGTGGCTGTGAAACAGGCCATGGTGGTATTTATTTATCTGGCTTCTCTGTGATGAATAGTGAAGTTGTGCAGAATCTCTGTAGATCAAAAGAATTCCAATATCTAATCCAGGCATTTTACACTGCAGTAAAAAAATAGAGACACACCTAAAATACATTATGTAAAAGAGAAAAAATGATGTGGGGCTGAGCTTTTCACTTGGTCACAGCTCAGTGGTCTGCACTGATTTTTGAATTGGAAAGATGCAGACCACTCTGCAGATGGCTTTTCACGGGGCTGAGCTGGGAGCTGTAGCACCGGCTGTCCAGCCGAAGGGCCGATAGGGTGAAAGGGCTGATATGCAGTGGATGGATGTCCGGGTGGATGGATGGATGTCCAGGTGGATGGTCACCGTATGAGAGCTCTGCAGGACCAGGGCTGGTCTGAGCCCTGCTGCAGGAAAGCCTAGCCAGAGGAGTGGGGAGCAGAGCAGCATGGGGGCAATGTGCTCCTGCTTCCTCCTGCTGACCCCTCGCTAAATCTGAGCACTCCTGTGATCCTTGGTGGGAAAGAAAGTGTTTCACTCGATGAAAGTGCACTTCTTGAGGCTGCATTTGTACTTTGTTCTTAACTGCCTGCTTGAAATGACACATTACTTAGAGGAAAAGGAGCACTAATATGCGTAAGAATTTCTGTTAATGTAAAGTACAAGACAGCACACAGAAAGAGATACTCTGTCATTAGGCAGAGGGTACATTAAATGAAACTGTTATGTCCTGGCACTGTCTCAGTTTTCTGGAGGGATAATTTGTTGTATGAATGTAGGACCTGTTAAATTAACTAAGACCTAGTAGATGAAGTAGAAATTAAGAGCTCTTCTGTGCCCTTCTGTTTTCTGTCTGCAGAAGGTACCTATGATCTTAAACAGCAAAGCACTTCCTTAGAGCTTATTATGATTCCAAGATAGGCAAGAGGACTGAAGTGCTGGGTAAATACCAGTTGGAGGATAATTGTGTTCCTGCCCCTAACGCTCAGCAGTGTTATCAGAACACTGGGTAATGAGCTATTCCCTGGTGTGTAGCGTGTTAAAGCATGGTCTGTAGTGCCCTGAAGCTGCTGAGTTCAGATTGTCTCTGCCCTGCTGCTGCACTCCTCCAGGGATGGCACTGGGGCACCAGTATGACTCCCAGTGCTGTGTGAACCCGGGATGTGGGTCTGGCGGTGGGAGCAGAGCTGCTGCCGTGGGAATGTGGCTGGGAACAGTCCTGCAGACAGGATTGCTGCAGAAAGCTGCCGCATGCTGAAACGCCTGTTAATGCTAGGTCCTAATGACAGCAGCTTAAATACCAGTGTCTTTGGTTATTTCCTGGTTTAATTTAGCAGAACCAGACAGCTGATGTTTTTTATTTTCCTTCAATCAGCAATCGCTGCATTAACCACCAGCGCAGCAGGCTGCCCGCACAGATGCTGGAGCACCAGCTTGTTTGGCAGGACACAGCCTCCATGAGCTGGGTGTGGGTAATTGGGGACTATGAGTCTTTGCTCAGAGAAGAGATCCATTCTGTCATTCCCTGTTGTCCCATCAAGTGTCTGGATTGGGCCCCGAGGGGAGCTGGCTGAGCCGGCAGGTACAGATCATTCCCTGCTGGTGGGAGAGGGGTGTGAAGAGGGCTTAATGCCTCTGTAACAATCAGACACGAATGACCTGCAGATGCAGACCTACCCCTAAATGACACTGGAGTATTGCGTTGGTCTCAGAGCAAGCAGACATTGCTTTGGGGTGACCAGGCTGCTGCAGGTGGTGGCTCCGGGTGTGCACATGGGCCCTCCATAGCGTGTTCCAGCAGTGACCTGGGCTGCAGCTTCCCTGTTCACTCCTCAGTGACTCCTTCAAACACCCCAAGTTTCTCTAACACGTTTTAAAGCACTGTGTCAGCTGGATGAACGTTTTGCTGCGTCCCACTAAATTACCTTAGCAAACCCTCAGCTAAAACATGGCCTGAAAGGATGGAAATCAATCCCTGGATGGTGGAATTTGCCTGGTCCTCTTATTTCAAGCAGTTAAATGACTGAGTAATAGATCCATAAATGAACATCTTATTAGCCTAATCCTGAATGGAAGAATACACAAATCAGCCATTTGTTCAGTGGATATCATTTAAGTTTGCCATTCATCTTAGTCAAAGGAGATGCCTGGTTTAATTTATCAATGCCTAGACAAGAACTCCCAGAGTGGGAAGGGGGGAGGGAGAATCAGTCTACAACTGGCACTCTCCTGCTTGTCATTAATGAAGCTGTTGTTTAATAGCAAACACACCTGAATGCAGCAGCTCGACTGCTGTGGGCTGTCCCACTTCACTTTGGAGGCCACAGCGTCAGCAGAGACAGGCAATTATAGATGGACCAGGCACCATAAACCTGCAGGAGGACAGTGAGGAAAAGGGGGATAGGAAAAGCAGGTCGTGGTTGGCCTGGGGAGTGGGGATTGGCAGCTGCCCCCCATGCAGGGGGGGGTCCATAAGGATCAGGTCCATAAGGAATGGGACCCCGGCAGCTGTGGCTCCTACCCAGCCCCTCCTGTCTCCATGCACCTTCCATGTGTGGAGGCAGCCACTGGTGCTGCTCGGGATCAATCCCCAGGAGCCAACAGAGCAGCAGCAGGGCCTGAGCTGTCAGTGGGAGCAGTGCCTGCGGTATGTCCCCCCCGGCCCGGCCCTGTGCCCAGTGCAAGATCACCTGGGCATCACACTGTCCTTGAAGGAGCCTGAAGCCGTTCTCTTTAAAATTGACTGATTGAGACATAATTTGGATGCAAAACTTGTCATCAGTATTCATGTCCTTTGTCTCAGATGGCTTTTATTGAGCCAGATTGAAATGATTGGAAAAGGGAGAGGGGTGGATTTCTTGAAGAGACTTAGAGGGGGTTGCAGGAGGGGGTCAAGGGATCTCTGGAGATGAGCAAGAGAGTCACAGTCTGGACATACAGGAGGCTTTGTGGTTTCCAGGTCTTTATTAAGCTGTGTGCTGTGAGGAAATGGTCCAGGAGAGGTGGGAGAATCACCTTCAGTCAAAGTTAGAAGCTCAGTAAATCAGCTGCAGTTGTTCTCCAGAATTAGTATTTCATCAGGCGTGATTTAAATACTGCTGATTGAATTAACCCTGGCACTATTGCACTTAAAGATTGCGCTGCCCCCTGCACACGAGAGGCAGCCCTTTTGCAGCAGTGAGTGTGACTGCTGCAGCCGATGGCACGAGCTGGTGCTCACTGGTTCCATTGAATAAAATACTTATGGAACAGTGTTTATTGAAAATACAGCCCTCAGTGCCAGGCCTGGGCACACGCTCCATGAGGATCTGAGCAGAGCTTTGCAGGGTGCATAGCACCAGAGGGAATCTTCTGTCCTGAAGATGTGGTATAACCTGACCTGGATGTGGTGTGAGGGTGGCCTCAAGTGGGTCAGGAGCTGGCCAGGAGAAGGAGAGATGCTGCAGTGATGGGTGCTGCTGGCTGCGGCTCTGCCCTACACAACAGCAGCATCCCCGCAGTCCTCATGTGGGGTTTTGGACAGAGACTCCTCAGATCATCACACGGCTCCTTGGTGTCACTAACTGTGTGATTTAGGCTTTTGATCAGTAGAATATAGTGATCCAGAACACTTTTAATGAGCTATATGTTTATCTAGGGAGTCATACTGCTTTCATCCTCCACATAGCTAATAACCATAGCTCAAAAGAGGCCACCGGCTCCACATCTCATTTTCAATTTGTGCCTTTTTAAAAGAGATAATCATGAATAGAAGACTGCAGTAGTTGGAGAAATGGGTTTGCTCTGTGTGGCCGTTTGTATGGGGAGTGTGCGAGAGCCTGTGAGAGCCTGCCCGAGGGAAGACCCTTCACACCCACACACATGGCTGGCAGCCTGGGCAGGCGGGGATCGGAGGGGTGCAGAACTCAACCTTTGATACCCAAGTTGTTGTTCTTCTGCCTGAGCCTCGGTGGCTGCCAGCAGACAAAGAAATAGAACCAAGGGCAATTAACCTCTGAGTCCAAATCCTGTGGAGAAGCTGCTCCCGCAGGAGGCTTCACCCTCTCCAGTTCTTTGAGCACCACATTGTTCCTGAGGTTCCCAGTTCCTTTTTGCTTTGACTTTCTCCTTTTTCTCTGAAGGGTTCCTTTAGCACAAGTCAGACGTTGTTCAAGCCAGGCAAAGGTCTTTTTTAACCCTAATGGCAGAGCTGCAAAGAGGAGTGGAATTGCACAGGTACATTAATGACCTCGCTTCTAGTCACCATCTCCTTTTTTAAGGAGGGAGTTTAAAAGGTGAAGCCTTCCTAATTGCTCTGTTCTCATGTAAAATCAGTGTCTGATTGGAAGTTACAGTTATTCTGAAGGAGTGAAGCACTTAACACTGAAACTGCATCAGCCTGATGTGAAAGAGCTTTTGCTGTGTTTTGTGCCTGTTTCTTTCTGGGGTGAATGCTGGGGAAAGGGAGCAGGTCCTATGTGCTGGGTTCTGAGGGAGGGGAAACGTGTCGTTTCCTGGAGAAATGAAGAAAAAGCCCTGCCAGGGGAACATAGCAAACCAATGACTCCTCCTTGGCCCTTTGCATTAACTTGCCATATTTCTGCCCGTGCCTGCAGAATGCTTTAAACACAGGGCAGCTCGTGCCTTAAACATAAAGCAGTGATTGATTTTCATGCATACTTCCAGAAATGGATTAATCTCTGCAAATGACAATTTTAGATATCCATTTCTGATAGGGAAATGCAGACCAGGCCTGGCTCCTTGTTTTAGGCACCTGCTCTGTGTTGTTTCCATCAGAGACTCGGCAAATCCTCCCTTCTAGGTTAACAATTGCACCAGCCCCACGGCTAACAAAAGAGCAGAGAAATCCGTGCATCAAAGGGGGTTTAAGCTGTGTTTCCTGGAAGAAAGTTTCACTCCTGGAGAAGTGAGGCTCTGTTTAAGACTGGCTTGGTTTGTTGAATGAAATGCCATTTGCACCATGCCCGGGTTGGACAGTGCCCTGCGGGACCAGAGCAGCTCTGAGGCTGGGGGAAAGCAAAGCTGCCTCAAAAGCCTGGTCAGAGGTCTGCTCTGCATTATAAGCCTCAGGCAAGGGTTACAGCTCTGTCTGAGGGATTCTGCCATCTCTGACAGAAGCTGTGATTGTATTTGTGCCCAGTGGTAGCTGACCAGAGTTGTACTGAACCTCCTGGTCCAAAACCCACTGAAAATTGGGGGGGAAAACCAAGCTCAATGTTGGAGACCATGAGCATCTGTGCAGAGGAAGCCTCTGCTCCTGTGCCCATGGGTAATGCTCCCTCTTCCTAGAGAAGCAGTGAATGATGGCCCTGGGTGGGCTTCCTTCTGTAGTGCATGTTTTCCCTAACCACTGAAATAAACACCTATGGTGTGTCTTTAACAATATGTGCAATGACTGTGTGGAATAACAAATCTGCATCTCACCACATTAACTGTAATTTGGGGAACGTGTTTGCTGCCTGATTGGTCTCAATATCATAAAGCAATACTTTATTGCAGAGTGCATGTTTCCATGTGGTTTGCTGAGAAGGGCACTGTTGGATGTGCACATCCACTCATCTGCATATTGATTCTGGGGGAAAACATCAGTGGTTTCGGTCTAATTCATTGTTTACCCATCTCCTCTGTGTAATTAAGGTAATTCTTGGCTTGTGTTTGCATTAGAGATGTGGCTTCATGGCAGCCTTACAAGCAGAAGTAGTTCATCTTCCTCCCTGCCCCACACAGGAGTCCTGGCACAGTGATGATGATGGCCCAGCCGGTGACCTGCCACTGAGGGAAAGCAATGGGAGGTTCAGGCAATGGGGGAGGCAAGTGCTGTGTGTTTCCTCAGGTCTTTACACAGGAAGCTGATTTGAACCATAGTCTTTACTCATCAACCTCTTGTGGCGCAAAACGTACAGCAGTGTGTCCCACCCTGTGTTGGGTGAAAAGCAGTAGGTCTGATGTACCTGAGAGCTGATGCCTCTGGCTGGTTTGTGGCTGTTCTCATACGGTGAAAGGGCAGTTGGTTTTCCTGAACTAGAACCAGCAATAGCCAACAATTAACATTCCCACAGTTAATGAGGTTGGTCCGGTTGTGTAGAATCATAGAATAATTAGGGTTGGAAAGGACCTGAAGATCATCTAGTTCCAACCCCCCTGCCATGGGTAGGGACACTGTGCTCTGGCCTGAGAGATTTATCTGCTGGGGTTCTGAAGCACCTGGCTCGAAGCATAGTTACAATGGGGGAGAAAAGCCTGCTTACACAAGCAGCATAGAAGCCTGTGGGTAGTCTCTGGGTACATTTCAATAGAAGGGAAGGTCCCACACACACAAGTGTTACTGATTCTTGTATCTTAAGGCCCCAGAGGACTGTTAAAAATCCCCAGCCTGTGTTCCTATATGACATGGTTCAGAGTTTCATCCTATTGCTTGTCTCAAGTACAGTAAATTGTGCCAGAATAAAGCAAGTTAGGCTGTCTTGGTCTCAAGGTTTTGAGAAATGGATGAAATAAGAGTATGTTCAATGGGCTGTTGTCAGAAGTGTGCAAGCAACCATTGCTTCAGAAACCCCTGTGTAGGCGCAGTGGGATGAGTTCTGCTCTGGTGATGGACTGGATTATAGTTGGGTCCATTTTTGGTTTTAGCTTTAAATCTCTTGTGTTTGTGTTTTCCTTGCTGCTTATCAGTGCTGTGTTCTTGTGCTGTAAGAACAGAACTTCATGGAGCCACTACAAGGCTTCTGGTTCATCAGTTTTTAATTAAATTTGAATTGAAGATTCTTTTCCTCTAGGCTAATTTTCAAGTGACAAACAAAATCCCCTTAAGTGCCTTTTCTTTCCTGCCATAAACTAGTAAAGCTGCTGTCAAATTCCCTCAGAAGCCAAACTTCTCCAGCCCCAGAAGAGTGCAGATTATTGTTCCATCACAAATACCAAAGCAGCTCTTAGGAAAACAGATCAAATAGACCGCGTTCTCTCTTTGCACAGCCCAGAAGTCAGTGTGTGCTGTGGGCTGGGTGAGCTGTGGGACTTCCACAGCACCCACCGTGCTGTCCTTTTGCTTTCCATGCCCTTAAGGTCTCAAGTCCCTTGGCAGCCACCAAAGGAATGCCAGCAGGAATAGCAAGTGTGGGCTCTGCTGCCCTCCCCAGTGAGAGCAGGCAGGATGCTGAGAACCTGCCAGCCTGGGTAAAAGAAACACATTTAGATGCAAGAACATGTCAAGGAAAGCAAACCTTGAAGCAGCGGCAGTTGTGCCTGCCTCTTGGTCACAGGGGCTCATGGTGCTCAGGAAAGCTCCCCAGGCTTTGCATGGAGGGGAGGATGCAAGTTCCCATCTCTGCTGCCCTCACCCAGGCTAGCTCTGGAGGCTGGGCCTGGCAGCAGCTCCAGCCTCGGGGTCAGTGGTGATGCTGCTCCTGGCACCGCTCAACCCAGCACAACTGATCCAGCACAGCAGCTCTGCCCCGTGTGAGCTGGGGAGCTCTCCTGAGGCTCCTTGGCCATGGTCCCTTTGGTGGCTGGTGCCCAGCCAGGGTTGCATTTGCATTCTGCTGCCCATCACATCTCATTCTGCTGAGGGATAATCACAGGACTAACCCTGTATTAATTGACCACTCCAACAGGCACCATTCACAGAGCCCAGAGCATCTTTTTCTGACCAGTTTCCTATGATTAACTTCAATTAGGGAGAACAGGTTTGATTAGAGAGAGATCGACTTCTGGGGAAAGTGCTCTCTGTTCTTAATGGGGCACAGGAAGAATACAGGGCTGTGCAAAATGAACTCACTGTGCTTTTCACATGCACTCCCAGGCCCTTTGGAGCCTGGCTGTGAGTGTTCACCTGCACCACTCACCTTTCTGAGCGGGTTCTCAGCTCAGCTCTCCCTCGGGCTGAAGCACCCATTTAAAACAAACCCAATCCCCTCTTTTATGTCCCCCACTCAGGCCTGGCTCCCTCACAATGAGTTTGCAGCATCTGAGGCTTCTTGGAGGCAGCTGCTCTTGTGTGTAACTGTGCTCCTCTGCTCCATCACTGGGGGTGAAGGCAGGGGATGCTCGGGAGCCCACAAGGTGCAGGTCAGCAGCTGTGTGTTTCATGTGCTGTGGGAAATAGCCTCAGTTCTTCACATCAGACCATGAGGGGCTGAATTGTTTCCTGATTAATGTTATAAATTAATCCAGCATCCTGTATGCAAAAAGAAAGGGAAGAGGGGGGAGGTATTACTTGGTTTTCAGAGGGATTTGATAATAATAACACTTCTGTAGCCAGTCTGTGAATAGCATGATAATGAATTTTAGCTTATTCATGCCGGTTGCTCTTATTAATATGCCACTCTTGTAGGCTTAGAGCTAATTTTAAAAGGACTTTTTTCCCTTCCCTGTGGTGGCTGCATGGGAGCCACTCTTCTCAGAAGCAGAGGTAATTTGGGGGGTTTCCTGCTTAAAGGCTTTTTGTTGTTGTTGTTTTAAATCCTGCTGTTCTAAGAGTGCACAACACTTGTAGTGCGAGGATAAACAGGAGCAATAGAAGACAAATGCTGCCTGAGCTGGGCTCTTTGGGGCAGTTGGGTCCATCTGTCTACAGCTTGGATGATCCTCCCATCAGTTCACTGGGTGCACACATGCCACTGTTGGATTTATCTCCCAGCCCTGCCTCTGGCCTGAACATTCCCATCCTGCACCCAGGAACCTGGGGCTGGACACAAACTGAACATGCAGTTATGGGTGCAGGGGGATATTCCCAGTAATACCAAGCAGGCTCTGCTCCGTCTCAAGGTTCTCAACCCCAGCATCTCTACATCTTATTTAGACATCTTCTTGTGATTCTAAGTTCCCAAATGGCTGCAAAAGCTGGGCCTAGGGCTAAGGGAAGCGACTCTGCCAGGGATGCAGTGGCAAAGCACTCAGTCCTATGTCCTAGGGACCATCCTTCTGCCCGCACTTCAACAGACTGGGAAGCTACATCTGCCCAGAGCTGTGGGGTCTGACTGCTCCTGTGGAGCTCAGGTCTAAATACTGTGGTGGTAGAATGTATTTTTCATATCATTCTGGTGAGAATTAATCAGTGTTCACAGTCTGCGCCATGGTTGCATCCCATCCTTCCTCGAGAGGTTTGATTCTTCAGCATCAAACTCAATTCCCCTGCACAAAAGAAGATGAAACATAAGTGCTGTCTTCATGGAATTATGATCACCTTGCAAAAAGAGGCAGAGAAGGAGCCATCTACTCTCATTAATCCCACAGAAAAAAGTGCCAGGCAGAGGTATCCTGTCACTGGAACTCCATTCTGCTGTTTGCCCCTCATATAACTTCTTTTCCTGTAATTTATTAAATGACCTAGAAAATTAATCTGCAGCCAGAAGATGGAGATCATTTGTCACAGGGTGTCACACAACCTAGCGATCCATCACGCAGACAGGGTTGCTGTACATCACGTTCTGGTGCCATCCTGAATTACAGTCCAACTCAATGTCAAAAAAAGGATTTACAAAATATTTTGGGATGTATTTCATGTGCTGACTCGGGCTTGCTGTCTCCCATTAGATTAATCTACACAAGGAGGGAGTTTCAACCAAGGAGACTTGGGTTTTGCTGCATAGCTCTCCTCTGTGCTTCCTGAAACTCCCCTGCTCCAGCACTCATCCCTTGTGGATCCTTCCCTCTTTTCACCCCTAGAATTATGACTGGAGCAGACTAAGCCCCATTGACCCCCATTCTCAGCCCAGCTCTCCAGGTGGGAACATCACCCACACTCACCTTCCCCTTGTCACTCAGAGTCTCCCATCCCTGCCTGTACCCAATATTCCAGCTGCTGCTGCTTCCCTGCTCCATCCTCTCATTCATGTCCTCCCAGAGAGGAGCTCCTGACCATCAGGACCAGGCTCACCTCTCCCAACCCCAAGAGCATTCTCATTGGAGCTGTTGCTCAGGAAAATATATCCCTTGCAGTGAGCTGGTGGGAATGCACCAGGAATGGTCTGTGACAGACGGGAAGAGCACAGCTCATCACCTTCAGCACAAAGTGCTTTTAGAACTGACTAATCTGAGCATCTCCTGTCTGTTCTGAGCAGCTGCTGGCAGCCCTACACAGCAGTTCCCCAGAGCACTGGCCTCTGAGCACCCCTGTGTAGATCCTATGATCCTTTACTTTAGATTGAAAGCCGTGTCTGGATCCCTTGCCCACTGGTAGGTGTTGCACCACTGGTGCATCTGGTACAGCAATGTTAAAATTGCTCATAATTAAGTTAATTTCATTGTGTTTCAGTTCTCGATAATGATGAGCAACTGTTCCGTGTCATTTCCTTTCTTGTCTGTGCACCACAATCTGCTAGATTCATCTTTCCAGGAATACAAGTTAAAGATGATAAGTATAATTTATGATTCGTTTCTGGACTGGAGTTCGTTATTAATAGCCATGTTCACTTACGCTGGCATCTAATCTTTCCTGTAAAGGGCTTATCTTTGTGCTGGGGCGCAGAACGCAGACTGTGCTGTGCTCTCTGCCATTACTGGAATGTCAGTGGGGGAAGCACATGGAAGCAAAAGCAGGGAACCAATTTTTAAGCTCCTGTTTCGTTGTTTGAATTTGCAGTTTCACATCAAACAAACAGACCTGACCTCCCCAACTCCTCCTGTAGCCTCTGGACCAACAGCACTCGGAGCTGCCGTGTTGGGGTCCCTGTTTGTTGGCTTCTCTGCCACTTGTGTAACCAGAGCTCCCATGGTGCTGCCGTACCCCCAGAGTTCTGCTTTTCCTTCCCAGGGTGTTGGGAGCAGAACAGAGCTGCCTCTGCTCCTGCTGGAGCCCTCTCCCACCGGTGGCATCTATTCCTTTGCCCCTGTTCCTAGTGGTACTGGTTAAGATTTTTGTCTGTTTAATCTGAGCTGTTACAGGAAGACACAAAAGAAGCAGCATTTTCCATGCAGAATATAGATACTTTTGTCACAGCTCTTCAGTGGTCTGTCAGAAAAATGAGCTCGCAAAGCCTTTACTGGGGCCAGCTCTGTAACGGAGCCATGCTTCGGTTTGCTGAGCCAGCCCGAGGTGCTGCAGCACAACCTGGGCCTCTCCCAATACACAGCCCCTGTCCCAGCACCCACTGAGGATGCTGAACCCTGCTCAGACCGAGAGCCGGCTCCTTCCAGGCTTCCCCATCACCGGCCTCAATCAATCTCCCTTTCCTCCCCTTGCGCCTGCAGGAGGTTATTCTTTTTATTTGCCAAGTGGAAAAGCGATTGTTAAAAGGTGCAAGAGTATTTCTAACTTTGATAGCATGATTAGCTTGGCCTAGAATATTGTTATAGCTTATCTCGCTCCTCCGTGATAACTCAGGAAAACAATAAATGTCTTCTTGCAACAGACTGACATTCAGTATTGAAATTGGTCTCCTAATCTTTATGTGATTGCTTTCTCTGTGATAGAAATACTGCCTCTTGTAGAGTATTTATTGTCTAGTTCCTTCCAAAGTATTGACTTTATGTAACAGTTTGATATACATCAAATCCTTTAGAGATTTAATAAACTCTTCTGGTCAGTCTTCTGCTGTAAACACATTGAGATTTATGGTCATCTCAGTGTAAAGCCCTTTCTCGCTGAAATTCTCCACTTCCGATATCAAGAGATAAGAATGGGAGCTTTGATCACCATGGAAATCCTCACCCCTGGCTGCCGAGTGCTGGTCGGAAGCTGCTGATGGCTGAAGGGTTGAAATAGGGGTGCTGGTGCCACCATCCCCTTTGCTCCCCACTAGCCATGGCCTATCCTTAGTCCCTGCCACACTCTGTGGTTTCTCATGGGACAGGGAGGGTTCCGATGCTGCTGTCCTTGGAGTCACTCGTTTGAGTAATTCCTTATTTTGGCACCAGACCAAACTGATGTAAATGTGATGCTTATTTGACTACCCGGTACTTTGGGACTGGAGGGAGAAGTCAGCCAGTGTGATCCCTGGAGCCTGTCCCACAGGTCTGGGTTACACATGCTTGTATTTAGGCAGAAACTTTGCAGAGGGATCAGCTTTCTGGAGCAGCCTTCAAGAAATCCAGCAGAGCTTTTAAAATACAGTCATTAAATGCAAACACACTCATTTTCATAATGCATTAACCTTCCTTTAACAGCGTGAAAGCATCTTTTCATTCTACAGCTAAGGCATTTAAAGACTGTATGGTGGGAGATTTTTGGAGTGACATAAATCCATACAAGCTATGGAACAGAGCAGATTCTTGCTTTGTTTGTACTCGGGAGGGGTTACTGGGGTTTGAATGTATTCTTTATTTATGAGCCAAAAGCCATCACCCTGGGCTGTCAAATGTTCCCACTGCCTGCTGGGGAAGTCTTTCTGGAGTCTGGATTAAGGCTTTTCTCTTCGGTAGTTTAAGAAGAACAGGGAGATGAATTCCCATTTCCCTTCCAATGCTGTAATTTGATGGGAGTTTGCTCAGGCTCCAGGTGTCAGAGTGGGGGCATCGGCCTCATCCTTCTTTGTACATGGGTCCTGTGTGAGCCTGGTGCTGCTCTGCAAGGAGGGCTCAGGAACAGCCCAAGCATGCATTGCCCATTTGCCTTTGTTTCCCATGGGATGCTGCTCTCCAAGCATGGGCACGTCAGAGCTCGGGAGTCCCATCCAGTGCCAGTACATGAAAAGCAACTGCTTGCAAATTGCCCTCTTTTCTGTGGGCAATATTGGACCAAGCTGGAATCTCCCACAAAACACGTTTCGGGAACAGCTTCCAGGCTAATCAGCACCATCAGCCATCACATTTGCTCCTTTTGCAGCACCAGGTTGTTACCGGCAGAGCTTCCACATGTAGCTGAAACCTTGCAGCATTATTTCATCTCTGTTATTTTCCCCTCCTGATCTATTGAGAAATAACCACTTTCAAAGACAGGGACAGATTATGGTCATGGAGATGGCTTAGCTGGGACACAGCTAGTCATTTTTCCTTGCTGATCTTTTATTAATAGATGTTATTAACCTTGATTCTCCTTCCCCATAGTGCTTTATCATCTGAACTAATTAATTTTTCTTCCAAGGCTTGGAGGGAAGGGATGGGCACAGCTGCATTCGTAAACCAGACCTGTCTGCAGGTGCCATTACCTGCACCAGCAAATGGGGTGATCCCAGCAGATGAGGACCTGGCACACAGCAAACTGCAGGATACAGCTACCCATAGGATGACTGAGTTTGTCGGGTCCCCTTTAACTGGCACAAACTGCCCTTTCTTGGGTTTTTCTCCCTTTTCTCGCACTTTCACACTGCAGCGCTGGCATTTGCTAATAGCAGCAAGCTAGTGAGAGGAGCAGGGGAAGCCTGGAATGAATTCTGTGGTGGTACAGCCTAGCAGGGTAAATGTAATGCTGTTAGTGAGATGAAAATACCATATGCCAGGGGAGATGGCAGAAGATGAGAAGGGAGGATTGTGCTTATAGAGGACAAAACAAGTGTTACCCAAATTCATTCAAAGCTAAATCAAAACTGGCTGGATGTGTTAACAACGTCCACAGAATCACTGGTCTGTCTCATCCCACCCAGGAACCTCACTGCATTTGGGGACCTTTGCTTTCGCAGCGAGGGTTTGTGGCTGTTTATCCACATGGAGCACCGATGCTGGTTGGGAATGGCATTTCAGGAGCTGATGTGTACTGCTGAGCCATGGCAGGGCTCTGCAAGGGGCAGTTGGGTACTTCCAGGGTCTGTTTGTCCATGCCAGCCCTGCTGATCCATCCTGGATCTGTATTGTAAGTGGCTCACTGGGAGGTGATAACTGCAGCTTAGTGAAACCGGAGGGTGAAGGTGGGCAGAGGTGCAGTAACTTTGATTTCAGATGATTGCTTATGGCTGAACACACCGGCATTAGGACATTGGGTTCTGAAACCAAGTCCTGAACTGCATGAGCTGAAGGGGTTAATCTGAGCAGAGAAGTGGCTCCTGTGTGGACCAGCAGCTAGAGCAAAAAGCAGCAGTTCTATTCCCAGCCATTCCCATGTTCATATCCCATAGCATGCAGTAAAAGAAAAAAAATCATTGAACATTTCATTCATCATGACTCACAGGTACGGTCCAATCCAGAACTGTGGTGCTGTCAGTCTTCAGTCTTGCCCTGGGAGGGGGTATGCAACAAAGCACCTCTCTGACATACCCTGTTCACAGCCTGGGAGTCAAAACAGTGTCATTACCTGACTTTAACAAATGTTCACAAATTGTAGGGCTTGTTTGTTGAGCCAGAGAATTTAAAGGGTGCTTAGATTCAATGGTGTGTGTCATTAAATCCAGTTTTATTATATCCACTTGAATACTTTTTACGGTGTGTTTTATGTGTTCATAATACAGGAAGAGTCTCAGTGATAATAACACAGGTTTGGGGGGTGCATGAAGTGCTTTGCTGCTCACAGGCAGCCGACACAAAGGACTCCCCAAAGGCTGACCAGGTTCTTTCTGGGGTGGGTTTTTGGGTTTGTTCCCACTGGAAATTATGAACTGGGACGTGGGTTTGCCCATTGCCCTGTTCTCCACGTGAGGGCTGACACCACTGCGCTCAGTAGCGAGCTTGCACTGCTGCCCACAATTACTGTTCCCTTCTCCTGAGGGCTTCCATCCCAGGTCATGGCCAAGTCAAGAGGCTGAAGTGGTGCTGAGCGTCTCAGCCCTGGGTCCTGCTCATTGCATAGGGTGGGAGCTTTGGATGAGGAAATCCCTGCAGCAGCACTTCCAGTGCTTCTGGTGGTGATGCCCAAAGCATCAGTGCTTCTGTGGTGGAGCCAGTTGGCACCCACAGCCCACGCCCTGCACAGGGGTGTTTGCCACCCTTGTGCCTCACACAGGTTCATGGCATTCAGGGCCTGGTCCAGACATGTTCTTGTCTCATAGCAGACTTTGAATTAATTTTTCCATTTATGCCAAGTTAAAAAATAAGCTTTAAAATGATCTTGGCTTTCCTTCAGCTCGTAAGCAGGGCCCTTGCAGGGAGAGGGAGAAGATGGGCCCCATTCATTAGCCTTGAAAAGAGACCTTTTCACACAGTTTACATTTGCTGCTGTTCTATTTCTAGATCTCTTACTGCAAATAACTTTCTGCAAGAGTGCTTTGCTGTGACAAAACTGCATTGATTTATGTGGAAAAGTCTCTATGGTGGGGAAGGCTGTAGAAACTAATATTTTCATGGAATTATGGTTCCTGCTTTTTTCTTCTTCTATGGCTAAATGTTTGTTTCCTGTGATTGTGTGAATTTGCACTTGAGCCCACCAGTCCTACAGGCATCCTCGAAAGGTCCAAAAGACCTTGATCCTCATCTGGTTTAAGGAATAAATGCGGTAAGACAGCAGAATTAAATAATATTGGGTAATAGAAAGTTGGTTTATTCTTCTGAGTGTGATGTGCACATATAAACCACGGTGTGTAGCTGGGTATTGAATTCAGTCTTTCCTTCAGTTTTTCTTCCAGCAAATTTGCTGTTGTGGGATTATATCCGTACTTCTGTTCCAGGTATTTTTGTCACTTGTACAATTAGAATCAAAGTAAAATAGGTCTGGCTTTGTATGAACAGCATCCCTGCCAAAGGTATACAGTGGTGTACAGTAATGTATATGGTTTGCTCTGTGTGTAGTATTTACCCTCTCGCTTGGCTGAGCTGATGCTGTGAGATGTTGGTGTCATCCCTGTCCCCTTCCCAGAGGATGTCAGTGACCAATGCTCGGGGCAGAGGGGGAGCAGGAGTGAGTTGCCTCTCGTGCCAAGAGAGAGCTGAAATGTTGATACAGGGACATGGTCTCAGATAGCAGCCTGCAGTGTTTTACAGATGTTTGAGTGTTCTTCCCTTTGAACTGAGCTGCAATTTGTCTTTGTGGATGTCTCTAATACATTAATACAAATGGTGTAGTAGAGAAATGCATTATAATACTGTGCGATGTTGCTCTTAGTGATTCTCCTCCTTCAGCAAGCGAACACTTCCTGGCTCATTTGTATTCATTGTTTTGATGCTTAACTTGAGAAGTGTGTATTATACAACAGGCTGAAACCCATGACGAGTAAAAGAAAAGAACCCAAGGGGATAATAAGCATCTCAGCACTGCTGCGATGCCTCATGCTGCCAACATCAGAACTGCCAAAGGCACTGCTGCCGCGTTGGGGTACAGGGTGTGAGCCATGGGGCTTCATCACACTGAGTGGGCCATGGCTAGAGCTGGTCCTTCCCTGCCTGGCCATCACTGTAATGGGGTCACGGTGCTGAGCCCTAGGATAGTGCTGGCCTCTACAACACAGAGATCAAGGGATGCACAGTGTGTGTTAATATCTGCACGTACAGCACCCACTTTGGTGTGGTGCATCTTTGTGCTCTCTGCAGGGGAGCTCACTGTGAGCTGCTTCTGGGAAAAACTGAACCCACCAAGGAGCAGTGGAATTCTCAGCAGTTTTGGTTACAAAAGCAAATGTTTGTGTGGAAGCAGTGAGTGTTCCTGCAGCCTCAAGTGGCCAGAGCCGCAGGGATGCTTTCCTGCAGACACAGAATCCATCACATGGCTGGAAGTGGAAATCAAGGTGTTTTTGAGCTGAAAATGAAGGTTTTTCCCTTTGTGTTTTCAGTATGTTGTATCTTAGAGCAGTTTAACGGGTAGTTTCATGAGCTGCAGCACTCGTGAAACCTGGTTTCCTACAGAATTGTCTTAAGATTGAGCTGATGCATCTTTGATGTTTCAGAGTTGAGCCTCTTCCTTGGGGTTATTAATAAAGGATTTCTGAGCTATCCAGCCACTTACCAACATGAAACTTGCAGGAACTTCAAGTTGTTGCTATCCCAGGCCCGTGGCTGAAATCAGCCTAGAAGTAAGGTCACAGGGATGCACACAGGTAATGCACATGTACACAAAGAGATCAAGTGCTTTGTACCAAATGGAACTAAAAATACAGAAGCAGGCAGGCTGTTTAGATGCAGCTGCCTGTGCCCTTGAAATGCACAGAAACATTCAGGTTTCTCTTGCTCTGAAGGCAAAGGATGAAGTGGGAATTCTGTATAGCTGCTGCATTTAAGGACTTCAGAAATAATAGGGGATTGGTGAGGAGGGGCAGGAAGATGCTTGAAGGCAGTGCAGCAAGAGACCGAGAGGGGCTGGAGGCAGTGGGGTGGGCAAGGGACATCACATATTCTAGTATTCACTAGAATACAGCTAATAAATGCTCTGCTGGACTCCTTTAATCTCCAGTGCTTTTAGTTCATCTCTCATCTCTCCAGGGCATGCTCTGAAGCATCTCTTCTGAGAGGGCAGCACCCATGGGTCAGGCTCATGATCCCTGACCTCCTGCCCATTCAGTCCCACTGTGGGTGCTGGGTGTTAATTCTGCTCCAAGGTGATCTGGGCTTTGGTGCTCTCCATGTGCTGCTCTCATTGAACAACCTGATATTAAAGGGAAGGTTTTGGTTATTCCATATATAGTTGTCTTTAACCTCATCCACATTCTGCCCAGTGATTGTGACTGCAGAATCCTGTACTGGGTTCTGAGATACCACAATTGTGGGTTTTTACCATGCAGGAGTACCTGCGGAAACCATTAATATTCAAATAACTTTGCTAAATAAGCAACTCTGCCACCGGAGTTATTTATTACTATTTATGATGACAGACTTATCTTACTGATTTCTCCAACATGTTTCTCGAGAGGAAATTAGATACAGTACTTCGTTTAAGCTGTGCCAGGGAGGAAATGTTTCTATAAATACTTAACTCATCTGGAGAGATGGCAGCTCTTGGTGTGTCCTTCACAATGTCACGTTGGCCATTGAGTCTGGGTGAGAATTCAGCTGTTTGTTTTTTCCGGGATGAAGTTAAATTGGTGGTTTTAAAGTTGGGAACAAAGTATTTGCAGAACAATCACTCTTGAGCTCGGAAGCCTCAAGCCTCAGGGCTCTTCTTTCCCCTGGTTTTTTCCACTTCTGTTAGAATTGCTTCTTGTTTGCATACATGGCACTAAAGGACAAAGTGACTGTGCCAGCCCAAGTGTGTGTGCCACCAGTTCCATGATGACAGCAGCTATTTGTGCCTGTGGAAGATCCCTTGGGCTGCTCCAGGCAGGAGATTGCACCTAGAACCTTCCCAGGAGGAATCAGTCCAGCCCTTGGGATTTCAGCACCTTTGTAGGAGGAACTGAGCAGCAGATGACCAGGGGAAGTCTCAGTTTATTTAGATTGATGTTTTCCTTAGGAAACAACATGAAATAACATTACAGTAAGAAAAGGACTTGTCTAAATCTCAGGTTTTGCCAGATATAAAACCTGCCATCATTTCCAGCAGCCCTGAGAAACTGAAGCAGCTGGTGAAATAATGGAAAAAGTTCCTATAGCTTCTGCCTAAATTGCAGGAAGAATGTAGGGAAATCACATCCTGATTTACTTGAAATAACACAGGAGGAGCTGTAATGGGTGTTAGACTGGGGACAACCTTTGCTTAACTACATAAGCACACAGAACCAGTTATTTCGTGCAGTAGCCCCCACTGGAGCTGGCTCCTCCTGGTGCTGTTGCTGATGCTGTTTCAGGTATAAAAGTGACCTGGGGTCACCACTTAATTCATTTGCAAGTAACTGCTGATCCGGGACTGGAGCTGGGCAGCAGCAGGTACCCAGTGGCAGGACAGTGCTCCTGCTGGATAAGGGATTCTGATTTACTTATTCACTCGAGTTATCTTGCCTATTGATTTGTAAGGACTCGAGTATGAACGTTGTTTTGCTGCTGACTCTGAGGTAATGGAGGGGTTTTGGCAGTTAGCTTGTTATACAACCTCAGATGTCAAGAAATACACCTACCAGCCCGTCTGTGCTGCAGCTCTATTACCAGCACCAGCTACTTTAGTATAAACTCCAGGATTGTGGCTAAACAAATAAATTGCATCTTGCTGCAGAAGTCAAATGAGCTAATCCTCCTCGTGCTTGGAAGGCTGTGTTCTCTATAGCTCTTCTGTCATGTCAGGTTATTTTTAGCCATAATTAAAACCCTAACATACAATGTCATAGAATCCATTCTCTTAACTGATGTTCCAGCACTTTTTTTATTAAATAGACTATAAAAAGTTTTTAATGTTTAGTATTTGGAGCCTTCAAGGAGAAAGCATCTAACATTGATGCCCGATGACAGTTAGTCAATGAATGAAGAAAAAAAACCCAGTAGTGCTTCTGTCTGTCTCCCAGCTCTTGCTAGCACTAAATTACAGAATTAATAGGCTTTTAGAAAAGACTGACACATAGTTACTGTGGAAAAGACAATTAAATGTGGAAAGCCACTTTTCTGACCACATTTAATTTTAACTGGAGGCTTTGAGACTCAATAAATCTTTTTCTTATTTCATTCTTACATTTTCCACAGGTATCCAAGTCTTTAAGGAAAGTACCTGATATAAGAGACTTAATTTTTCCTTCCCCTGTAGCCTTTGCTTTTCTTGCTCTCGTTGTTTCCTTACTTAAAATCCTGCTTAACCCAATGTTCTCACGCACGAATCTGGTTTCCTCACCTATGGGTCTGTCAGTCATTATTCTCTGCCAGCAAGACAGCAAGAAGTACACGATCCAACCTTCTTTCTCGATTGAAAAGAAAGCATGAAGCCAAATTTATATGATTCCAGAGCCTTATCTAGAATGAGAACAAATTAGTTCATGTTTAGCACAAAGCCAAACAGATCTTAGCCCAAGACTGGATTATTGGGTTAATTTTCTTTAGATGGAGCTCTGGTTGACTTGCATGAGCAAAGGCCTGGATTACTTCAAGATCTTCAGGAAGAAATAGTAATTGGAAAGGATTTGGGGTTGTACAGCACCATCTGTACTTTCTGTGTTAAAAGAGACACTGTACCTGGGAACAGCCTCATAGAATGTCTCAACTACAGGCTTGGGCTCAGCCAGCCTGCCCCTAAAATGATGGTACAGAACAGAATGCTTGATTTTGTTTAAAACCACTTGTTTTAAGAAATGGATTTATCCAGCCTAAATAGGCTGAGCTCTCCTGCCGTGTAGATGAAAGCAGTGATGATTCAGCACTTCCCAAACATGTGATTGCTCTCTTTGTGGGCTCTATTAGGACAGCCTATTTAGAAAGCCTCTCGGAAGCTGTTGGAGCAGCACGCTGTGAATCTCTTAACTTCCGAAATTTGATTTAGACTCCTGTTCAGCATCAAGTTCTCTTGGTATTTTGACCTTGAGTGGCAGCACCAAGAGATCTGGTGTGACTGCTTCTACCAGTAGTGCCGGACAGTCAAAGGTAGAGCCTGCACGACCACTGTGGGCTGTGGTCATCTCCATCTCACTCAGTTCCCTGCCACTGCAGCCTCCTGCCCTGAGCTGCTTTCAGAGCAGCTTTCCCTGCAGTGCAGAGGCAGAGCAGTCAAAGCTGGGGGACATTTCTATCTCCCTCCCCACTGGCTTTATACCATCTGAAAGGTTAGATGCCTGTGTACAGACTGATGGAGCAAATCACCCTTTAGAAGAACCCATGTCTCTGTAGGGTCTGGGTTGACTAATTCCAACCTGACACTTAACTTCCTGATGGCAGCAGCATGCTGAGACGTGTCCTGGCCATGCACCCTCACTGCTTCCCACTTCAGTGGCTGATGAATGCCCTGGCCTCAGCTCCCAGCGGGAGCAGTGATGGATGTGTTGTCTGGCTCTCCACTGCAGCCTGACAGGGGTCTAGCACAGCATGCCCTGCTGCCTGCCTCCCCCAGAGCTGCCCAATGTGCCCATCACCTGCTCACAGGGCAGCTGAGGGGTGAGCAGGATGTGCAGCCGGTGCCCACTGTGTGTTACTCGTGCTCTGTTCTCTGTTGTAGTCAATTCTGTTATGATATAGTTGATGAGGGAGAAATGAACTTGCAGTAGCTTAAAGCAAAATAGGTTAATTAAAAACCCTTGATCAAAGCATCATAAACCACATAAAAGGTTCCATCTTTTAATTATTTTTGAATGGGCTCTCAGGCAGGAAGGCCAAAAATGAAAAAAGTCCCTGTTTCAGGGCCCACGGGCTGTGAAAATTGTGTCATCCCATCAGGCTCAGCTATTGCTTCCTATGCAAACAGGCAAAGTTCAGAACAGATCCCCTTGGTAAGGGTGGAAAGGAGGAATTGAGCTGTGGTGGGGGAGGTTCAGGATGGGCATTGGCGGGGGGCTGGTGAATTGGGAATAAAGGGACAAATCACTTCTCAAGTCCCCTGTGTATCTGTTTCTGCACTGTGGGCACCCTGCAGTGCCAGCTCCCCAGCTGCAGGTGCACAGGGGCCGGTGGAGTGTCCGGGTTCACCATGCTGCCAGTCCATGTCATTTCCAGCTGGGAATCTCACACCTTGGGAACAGGCTTTCAGCACCTGCCGGCTGTTCTGGTTCCCGCAGGCGCTCTGTGCTGCTGGATTGAAATCCAGCTCGGCAGCCCTCCCGGCAGCTGGCGCTTCCAGAGCTCCTTCTTGACTCACAACATCTCAGTGTGCTCCACAAACCGTGTAATTCCTCAGCGACGTGTCACCCCTCTGGGGTGTGGGGGAAGTCTTTGCTGCAGCAGAGTCATTTAGCTCAGGGGATATGGAGCAGTTTATCCAGGGAGGACTTGAGGGGGAATTTGAGGTTGCAGTAGGATTTTTGTAATACAGGATCATTGTGCATCATGGCCTTTCATCACCGGTTTGAACCCAGCAATGCTCCTTTCTACCCTGCAGTTTTATTGTGAGTGGGGAAAGAAGTGCCTAGAGAAAGAGCAACATTCTCACGCAGCTGATAACAACAGGGTGCAAAAAACATTCCGTCTTCCTTTCCCACTCTACAATGACTGGCTCCAACAAGGAGGCTGCAGTGCCACAGGGACATGGGAGGTGTTAACAAATGAGTGTTTTGCACCACCTCCATTTGCTTCAGGAAAAAGCTGATGGCAAATCCACCCAACAAAAGGGAAGGATGAGGTGTCTCTGGTGGGGCCTTTGTGGTCACCCTGTGGTTCCTGTACTCAGCAGGTGAGGGAGGGAGGTTGTTCACTGCATCTGCCATGTGCTGACTTCACAGGGACCTCTGGGCTCTCTCTGTTAATTGATTTGATGAGAAGGCAGATTAGTTACTAAGCAGGCAGGCCTCAAAAGCCAAATCACAGAGCAGCCTGTGCATCTGCTGGTGGTGCTGGGCCAGCCCCTCAGCCAGCACTGGTCTCAGCCAGTGCTAGTCTCCATCTCCCTCCTGCTCCAACACATGCTCATGCCCTTTTCTCTTGTTTTTCTTCCCAATCAAATCTTGTCCCGTGGGCTGCACTCTTCCACCTCCAGTGCCAAAAAGGACAGCTTTTCCCACTCCAAATACAAATCTGTGCAGCCCGCTCATCCATTGATTTCAGTATGATCTTTATTACAGAGACATGGAAACACAGTGCTCTCTAGAAAAAGGAAAGATAAAGGAAGGAGAAAATATAGCAGCATTGTTGGTAAGCAAAAGTCATGCTTAGCCCCTGTGTGGAAAAATAGCTTGCTCCTATGCATGCTTAGTGCTTAAGTACAGCCACACGCAGCAGGAGCAGCCGGGGCTTTGTGCACAACGTATTCAAATTGTCCATGATAAGATTAAGCAGCATAGCTTCACGCTTCCTCTATAGAAGAGATTTATTATGAGAAGCAGGTCTCTGCTTCAGAGCACATATGAAAACAGTTGGCTTCATAACCTTGGGAAAAAAAGATAAAGAAACCTCATGAGACACATGTGAGAACCTAGGAAGTATTAGAACATATGTTGGAACATATTGATCCCTGAAAGCAGATATGAATCTCTTTCATTTCCAGCCAGGCTGATGGTGAGGATGGTGTGTGCCGCTCACACTGTAAATCACTCCTGCAGGGCCTGGTGTAGCCCTGGTGCAAGGAGCCTGGTGCTGGCTGCTGATGTGCAGATCAGCGACCCTCCTTGTACTGGTTGTCTCCACACCATCCTGAGCGCTGCCTGCTCCTGAGTAGCCAAGGACATACCCTGTAAGATGAGCAGTGATGGCAAATCCCGAGTGTGCTGCCTAGATTGGCACATTGACTCCCAGCGGCGCACTGTGATTTGGTGGAGAAAATGCTGAAATGAGAAAATAGAGTGACTTTCTTTAACTGTGTTTGTGTCCCTGTTACTTTCAATTCAGCAGCCATCTAGCCAAGCATCTTCCTGCATGAATCACGGAGGATGTGATTAAGTTGTAAGTGGTATCAGAAAAACTATATTTAGAAACAGTAGAAGAGCCATTTCTAGTGAAAAAGATGCCAGATGATCACCCGATGGGTGGCGAGAGCTGCTCCTATTGGAGCAAAGGTCTGGAGCTGCCAGGGCTGCATCTGGCTGTGTCCAGGAGCAGTGGGAACCAGTCCTCCCCATGGGTACCACCACCCCCTCACTCCAGTAGCCTGCACCCGCACATGGTCCTTGTCACCATGCACCACTGCCTGCTCCAGAGCGGGGTGCGAGGTGTGAGCAGAGGGCCCAGACATGACCTTTTCAGTCCTATTTCATATACACTGTATTTTATCCCTTTCTCTCCCAAAGTGTCTGTGCACAAAGCACAGTGCAGGCCTGGGAGGCACTGTGAAAAGATGAGTCACAGCTATGGAAATATTTGGCTGTATTTTAACTAGGGATCACAGCAGGTACAACAGCAGCCATCTACGCTGACGCACTTCAGATGTACCAAAAGACACTTTTTCCCCATTCTTGAGTTGTCATTAATTATTCTTAAAATAAAGTGCTACCATGAAGCATTAATTCAGAAAACCCAGCAAGTTCCTTGCTATTCTCCAAGGCTTGATTTCACAATGAATTAATAGGAGTTAATTTAGCACTGCACACCAAACAGGACCACTGGAGGAATACAGACGAGTTGTTGCTTCCTAACTTCTTCCTCCCCCTTGTTTGCACCCCTCTTTGTTCTTTATTCTGTGTTGCTACAACAGGTTTTATTCTGGCAGTAGTAAATTCGCTGAAAAAGCAGTAATCAGGGAAAAAATGCCACATGATCCTCTGCTCCTGTATTAACAGGTTGGTTCAGGTAACACTGCTCATTTCACCGAGCTAAACAACCTCAGCTGCTGCAGATTTTGACCCCATAAAGGTAAGAGGAAGGTGAGGGGTAAAAAACCTGCTTGGTTTTTCAAAGAGGCTGCATCAGTTTGTAACATGTGAGAGAACAGCCCCTGTGTGGAATATCAAGACAGGGGAGGGATGCTCCCACCTCCCTGGGCATCGTGTGCAGAGCGAGCTGGGCTTTTATTTGCATCCTGAACAAAGCAAATCAGCCCTGAAAACCAGGGCCAGGTGGTTCTAAAGATCCATTCCCACTTTTAGTGGAGGCTGGGAGGGGGGAGCAGGAGCGAGAAATGACACCGAGAAAATTTCATTCAAGCAATTAAGGAATCGCTGCAGTTCCATGATTAACTTCATGTTCACGGGTTGAATGCGAAAGCTGTTAGTAGGGGCATTGCTATTCCATACCTGACATGAACAATGGGAATATTTGTTCTGCCCAGGAGGATTACACCTTCCATTAATCTAAGTTTTATTGAAAGTTTAAATAACAGACAGACAAAATTTGATCAATTAGCAGTGTAATTCCAAGGAGATGTCACAGAGAAATTAAATCTCAGGCATTTCTAACGTGAAGAAGCCGAGGAACTCCCTCCAGTTTTCCTTCCCAGTAACAGTGTTTGTATTTTAATTGAAAGTTTATTCTGCATTGTGCATCTTCTACTAAATTGCAGTTTAACACTGTGATGAGAACAGTTTCATATGACAGCGTTCGTAGCACTTTGCACGTGAGTCCAAGGCCTCATAAACGAAGGGAACAAACAGGTTTGGGTGGGATTTACTCCTGTGGAAATCTGAAGGAACAAGGTAAGCCTGAGGGAAAAGTGAGTGGGAATTGATACTTGGATGGAGAAGGATACTGGGGGAACCAGCAGCTGTGGCCATTGTGACCCTCTCCTTGGACCCCAGGGATGCACTTGGAGCCTTCTCCTGGTTCCATGGGCCCTAGCCCTGCCCATTCTCTTGCTGTTTGTTCCACCAAGCAGGGACTTGGAGCCACTCTGCTCCCGCCCACAGCAGCCCCTTCCTGCCCTGTCTCCATTCCTGCTTTCAGTGCAGCCTGTGTTTTTTTTGTCCCTGGTGAAATGTTATTGCTATCGTTACTGTTCAACACTCTTCCGTTTTTATGATCACAAATGTCATTCTCATGCAGTAAATATCAGAAGTGCCACAACCTTGCTGTGAATCTATTTCAGCACTATGTTTGGAGACATCCCTCATCTGAAAAGGAGAAATACTGAAAATAGATGTATATTTTTATACGTGTGTATGTCAGAGAGAGCAGCTTCTTGGATGGCTGAAGCATTGAGGCATTCTGGTGTGCATGGTTGTAGTTCTATTTGCATAGTAAGTTTGTGTTTTAACCTGGGCCTTGATACCCTTATGAAAAGCTTCCCAAAAGGGACAGACACCCCACATTTAACAGAAAATATTGCTGAGGAAAGTTTGCTTGGGAACAGCGTTCGCACAGGATGAAGCAGCAGGTACCCAAATTGGCCAGTATGCAACACACAGGCTTTGGTAGCAAATTACTTCAGCCAATTCCCATATCAATTACTGTCAGATAAGCAAATACCAGGAGGAAGTGCTGCTTATTAAAATTAACGGATTTGGCTGTACATACCTGAACATCTCATTATTTTTAACTGTATCTACAAAGCCAGTCTGCTTGCAAAGTCCTGCTGCATCGAGGCAGCCTGGGATCCTTGCCAGGGCATAAACCTGTCCATGGAGAGAGGTGAGGACCAGAGGCTGAGCTGAGCTGTTTCCTCAGCAGTGGGATTAACCTTCCTGCAGCCCCGTTCAGCAGCAGTTAAACAAACAGCAAACCCCAAAAAAGGCAGCTGAGAGCTGCTGGGAGCTTGGCTGCGGCAGCTTCTCCTCCATATGGCCTGTTAAACGCCAGCACATGAAATGAACTCTCATAAATAAGTAATAAGGGATGATTTGCTCTGATCCGGATGGGCTGGCTCCCCACACCATGCAGCGTTTAACTGCCACGGTACCGCAGCAGCAGGGACACCGTCCCCCACGGCGAGAGGCGGCAGAGCTGGAGGGGCAGGGAAGGGCTTCCAACACTAAGGTATCACCCAGCACTGACAGAGATCAGCATTGAATGCAAATGATGAGATTGCCAAAGACCCAGAGGATTCGGGACAGGGGCTCTTCAGCTCCACTGCAGGGCAGCTTCCAGGGGCAGCCTGGTGTCCATTCGTAACAGGCATTGGTTCAATATGGACCCAACTTAAGGTGCCAGCTCCTGAACCACCTCTGTCCTGCCCCACCAAGGGATGCTGGAGGCCTGACCCCCCTTCAGTCCTAAGCCTGGACTCAATCTCTGCCGGAAAACAGCAGGAACAGTTGACGTTTCCCTCTGTCACCATCAGTGCGAAGGAAGTGGAGTCATTCAGGTCGTGGGTATTGACGAATAGTGTCGGAGGTGCAGTGGTACAATTCGTCACAGCCGAGGTTAATGAAGGAGAATGTTAAATAGGCTGTGACTGTGCAGCTGACATAATCTGCCAAATTAACTGAGAACTACTAGCACTGTACTCCCAGCCACTCACTTAACTCTCATTAACCCCAGGAACAGGCTGCAGCACCGTGGTACCTACAATCCACACCAAGACTGAGGCAGCTGCTGGGGCTCTTGCGCTTGGCTGGGAATGGCTGGGAATGGTGTGGCTGGTGCCAGGGTTCAGGCATCACCTGGGCAGCTCCTGTGAGCAGGGTGGTCATGGAAGCCATCGTGTCTGTGTGGTACCAGGCTTGGTGTCAGTTTATTCCTGCAGCACTCTTAGGGCACAGAGATCTGAATGGCAACAGAGGTCATAAATAAGGGGAAGATGTGCAGAATAGCTAAATGATGTAAATTCATGGCAATTTAACAGTAAGCGGTGATTTACCCAGATGATTTTAATGCAATACTGTCAGCTGAAATTTATTTGTCCCTGGTACAAAGACAAGCAGAAGACCAAGGATCACCTTTATATAACTACATCACAAGGCTGACCATCGTGGCGAGTGCTAATCCAAGCCAGGCATAGTCCTTACTGCTTGCAGCATAAATACTGAAGAAAATTAAGTGATTGAAGAGTAAAAACAGATCCTAATTTCTGTGGATGCTCCCGTGTTGACTTGCAGGAGGGAAGGTACATTCAGAGGCTGTTTTCTGCTCTGAAGGCCACTGCTCTTTCGTGGGAGATAATTCCTGGTTTTAAAAACTTTTTGTTCTTGTCCTGGCAGTAAAATACAACATTGGGATTGTCAGGAGCCATTTTCATGGTTTGTGGTTCCAGTGCAGCCTCTCCTGACCTTTGGCCATTCGCCACACACGCTTTAATCCCCAGCAAGCGTTTTATGTTAAGCAGATGCTATAAAGGGTCTGAGAAGTAGGTCAGGAGGCATTAAAGAATCTGTTTGATTCATCGGGAACTGTGGGCACATCACTGGTTGTAAGCCTGAAATGTCATTACTCAGATGCCATGGGAGCTGGTGCTCGCAGTGTTGGTTTAGGAAACAAACTGGATGACTGGTGAGAGAAGGGAGATGGGAGGGACCCAGCATCTGACCCCATCGGAACAACCCTGGTCCAACTGAGATTAACACCACCCTGATGTCCTATTGCAGAGCCCAGTCTCCATCAAGGTGTGCAGTGTCTTTGTCACTGGGAACCACTATGGAAATGGGAAAGCTCCAGCTGCCCCTCTACTGCTGAACAAGCCAGTGTTTTGGGACACTCCTTCCATACTTTCCTAAGGATTGACACTCCTAAGATACTGACAATACCTTTTTCTCTCCTTGCAGTGCTTTCCCAGCCTGTACCTGTCCAGGGTTCAGAGTTTTCATTTCCTTTAATGATCCTTAAGAAATTATTGAGAAATCAAAATATGTTTCAGAGTTATCTTCAAGGCTCACTGTAGTTCAAATGGCTTCTATAAATCCGCAGTGTAAACGCTGTTTTTCAAAGCTTTACTGTTCCCCAGATGGCTGTAATGGTGTATTGACTGACTCTAGTAGGGCCCTGGGAGTTTGGAAAAGAAAAAAGTAGCTTAGCAAGCAAGATCTCTTAAAACATATACATGAAAGTTTTCAAAGTTCATCCAATCTATCTCTGTTTTGGGTGTTTATGAATCAGATGCTGTCATTAAGGTTAACAGCACTTTTCTGCCCCCAGGAATATTGCAGCTGCTGGATGACTGGGGCTCCATTGCACTGTGCTTGGCTGGGTGATGGAGGCTTCCTGGGGGCAAGCTTCTTGGGGCCCTGGGGCTGAGAAGAGGGGAGCCCATTGTACCCTGCATCGGGCCTGCTGAGCTCACTGGGCCGGTGGAGGGGTGAGGGCACAGCCAGTCCCAGGCCCCAGGGTGGGTGAAGCTCCAACATTTCTTTAGGCATTTAGCAAAGGCACTTGAGCTTCATGAAGTGATTGCCTCAGTGCAAGGGGTTTGCCAGACTTGGAGAAAAAAATCACTTTTGTGCAGCCATTCTCTTCATTGATAATCCAGTAAAACTGTTCTTTATGGGACGCAGTGAAATCCTAAAGGCAGCCTCGATGGCAGAGGATATTACCTGCTAAGGGCAGCAGATTGCTCTTTGCTATTCAGAAAGCTGATTAAATTGAAGTGCTCTTTATATTTCTACAAAGAACTGCATGCCAGAACATAAACTTATCTTTTGATAGAAAACAGAAGGCATCATTAGCACTGATGTCTTTCAGCACATTTTCATCATGCATTATACCAGAGCCTGCCGTAGATAGATCAATAGATCTGGAGAGAGATATAGAGCTGCCTCTGCAGCTATGTGTGCAGGGCGGGTTGCTGCTGGTACCTTCCCTCTGTGCTCAGCAGCATCCACACAAGGGTTCCTCAGGCAGGTCCTGGCTGGTGAGCTGGAGGAAGCAATGAGCTGTGGGAGGTTATTCACTGGAAAAGCACCTGAGAAGAAGGAGAGATGGGGATTTTAGAGTGGAGATCAAGGTTATATTTATCACACACTCCATGGGCCCAAAGAGGCCAATGTGCCGGAACAACGGGGCTGGGGCCAAGGGGGTGTGGGACACCTGTGCCCAGTGCAGTGCTGGTGATGCCAGACCCCAGAGCAATCCTCCCTCTTCCCTGTGGTGGCTGGAGCCTTTGGGATCCTAAAGTGTTGTGTGACAGCATTAATACAAGATGAATATAGCTCCATACCCTACATCTGTTCAACCTAATAAATAGTTTCAGTTAATGGACAGCAAAAGGAATGATGCTCAGTAAATTTGGTTTTATGAGCCTTTCACTTATTTGCTGTGCCCATTAGGTCGGAAGTTAGGTAATGGTAAGTGTCCATTAGTGCATTAGCTCAGTGATGAGGGAGCTAAATTAAAGAAAAGGGAGAAAAAATGTGGAAAAACCCCTCAAGCCACGTGCAGTCATTAACCCAGCTCAGCAGCAGGGACCCAATGGCCACTGAGCTGGAGGGACAGCAGAGGTTGGTCTCTGTGGGGTAGAACAGTGATGTGTGACTCACCCTTGCTTCCCTGCAGGCTGTGAGGCAGAGCTGGGGCTGAGCAGCGCTCTGTCCTGTGCCATGTGTGATGGGGTCACTGCACAGGATAGGGCCTTACGACAACACCTGTTCTGACCACAGATACCTAACCCAGTTGATAACCACTAATGTCACCAAGTAACAACCACTGAAATCACCAAATAATACCAACCAAAATAACAAAGTAGTAACAACCAAAATAACCAGATAGTAACAACCAAAATAATACCAGGCACCAAAATAGCAACCACCAAAATAACCAACTAACCTCAACCGTAACAACCAAAATAACCATTTAATTGACAATCTCTTCTTTGACTCAATTCCTTTCAAACTTTTACCTTGCCTGGGCAAATTGGTTTTTAAAGTGTCTTTTCCCAATCTCCCAGATTCCCTCACTCCACAAATAGCTATTTACTGTTCTGGGTAATTCAATGAACATTCGCCTGCTTTGAATTAATACGGAGCGGCGTTCCAAGTGCTAGCAATTCACTGATAACTGAAACATCTCCTTACCCTGGAAAACACTCCCAGCCCTGCAAGGCAGCTTTCTTAATGCAGCAGGAGAGGCAAATCCCCTTGTTCACGTGGTAGCAAGGGCTCATTTGGGGGTAGAAGGTGAATTTTGTTCTCTGTCACTCTCAGGAAGAGGGGACGAGCTGTGCAGCCTCTGCAGTTAATCAGGGGTGCATTGTGGATGCGAGGAAGGAGTCAGAGGAGTGAAGGGGTCCTGCACAAGTGTATGGAGGAGCAGGGCACAACCTGTGCACAGGCTGGAGGTGCTCCCCGTAAGCTGTCTGTAAACCAGGTTATCATTGCAGAGAGCTGTGCCTCTGGTTTGCTTACAGGCCTCAGTGAAGGTCTCTAAGACTGATAGCTAATGAATTGCAGTGTGCTTCACTCAGCTGGTGATTGATAGTTAAACCTAATAACAGCGTCAGTCTCATCAGCAGACACATTTCAATTTCAATTTGTTGAATGCACTCTGACCATGGACAAACAGTGGGTGTAATAGAGACCTAGCATTGAAACTAATAGGAACTGATACATAGAAAATGGAATCTGTTTTCTCTGCCTGTGCTGCCTGCTCGCCTCCCTAATTTGGTTCCACTTACAAGGGTTACTTAAGATGCTAACACTTCACCAGGGGCTTCCCAGATAATGAAAACAGCTCTGTTAGGGACTGCAAGACAGGGAAGAGACAAGAAGTTGCATTTGTTTGACACAATTTTGAGTCCCCAGTGGCAGCACGTTAGGTCAGTGCGATCCAAGGAGGGGGGTTCTGTGCCTTCCAGGAGCCTTTTCCTTTCCTGTTACCTTGTGTGTAACCTCCTGCCCAGGCATGGCACGGATCCCAGCTGGAAGCTCTGCTCAGTGACCTCTCGGTACATGCCCTGCAAGGGGCAGCTGTCCTGTGGGCAGGAAGGCTCCTGGAGCAGCAGGTCCCTCCCTGCAACTTGTGTTTTTCTCAGGCCATTTTTCCCCTCGCTGTGTTTGCTGCAGAGCTGAAGAGCCTCAGGATACAAATATTTCTGGTGATTTTCAAGCTTTGCTTTTGACCTGTGAAAACACGTTCACAGCAAAGATTGGGTAAACACCCTGAGCATAAACAACTGCGGATGCGGGGCTGAGAGTGCCAGCACAAAGATTAACACATGCAAAGTTAAATACTTCCAAAGAATCTGATTTCATTAGGGAATTTGGTGCTTACAAAGGCTGGCGAGCTGACAGCACAGAGAGCTGAATGCGCTGGCTGCTGCAAGTGAGGAGTATGCACGATGCTGCTGCATCCTCCCGCTCACCTGCTGCAGGGACACATGTGACCCCACTGCAGGGCTCACAGGGGATGGATGGGTCATTCTTCTGCAGCTGCACCTCAGCCATTTCCTCCTCTGCATGAGCAGTAACAGGAGATGCTGGAGCCAGTCTGCTGGGACCCAGCCTGGGACATTCAGCATCACTTGATACAGGTCTCTGGATGGAAATAGCTTCCAGACCCTAGCACCAACCTGGGGACAGTATGAATCCGCAATCTAGAGGAGGAATCCTTCACAGCCAGTTGGCAGTCTCTTGAGTTATCAAGAGCCCTTATACCAGCTCACAGAGGCCACAGAGCTCAGGGCCCTATGACAAGCCCCTCCATCCCCTTCTGCCCATCACAGCTACTTGTGGCCTCAGCCTGCAGCACTCTGAGATGTGGAACTGATGCTGCCAGGGCTGGTGGTGATGCTTGGCTCCCCTGCATGCCTGGTAACTGCCCTCCCAGGTGGCATCTCCACAGACATCCGCAGCAAAGAGGTGCTACAGCCTTGGCTCCAACAGTGGGTACATGGCACAGGCTGGCAGGAAGTCAGTGCAGAGCTAAAATTAAGAGTGATGTCTTCTTCACACCCAGTGCAGTCCTTATTCCCCGAGACCATGCATTCTTAAAGAGTGATTAATATGATGCTTGGAAGAGGACATTAAGTGAGACATCCTATTTACAAAAGCTTCCTAGTGGAGTATTCAAGAGAACAGAGATCTGGAGAGAGCTTGGTGTGTGTTGTTGGTAATATGAAGGGACACTGTTATTTGTATTGCATCACTGAACTCCATTAAGTCTTTTATTCACCTTGTTCTCAGGACAAATGCTGCTTCATGTGAAGCCATCTCCCAATCAGCACCCATCAGCAAATCACTATTTCATTTTTTATGCTGGAGAGGGAGCAGGCTGCTGGTGCTGAACAATGCACTGCTTCCAGGCTGTTGGTGCATCCGAACAATGCACTGCTTCCAGGCTGCTGGTGCTGAACAATGCACTGCTTCCAGGCTGCTGCTGCCTCCGAACAATGCACTGCTTCCAGGCTGTTGGTGCATCTGAGCAATGCACTGCTTCCAGGCTGCTGCTGCATCAGAGCAATGCACTGCTTCCAGGCTGCTGCTGCATCCGAGCAATGCACTGCTTCCAGGCTGTTGGTGCATCCAAGCAATGCACTGCTTCCAGGCTGCTGCTGCATCCGAACAATGCACTGCTTCCAGGCTGCTGGTGCATCAGAGCAATGCACTGCTTCCAGGCTGCTGGTGCATCCGAACAATGCACTGCTTCCAGGCTGCTGCTGCATCCGAACAATGCACTGCTTCCAGGCTGTTGGTGCATCTGAACAATGCACTGCTTCCAGCTGCTGGTGCATGTGCCTGGCTCCCGGCAGCACCCTCACCCCTTTGCACTGGTATGAGGCTGCTCCCTGTGGCAACCCCAGCTCTGCTAGCAGCAGCCCACCTGGGCTGGTGAGGACAGGGACACGCAGGGATGGGTCTGCTTGCAGGGTTTATCCTCATTGAGCCAAGGCCTCTTCCTGCTGCTCTGGCTGGAGCAACCCCAGCACATCCCATTGCCTGCTCATCACTGGAGGGAGAATTGGGTGAGGGGTCCCTGCTGATGCCACTGCAGATGCTTCCTCAGCCCCGGTCCCTGTGCACATCACTGGTGCAGGTCTGGGATCGGCTCACACACATCCCCTTCAGGTCTCGGATCCCTTGGCAGAGCTCTGAGAGCTGCCACTTCCCTCTTCCCCTGCATTAAGATTAATGTTTAAACAGCCCTTGGCCTATAAATCTCTCTCGGAGGTTTCCTCAGAACAAACAGTTAGCAGGAGAAGGCGGCATCTGTTTGAAAATGACAGGGTTTGAATCTATTTATTAAGCAGGTAACGGTGCACTCTGGAGCTGTCAGATTGACTCTTCATCTTGTGCTGGTGCAGTTACAAGTGCATTACGGCAGCAGGCGTCACCGCCTGTATTTATTTACAAGGAGAAAGAGTCATTGAGATTAATTGCACAACTGCATATGCAATATGGTAAACAGTTATTTGGAAATGATTGTTTGTGTTTAATTATGACATCCAGGAGAAGTTTAACAGCCATACATTTTTCATTGGATTGTAAATGCAAATACAGGCATTGAAATATGGCAGTGAAAGGCAGAAACCAGAGCCCCCCTTTGCACCAGCCTCTGGTACCACAGTGCCCTTGGTCCTGGCCAGCTGCTGGCTTTACACACTATTAGCACTAGTATTGCCCACTATTTTCTCAGTAAGGCACAGAGAAGCTACAAGTAAAAGTAGTTTCCATGAAAGTGATGTGTCTGGTCTTTATCAGACTATTTCCAACCTTTTCTCTCTTTTCATTCTTTTCCTGTCTCTTTCTTCTCCTTTCCTCATCCCTCCTTGCCCCAACATTTGCACATGAGTCGTTGTTGCTCTTGGCAGTTGAGGAAAATGAAAAATAGATGTGTAGGGAGGAAAAAATGTAATAGCAAGAAACGATGTGCCCAAAAAAGTTTAAAAAGAAAAGAAAAGGAGAGTGGTAATAACAAGGAAATTTAATTGAAAGGGAGTATTTTCATGGGAAAAGGGAAAATGCTGCTGGGGGGGGGAGGAGGTAGAACATTGTTTTCATCAAGTCTACTCATTTGAGGGAAGCAGCAGGAGTTCCCAGCTGTTTAAAAGCTGGCATGGTAATGAAAGATGAGTGGTTTTCTGTCTCTGGGTTTCTGAAGCTCATCTCTCATGGGACAAAAGAGATCACTCGGTGAATTTCATGATGTTTAATTTTGTATTAGGCACAGAACAAGCTGTTTCTATGTTGTACAATCACACGCTCCGGCCTCCGACGAGCTGGAAGGCAAGTGCTTGTGTTCTGAGCAGCCACCAAGGCCACCAGGAGAAGGCACTTTTATCTTTTCACCACCAGCAGAGCTGGAAAGAATGCTCCATTTCTGATGAAAATGTTAATGGCAAAAGGTCTTTTTGACCAAGAAGAGACAGATTTTTCAGTGAAGGGTGTTGTTTTCAGCTGGTCCTCCTGGAGCGTCTCCTGTTGGTGTAGGTTTATTTCATGTACTGCAAAGATATGGATGGGGCAAAAAAAGAAACGTGGCACAAGCCAGTTCCATTTCAGTTCACTGTGGATGCACATCTTAGAAAGTGAGGATCCTGTGAGCTGGCAAAAGGCATCTTTGTAATGTGATCCAGCCTGTTCACTCACGTGGGTTTGACAAAAGACATCACTTAGATTCTGTTACTGACTCCACTTCAGCAGAACACTTGGAGTTGGGTTTGATTAGAAGCTGGTAACTGCTGCTGAGAGGCAGCTGGGTTTAAACAGCTCTCGGCAATCCTGGGTGATGATGTGTTGTTCTGGGCTTTCCCTTTGATAATTAATGAGCCTGAGTCATATAATTCTATGTATAATTATTCTTATTTACACATGTGCTACAAGAATCAAAGTGCTTTTCCTGCCACACCAGGACCAGTCTTCGAGGTGTGGTCTGTTTGGTGTGGAAAACCTTTTCTAACAAAGTGAGATCTCCTGGCAGTCATTGGTGGTGTTGGGTTTTCAGAGCTTGCAGCTGAGGAGCATCTCACAGGATGCAGCTTTATGTACATTGATTTTTCCCTTCCCACACTAGGTGGGTGTAGCACCCTGACTGACCTTGGTTTAAAATACACTTCTAATGTGCTACAGGAGCTGTCAACGGGACTGTGGACTTCAAGAACCGATGCCCAGATCAGCTGTAACCTGCTGAGAGATTTCCAGGTGATGATCCAGTATAGGATGTTCTACAGAAAGGAAATCTGCTTGGGTTTGGTGCAGGGTCAGAGGTTGCCAATGAGCTCCTCAACATACCAGCGGTATCACAAGGTGAGGTTTCAAGGTGAGACATGAATCCAGCTGGTCTCAAGGGCACATTAGCAGAGTATGGAGGCTGGCATTATGTGGGTTATAGGATGTGTGGAAAGGCCAGCCTCTAGCTGAAGGATGCATTTAAGTGCTGCTGACCTTGTCACCAAACCTTAAAATGAAATATCTCCCCAGATGAGTCCTGTTTATGATGGTTTCAGACTATTTTAATAGCGATATCGTAGCAGGTTGTGGCTGCAATTTACACCCTGATGGCAGAGGGTATCCTCAGTAATCCATCAGAGGGGTCACTCGCTGCCACGGTGCTGGGGACCTTCCCCTGCCACTGTTTTATTGCCACTTTGGTGCTGGTGCCTGAACTGCGGACAATAAAGGACTCACTTAACCTTCAGCTGCGGAGTCACCCAGACACAGCGCACTGAGGGGAGCGGGGCAGGAGGAGGCGGATAAATTGCATGTGGATGTTTGTATTTCTGCATATTGTGACTCCATTTAGCTGTCAAACACCTCATTGTTATTCTCAGACGTACACATTCACTCCTTTATTCTTTGATTAATGAGATGTAAGAGGGAATCTATGGCCATGGGGATGCAATGAATCAGTGCTGGGGAAAGCTAATTCCCTGCAGAAGCGATGTGCAGATGGGGGTGTTCAGCCAGGGGTGGGACTGTCTGAAAAGCTTTCCTAGACTTTACCTCCAGATGATTCCTTGCTGGTTTTCACTTCTCATCCCTCTCCCCTTGTCCTCGTTGAAGGACACCCCTGAAATGGGGATGAGCCATAATGAGGAAAGAGATGCAAATTAATCAAAGATGACACTACAAATGATGTAAAACATAATTTCTTTGGTACAGTGTTCAGATACAAGGGTGTATATATGTGTGTATGTACACAATCACCTCTACATGAGCTGTCATTGCTCATCACCTGTAATGCTCCTGAAGGGCTATACAAATATGAAAACTAATAACCCCAAACAGAGGTGTGGGGTGACCTTCAGCTGGGCTCTGGACTCGAATTCAGGAGGTGTGGATTTGCTGTTTGACTCTCTTTGTTTTCCTTTGTGATTTCAGGTGAAACCTTGGTCACTGCAGGTGGTGGCTGGTCCCAGTGAGTACCAAAGCCTCTTCCCATGGAGCAGCCAGGCAGTGATGAGATAACACCAGAGGCGGATGGGGAGACTGGGAGACTGGAGAAGATGAGGGAAACCAATTGTCCCTGTGCCTGACTGGGAGCCAGCACAGGGCGACGTGGCTGAGCTGTGCTGCTGAACCCTTTTTTAACTACAAACATACAGGTTTTAAGTTATTTAATGAAGCATAATAATCAAATGGTAATAGCTGTTCATAGCAAGTCCGGAAAATAGTGTTAGGATCAATGTATTGTCTACAGGGAACTAATCTATCTCTGGGAAAAGCTGGTGATTTGTTCTTGTTGGTCTATGAAATTAGAAAATATTGCTGCTTATGAAGCACATTTATAAAACTTGCTCTCTACTTTTAAGGAGTTGGCTTAAGGGCATTCGCTATGATTCCCATTTATCAAGAAGTGCACATGTAGCTGCACAAAACCAACTTCAATTAAAAACAGATTTGAGAAGTAATGTAGTATGTAGGCTGTAAAGCTTGAGTGGAAGGAAAATGTACCTGGTCAAAGAATCAGATGCAGCTCTTCAATCCTGGCCTGGTGGTATTTCAGCCGTAATACAGTTGTGTTCCCATAAAACCTTCTGTTGGTGTGGTGCTGGTTGTGGAGCTGGCTCCCAAAGTCATCCTGCCAGTGACTTTGCAGAATTTGGTCTGCTTATAAGCAGCAATGCATGAGTAACTAAGCAAGATCGTGTGTTTTGTGATGAGCATTCAGACTAGATCTATATCCTAATGGGAAATCAATGACTGGGTCACAAGGTGGGACAGAACAATGGGAATCTTAAATCCCAAAGGAAATCAAACATGAAAGGAGCAGTGACTTGTGGGGGTCTCTGCAGGCAGAGGTGTGTGTCTTGTAAACCACTTTCTGATATCGTGCTTCATCAAAACCTGCCGCGAGCTCTGACATGTCCAGTTGACTCCTATGAAGAGAAGAGTAAAATGAAAACGTGATGTATTTGGGAAAGCGAAACAAGGCAGTTGTGAGCCTGCAACATGGCAGGGCCAGCAAAACATTGCCCTGTGCACGTTATTAAGATTGAGGAAATTTTATACGGTGTAAAGTTTGATGTTGATTGATTGTGTGTGCTTAGAGCCAAGTGAGGCCAGCCTGAGCCACTGCATTAAAAAAGCCGTGCTTTGACAGGAGCTGCACAGGTTGATAACCTGCTCACAACTGTTTTCACTACTTTGCTAAAATAAATACCTCAGTCCTGCCAAAACCCATTACAGGCAGAATGAAGCACATGGAGGCAGAGCAGGAGGAGAGTCCTGTGCGGCGTGACTGATGCTCCTGCTGTAGGAAGGATGCAAGGGGCAGACCTGAGGCTGCTCCTCTGTGCAGGTGGGGACCCCAGGCTGGTCCGAGGAAGGTGAAATGTCCTTGGCAGTAACTGTGGAGTTTTCTCCTTCCTGGTCCATCTCCTGGCTTTGTTTGTCATCTCTTCCTGAGTTGAGGCTCCTAAAGCAAAACAACCTCCCTGTGAATGCTGGACCTGTATCAGCTGCAGCTCCTGCGGTGACACCACAGCTGCTCATAGGTGTGGAAGCAGCCACCGGGCCAGGCAGGATGGATCAGGTGTGCTAAGACTAAATCTGAAGTAACTATAAATACTTGCAAGTCCTCAGGAGCAGACAAGGCTGTGGAGCTCCCTCAGTGTCTCTTAACAAGAGAAGGAGTTTGAAAAGGTCTCTTTTTTTACTTTCAAGTTCTTTCCTTGTATCAAATCAAGGAGAATTGAGAATGAATCCCTAAACCTCTAATCTCTGCTTGTGAATATTTTATCTTTATGTCTGAAAAGTTCAGCTATTTCTGGGTTCTGAGCTGGCCACAAACATAACTAAAAGCTGTAGATTAAAGATTGAAATAGAAAGTTAAGTTGCAGGTGAGGAGCAAACGTTTTCTTAGTGATTTCCCAGAGATGCACATATGTTGTGTTTGTTGCTGTGCTGTCTGCCCTGTTGTGCAGCTCGAGGATGGGTGCTGGCAGCATGGCCTGGGCTCTCACAACCACTGTGTGTGAGAGCAATAGTCCCTAGGGCTTATTACCATGAGCCCAACCTGCAGCTGCCTGTTGGCTTCTTATTTGAGGGACATGGACAGTCACCTGAGGCAGTGACCAAAGCCCTCCTGTCCTTCCTACCTGTACACGAGCAAGCAGAGCACAAATCACTTACAGCAGTGCTTAGGAATAGATGTGTCCCTGCAGCCAGGAAAGGAGCCAGCTACTGCTGGGATTTTCCCCCCTCTGCATGGGGGGATGCTGGATGAAGAAAAGCAGCTTTCTCTCAAGCCCTAGGAGCCCACCTGCATTGTGGTAATGTCTTAGAGCTGCTGGGAATGAAAAAGCTGCAAGCTAAAGGCCCAAGAAAAATGGCCAGCTATCTGTAATTGTCAGTGCTGGCCAGAAAAGCAGAAATGGCTCTTTTTATAGAGCTGTGCAGGTCCAGCAGCAATAAATCACTGCTGCAGCCCGGTGCTTGGATCCTGGTGACCTGTCACTGAGAGTGAATGACAAAGTGACTTTGTGAAGGGGAGAACACGGAATGTGGGGGGCACAGGAGCACTGCAGGGGGTTGGAGGGAGCACCACTGCTGGGACCAGAGCATCCACACCTGAGGGGCTGTGCTTTATACACAGGGACTGGAGTCCGCTGGTGTTAGGAACACAAGGACTGAAAACTTTCATTTGTTGCAGATCTGAAACAGTTTTGGTGCTCGTAGAGCTGGTGGGGGGGGGAGGGGGGGGGCAAGGAGCTGGTGTGAGAATGGCTGCCCTTGGGTTGAATTAGGTTAAGATGAAGGTTTGGGCTGGGATTGAGTTTTACAAAAGAAAGGCTGAAGAGCCTGAGCAATTCCTACCTCTCAAGCACTGTAGGCGGTCCTGTCCTTGCCTAGAGGGTGGTGAAGTGTCTCAGCTTAGGAGGAGTTTATGCAGTGCCTCTTGAGCAAATTAACCAGACGTTTGTGTGGGTACCCTATAAATTCCCCAAAGGAAGGCAGGAGCAGTGGGTCAGGGATGCTGCTGTGAATTATACTTAAGAATTCCCATACAGCTGCAGTTTCCTTCTCATTTCCAGCTGGCTTTCAGCATCAGATCACTGGTGCAATTCAGTTTGATGTAACAAGTGATAAACATGATGCACTCCCTGTTTTACCCGTGGCATGGTCTTTTATGGGTGTCCCATGCCTTCATTACAGTGTGTGCTGGGCTCAAGTTGCCCAGCATGGTAACAGCAGACTCATTTTACAGAATAGCACCACAAATGCCCATTAGAAAGAGCCAAAGTGCCGGGGCTGGAACACCCATTGCTCCTGGTGCTTCAGAGTCATTTAACCAAGCTCCACCTCAGTGCCCGGTGCGGTGGCTGCGATGAACACAGAGCACTTCTGGAGCACGTTTTCATCTCGGAGTGTTTTGCAAACATTAATTAAACCTCATGAATGAGCAAGTGGCAACATTCCCTCCTGCTTAATATCTAAGGGAAGTGTGAGATAGAGATAGATAAATGGATAGATAGATATATATATATATAGATAGATAGATAGATAGATAAATTGATAGATAGATATAAAATATCTAAGCTCTGCCATGGGGCCAGGATGTCTGCTAGAAATAGCTTCTGTGGGTTCTTGCAATAGGCACTTTCCAGCAGAAGGTGGAGGTCCCCACTTGCAGAGCCTAGGGTTTTATTTCCATAGCTGATGAAGAAATTGCATTTGTTCATATTTTAAAACTGGTCAAAGAATTATGTGTGTATTTTCCACCCTGTGGCTTAAAAGCCCTTATCTACAGTTTTTTCTGTACTTGTTCTAAAATGTGTTGGCCTTAGCAATTGATTACTTTAATTTCCCCAGGCAGGCATTCATTACACTGCACCACTCACATCATTATGAAATAAGATGCTTTATGCAGCAGAATGACTCTGTACAATTAGCAAGATATTGTTTCTAAAGGAGCCCGACACTTCTGCTCAGGTAAGGGGGCAGCCAGGGCCATCATTTAACATAAAAGAAGATAAATCATGGAGGAATCGATGCCTTTCCCATAGTGTTTGCTCCTTGGCACTGATGGTCCCGAGTGTTTTAAACGAGTTGGACTTCAAAAAGCAGTCATGAGATTCCCTTAACAACACGGGAATTGCTTCCTCCAGCAGCCGGTGCACAGCCACCGGCATGGGATGTGGGGAAGGAATGGAGCTGGGGGGGTCTCGGGGCCAGGGCTGTGGTCAGGGACGTCAGCACAGATGCGCGTGCAGGTCTCCCCGGCCATCACTACCCTTGTCCCAAGGTGACAGTGACGGGTCCATACCCCCCCCCATGGCTCTGGGACCCCCCCCCCCCCCTTGTCTGCTGCTGAAGCTGTGTCACTGCTCTGTGCAAACAGCCGAGTAAAGAGACATGACATTTCCTGGGCCATTCTCCTGTGTTAATGCGACTCCGAGCACAGGGTGACCTTTTCACAAAGGATTTGTAAATGCCGAAAACTGCATAAAAATCTCTTTCAGGCAGACAGAGGCGTCAGAACTCTGCATTTATTTCTTAAACGGTGCTCTCCTGCCTTTCCTCTTCGGGCTTTATCGTCCCCGTGCACTGAATGGATGTAATGAATCTGTATTTCAGTAACAGCCACAGAGAGAATGAGAATAACCCAGCAACAAAGCAGCCTCCGGCCCAGGGCAGCGGCGTGTGGAGCTCAATGGGTTCAAACCAAGCCGCAGGGGCCGGAGCTGCCGCGGGAGCGAGCGCCCAGCCGGGCTCTGCGCATCCCCAAGGCACCGGGGATGGGATGGGGCAGCGGGAGCGCGCACCGCGCTGTGCGGTGCTCCCGCAGTCCCGTTTCCTCCTGGTCTGCGCATTCAGGACTGTGCAATTCATGCCTGTGAGAGGGCAGAGCTGGTTGGGATGTGGGGAGCAGCTGCAGCTTGCACTGCCTGTATAAGGGCATAGACTGTTCCTTACCTCTGAACCAGACACACACAGAGAACAGAAGAATCAGCCCAAAATCCCCTCCTGCGGTTTGGTATTGCACTGCATTTGGGATATGTTATTTACTCCTGCCTTTGCAGCATACTTTGTTCATCTCTAACCCATTTGATTCACTCTCCCTTCTCCCTTTTGCAATAGCCCAAAGACTTCACTTGGTACTGGCATGAGCTCAAGCTTTTCATAAGCTACAGCCTGAAAAGGAAGAATTGAGGCTGGCCCAGACCCAAATGCAAGTTTCATGTTTTAATGTTTTATCACCTCAGAATATCACCCTCCTTTTAATTCCTTGTGTGATTCTTGTGCCCAGCTCACTAAATGCTAATACACTCCCTGTAACTCACTCAGATTTCTCCCAAGCTCTTCTCATTTTCACATCTATTGCAATGAGAAGTACACGATCAGAAGGAGCCTCAAACAGCCCTAAAGTGGCACCTCAAATAATGAGTATGCATACAAGAACATCTTGTATACAAGAAAAATGCCCATAGTTGAATAGGAATCACCAGGCATACACAAAGCCAGCACTGATTACCTGTAATGTACTGGTGAGTTATATGGGGCCTGGCCAGGTGTTTGTTCTTCACTTGTCTGAGCACAACAAAGTTCCTCAGTCAGGGCCTGTTTGCTCAGACCCTCATGTAGTGATGCTCAGCAGGTTTAATTTCTATTTAAAAGCTCTATATTATGGCAAAAGAAACCCCACACAGAGGAGACAAGGCTATCAGTTGCTTATCAGACAATCAATGGGTTCTGCTGGCTGCTGCTGGAGGACTGGACAGGCACTGGACAGACACAACCGTGTTGTCAAGCTATTTGACAACTACAGATGCATGGTGGGTTTGGGTAATTTGGGCACTGAGCCCCCTCCCTGGACTAATGTACCTGTACCTGGGATATTCTAAGAAGCCCTTCCCATGCATGGAGCACCAGGACCAAAACCTTCCCAGGGCAGCTCCTTTCACAGTGTTACTCCTTGAACATCTCCATCACCATCCGGTTTCCCTTTTCCAGCACAAGACATTACTTCTTGTTCAGCTCGCAAGCAACTAATGAGAGTAATTGGTCCCTGTCCTCTTTATTATGTCCCTCTAAGTATTGGTAAAGAGTTATCATGGCTCCCTCCAGCCCTCTTTTCACTTAAGGATTCCCAATTCATATTAATGTGTCCTCCCTGACCCTCCCTCCCACTCCCACTTTATACATCAAATAACTGAGCCTAATTACTCTGCAGACATACCACATTAGGAAGAGGAAATGAAGGAGGGGACGGCAAAGCACACTCCAAAATCAGTTGTATGAATTCCCAACTGACCAAAACCACCCACTGTAGCTCAGGTTCAGCTGCTCAGGTTGGGATGTAGGAGCGCTGCACATCCTTATCACACCTTTACCACCACCCTACAGTGGAAGCCTCGCTGGGCATCCCCATGCTGTGCTGGGGTACACAGCACCAGGGGAGATGCAGGCAGAGGCTCAGCATCCCCTCCTGCACACGGTAACATTAACTACAAGGGTTAATTTAGATTAACAAAGTGGAAATGTCAAGCTTCATTGATATTCTGGCACCCAGCATTAATTACCTTTTCCTTTTTTTTAAGCAACCATTCTTGTGTTCTGTTGCTTCACTTAGAGCTGATAATAAGCTGTCCATCTATAGACCCATTCTGCTGACACAAATCATGATGGATATGAAAAGCAATAAAAAGCAAATCTAATGAGACACTGCTCAGAATGAGACAAAAAAAATGAACCGTGTTCTTTAATCATCAATGTGCAAAGCCAACCGGAATAAATTGTTTCAAGGAGGCCTCGTTCCTATTTAAATGTAAAATACACTGGGATGTTCTAAGAGCCAGAGAAAATGAGGGGTTTCTGATGCAGTTTTAGCCCTGTAATCCCAGTACCCCCAAACCCAAGAAACCAAGCAACAGACAAATCTCCTTCCCTCCCAACACTGCAGAGAGGCAGTGGCTTCTCTGCTTAAGGTTCTCTGGAGTGAAATGCAGAAAAATGTGGCTACAACACAGTGCCTGCCTATGGCCCACGACATGCTTCCACAGAGCTGCTTCCCTGCTTCTGGAAGCCCAAGGCACTGAGGAGCAGCATGTGCTGGAGAGGAGGAGCAAGGGCAAGCCCAGGGCCTTGCATCACTAACACCAACAGTGGATGATGAGTGTGGATCAGACCCCTCCCAGATGCAATACCATGCCCTCACTGGGCTCTGCCCCTTACCCCCATGCACCTTATCCCTGGCTGCCATCCCATCAAACACCCAGGATTGCCCCACAGGATCCCAGCATCCTTCTGTGTCTCCACTTCCATATTCAGCTGCCCTTTGGGGTTTTGTAGGGTCTTTTCCCCTTCATGTTTCTGAAATTATTTAGCTGATATTCTATTATTGCACTAAAGGAATTGCACTGGCACAAGAGGAACATGAACATTTGCAGAGTGGGTTTGAGAAAAACACACCATCTTTAAGCCTCCACACCGAAAATGATCCTCAGCAACAAATGATGGCATCGCAGCAGATGGCCCCCCAGCACCAGAAATCACTGCTGCTGCTGCAGGTCTTTGGCACTTAACGCCTCCCCTGCAAACAACACGAGCGAACAACAAAATCAAACCTTTTTCCCAGCAGACACCCAGTCCTTGAGGTTTCAGATGTGTTTTTGTTTCCTTGTTTTATCTGCATGAACAATTGGAATGGTTTTATAATTTGCCTGTGCTTCCATTTTATTACATCTGCCTCCCATCTGTTATTTTTATGGCTTATTTTACCATTCTCCTCTCACTAATGCCAGCGGCTCTACTGTAAAACCCATGTTGCATCCTAGAAACCTATCATCTCACTTGAAAAATAGATCTTGTGCATGATGGCATAAGAACTGCCTGGAGAAGAATGAATGGACTTTTTATTAATGATTTCTTGTAGGGAGAGCCTATGCAATAGTCATACTTGGTGCAAATACATCTTCTCACTGCACCTTGCACAAGTCTTGCTGAATGACAGAGCCCATTCACCAAACCTAAAGAAAACCCCAGTGACATGGGAGGGCTTGTCCTCTGGATAAGGGATGGCATCACTTTCCATGGTTTTAGAGTACAAAGGCTTCACACAGAGGAAAAGCCCTCACCCTGTATAGCAGCCAGGGCAGAAGGGGCACTGAGGAGTTCCCTAGCTCCTTCCCAGGCATCGTGCTGGGCATATCCCAACAGGCAGAGATGCACGAGAGCAGAGCTCCAGTCCCTGGGGATGCTCCATGATCCCTCCAGGGCAGCAGAAAAGAGGGAGAAATGGAAAGCCAGCACCTGAAGTCCCAGTCCTGGGCTTTAGTGATGAGTGCCTGCAGCTCTCGGTCGCTCAGTTACACATAATTCAGTCTCTATCTCACAAGAGTCACCCTCCCTTCTAAGGAGTTCAAGAGGATCATTGGCCAGGGATCTTTCAACAGAAGATGTAGGAACCAGAGTTAACTCACTAAGGATCTCACAGCATAGTGCTGGGCAGGGTCTGCAGAGCCCAAGCCAGATCCAGCCACTGATGCTGCCTTAGCATCAGGGAGAAGAATGCAGAAACATGCAAAATAAATACAGATTCCCTTGATATTGTTTGCAACACTGAAATCTCAGCCTCAGAGAGACAACAGATGAGTCCCAATGTGCTGCAAACTGAGGCCACTTGAATTTTTCACTTATTTGTGGCAACACACAGCTTTCTCCCTGTTTCATGATTTCCCAAGCACAAGTGTAATTGCACTGGCCTGCTACCAAGAGGTTTATTAAAGCAGTGAGGGATGAAACTAATGATTGTTAAGAAGATCTAATTGCGGGGGTACTGAGCTGCACATTACACATTTATGGCTACCAACCAGCAGTGCTCCAGTGGAGGCCTGTGGATTTGTTTACCTTGCCAAGGCACTGGCACATCCAGTCACATGAATTCCAAGGTTGAGGCAGAAATCAATACAGAGCTCCTGAAAACCCCATTGCACAGCTGGAAAAGACTAATTCCATGATGAGCCTGAGTCCAGTGAAAATGTGCATAATTTAAAATGTATTAAAACCATAAGCTGCTAAAGCATCAATATTTAAGTGCCATCCCCTGCAGTGTCACTGCCGATTACTGGGCAGCACATTCAGGTTTCAGTGCAGTCAGGAGAGGGGGGCTGACCTGCCTGCTGGAACGTACCTGATTCTTGCTAGGAGCCTAAAGGGGGATGCTCCAGCCTCTTCATGTAAACCCATCGCTATGAGCGCAGTCAAGGCTGAGCCACAAGTGACTCAAACTCCTCAGCCCTGCAGATGCTCAGTGCATGCATCCAATGCAGACACCACTCCAGAGACAGCTCCCACCACACAGCAGCAGGAGACAGGGCTCTTTCCTGTCATCCCCAAGACTCTCCAAATGAAATCACAAAGCCCCTGGAAAGCAGCCATAGGAGAAAGCTCACTGAGAACCAGCCCCTGATGGCAAGGTCCCAGTTCCTTCCAAAGGCCAAAGCACCCACAGACCCCCTGTGCTGCATGGGGTGACTGCACTTTAATGATCTACCACTAATGAGATCCTTGTCTTAGTTAATCTAGCAGCTATCTGCTGGGGACAGGGCATTTACCACTAAGAATCTACGTACCTGCTGTACTGGGCCTGCACATGGTGAATCTCAATCATCTTAACTTAGACACTCTATTACACGTAACACAAAATTTAACCAGGTATGTCCTATACGGGGCTGTAACATTGCAGCTGTGTGAGCTAATTAGATAACACTCATTATTGTTCATTCAATTTGCATGTGCAGATGCAGGGAGCAGCATGCTGACTGCTCTCCAGGCGCTGATTGATCGCTCCTGCTTTGCATTCATTAGGAGGGCAGCCTCCACACACCAGTTTTAGAGCGTCTGCTGCCACTGGCCTGGATGAGCCAAACACCTTGCCCTGTGTCTCTTGGTGAACAGCACCTTGCCAACAGGGCTCAGTCTGTTTCCACAGACGAGTGAAGCAGGGAGCTTCTGAGAGACATTCCCCTTCCATGTGCTGAGCAGGAGCAAACAGAGCGGTGACAGCAGGGGATGGTGGCAGCAGGGGCTGGTGGCAGCAAGGGCTGGTGACAGCAGGGGATGGTGGCAGCAGGGGCTGGTGGCAGCAAGGGCTGGTGACAGCAGGGGATGGTGGCAGCAGGGGCTGGTGACAGCAGGGGATGGTGGCAGCAGGGGCTGGTGGCAGCTCGCCAAAGCACCAGGTTCATGGATGGAGGTGCCCATTGCTCATCCACTCCAGCCAGAAATGTCTCACAGAAACAAATGGGGCTGCCAGAGGGTTTGACTTTGTCAGGTGAGTACCAACCCCTACAGCCAGGACAAACACAGTTCTCATGGACCTCCCCATCCTCCCGCACTGTCCCTCCACAGGCACAGGCTGGGGGCTGCTCTGCTTCACCTCTCCACACCTCCCTGCCTAGCACCAGGCTGGTCCATGGGCTCAAGGGCTCATTCCCTCACCCAGCTTTCCCCAGAAGCAAACCAAAGCCCAGCAGCACTGGGCAGTCCCAGCCCTGCACCCCAAGCCCTGCCGGCCCTGGGGCACTGCACCTCCTCACCTTCAGCCCTGTGCCACCAGTCACACAGGCAGGATTACCAGCCCTCCCCAAATGAGGCTTTCCTTCAGGTCGTGCTTTAAACCAGCCAGGCAATGCAAACCTGTTGGAGACCCGTACGTGCTCCCACAGGGCTGAGACTGAAAGGATGCCTGCCTGTAAATTAGTCAAGATCAGACTGCATCCCAGCAAAGCCCATGGCCAAAATAATAAAGAAACAGCGAAAAAGGCAACTGATGTTTGTGAGAAATAAGTGCTGTCAGACTAAGTCCGTGGCCAGGGTGGGAATCAGACCGAGCAGCCAGACTGGAGCATCTCTGAATACAGACTCCAGCCAAAGCCATCGCCTTGAGTCCCGCAGCGATTCTGGGGCTGCTTCTCTGACTTCAATTTGGGGGTACAAGGAGCTGGTTGAGAAGCATCTCCTCAGCTGGGGGGATGTGGGCACTTCCCCATGGGGGTTCCACAGCCCCTCATGAGGGGTTTGCAGGGGAATCTCTGTGGGCACATCCCCCTCGCCCCATGACGTTTGACAGCCACTTCCCAGCCAGGGCGGGTGCCCTGTGATGCAGGATGATGCCATTCAGAGCTGAACTGAGCCAGGGGCTCTTTTTCATTAAGCTCAGTGTTGCTAGGCTGCTAACACAAGGCAGCTCCACCACCATCATGTTAGGCAGATGAACTGTCTCTTCAGCTCAGTTCAGTGTGAAACACTGTCACTTTTTTTCCCTTTTGCATATGCAACACTCACTGGATAGTTCAGGTCTATGCACAACATATTTATTCAACAGTAATCGCTTCATTTCTGCAATGGAAATATGTTCCACTACTCCTGCAGCTGACAGGCTCTGGCAGAAGTTGGAAGCTGAGGCTCCAAAAGGAGGGAGAATATGCTTATGGGATGAGCACAGCTGTCTGCAGCATTCCTCTGCCCTAGCAATTATTTAAATAGGAAGAATTCCGGGAGGGTTATTTGGCTTCCACGCAGCACGTGCTCCGTCAGCCACCAGTCAGGGTATCAGAGAGTGAACCTCTGAAGACATTTCTATTCCTGCAAAGCATCTTTGGGTTCTGTTCCGCAGCTGCTCACACACCAGAACGCACTGGCTCCCATGGCAGCACAACAAGTGGTACAAATCCTGGTACATTCACGGAATCTGCATAACCATTGTTTGGGAGCATCGCTGAACTGCCCCAGACTCCCCTGAGCTACAGAAGGGATCAAGGCCCAACTCAGAGGCACAAGGCAAGGTACAACACATGCCTACGGAAAAGGTGAATTCTCTGCCCCCATCTTGGTTTTGCCTGGGGGAAATGAGGTGGGATCCTCTGAACCTGCTCCCACTGCACTGTCATTTGTGTCTGTGCCTGCCTGGCACTGAGCTGAGGAGTGCTTTCTGGAGGCAGAGGCTCAGGCCAGCCTCGCTGCAGCGGTACAGCAGGGAGCACTTGCTCTATTGCTGCATTTCAACAACGAACTGGAGCCTATTTCAGATTCAGCAGTGCCTTGTGAACGTGTTGCTGCTTCGCCTCAAATATCAGCCAGGAAAGCCCTTGGAAAGCACTGCTCACTACACAGAACCCCAAGTCCCTTGTGGAAGGGGAAAGCTCCTCCGGGACTAGCAGTGTGTGAGTCTGCTTGCCATCCAAGGCTCTCAAAGACATGCAGAGCATTAACGAAGCCTGACGGCATGGCTGCGAGACAGAGGGTCAGTGCTTACTGTGCAGCAGTGGCACGGGGCTCTGCAGGGTGGGGGTCCCTGGGGCTGCGGCAGCTGGGCCGGGGGGTGTGAGCATCCATTGGCACCAGCTCCAGAGACAGGGAAGTTCCCAGGTGCCCCTGAAGAGCCTCCGCAGGTCTTGCCCCAACCCAGGCACGAGGACAGGACTGGGGCTGGTGCAGGGGCAGGTTCTGGTCCCCCGATAGCACTGACACGGCACCGCGCTGGTGTCCTGGCTGTGCCCACAGCACTCCTGAGCCCGTGCTGCTGCTGTGAGCATGGGCCGGTGTCCGTGTCCCACCATGGCAGCCCCTTGCACAGCCCTTGTGATGAGAAAATGAGCAAATCCCTCCCTGGACTCTTCCTTTCAGACCAGATGCTCAAAATGAGTGTTCCATTCCCTGTAGCTTTGAAGAGCTACACCCATTTTTCTGTCTGGAAATGCACATGCTTTCTGTGCACAGGCTCCAGCAGTTCATCCCACCAGCAGGGCTTGATTCACAGATGTGGGAGTACATCAGGCTGACTGTTCATTCAGAGGGACTCATTTAATAGGCCTGGTTTCCAGGAGCAGCCAAGTGGCATTTCCACAAGGCAGCATTCTGCTCTACTCAAGGTACTGCAGAAATAAACACCAGAATGATGCCCATCGAACAGCCCGTTTGGAAGCTGCATTGAGGAGGGAGGGATGAAATTACCTTCCTCTAAGGATCAGGTCCAGCTCAGGACTGTCAATGGGAAACCATTACAGACTAATCCAGCAGGTGCTGGATGTGCCCTGTGAAGTTTATTACTTTTGACATTTCAGCTAATAACAGTCTACTTTGATGAGACTGTCTCCATCATTTCTTTATCAATTAATATGCTTCAGAAGTCCACACCATGTGCAGAAATCAAATAACGTATGCCAGTATTGCCCCTCCACCCTCTGCTAACATCCCTGAGGAAGACAGACACGATTTCTTTGGCCATGGACCTCAGTAGGCAAGCCCCAGGTTTAACCACCAGCAGTGTGTCCATCTGCAGAGGGAGCCATCTGCTTTTCCATTTAGCAAAGAATCTGCTTGCAGAAGTCTAGCTCCTTTGCACTGTGTGGAGACAATCATGGATGCTCCAGGCCATAGGCTGGATGCTCCTAAAACCATGATTTGTGCATGTTTTGTTTCCAAAGAGATTTAAAGCACCTGACAAGAATTAGGTTATTTACACTTCACGTGCCTTGAAAAATCTAAACCTTCATGATCACATCTAACAAAATCAAGTCTCACCTCAAATCCAATCCCACTTTTTGCATAAAGGCTGCATCTGGCTCTTCACTGGGCTTCATCTCTCCAAACCTGTTTGCTTGGGGGGATTTGCAAACCACATTCAAGATCAGGGTCAGTGGGTTCAGTGTTCTCAGTGCTAAGGAACACTGAGGAGCAATGCCCTGCTCCCGAGCAGCACAGGAACCAAAGAGGTGTAAAGATCAGCACAAAGACTCGCATTCACCCAGGCATCCAGACGTGTTAGTTCTAGTTCAGAGTAATGGGAATCAGTGAAAGTTAAATGCTTTAATGCTTCTGCAGAAGGAGATATGGGAGAGCGAAGCATGAGCAAGCAGCATCTGCCAAATCGTGCTTTGGGAAGTGGGCCAGAAAAAAAGGAAAACCTAACAAGTACCCTGTAATTCAAAGGGGAGAACAGATAACCGTTTCCTATCACCAATAATGCCTCTTGCATGCAGAAATGCCATCTTTTATCTAGATATTCAGATGTGAACAGAAGTTCAGTGATTGTTGTCAGTGCTCTTTGTTTCTCTGGAGGGAACATTAGTGCACAGCCACCAACAGAACATCAATAACAGGGGAAATGAGTTCTTCTGAAGAGTTAATTTTCTCTCAGTTGTGAAATCTGACTTAGGCATCATCACTGTCCATCAGCGAGGGGCAATGCAGGCAGCACTGCAGACACCGTGCTACAGATAAAGCAATAGAATTCAAGTGGAAATCTGCTTCCAAAAGACATTTCCACTTGGTCCCAGTCGGGGCTCAGCAGCTCCAGTAACAGCAACTGCAGCCCCGCACAGCTCTTCACTGCTGGTACCTGCCTCTCACAAATACCAATGCAATGAACAACTGAAAACAAGTCCCAGATCTCCTCAGTGCCCATGGGCACAGCCCTGTGAATCCAGCAATCATGGGAAAGAGGAAAGCAGAGCAAACAGGAAAAGTGAATGCCATTTAGTTATCATGGGTAGCTACAGGCAACCTCAGCCTTAGTCATGCTGCAGCACCACGTGAAGAGGGAATTTTCTCTGCATCTCCAGAGCAGGCTGGTTTTGATCTGCAATCAGGATGCCCCAATCATTTGGACCTTGTGAATATTTAATTCCCCCTTAATTGCTTCAGCAGAAAGCAGTTTTCCTTGCTGCACATCCTTCACCCCATAATGAGGTTAAAGGAGGAAAAAGGGCCTCCTTGATCATGCAGCCTGAATGTGGGGGGGCAGAGGACATGGGCTGCTTGCTGGGATCAAACCTGGGTGTTTGGCTCTCTAACAAAAACTGTGTGAGAGATCAAGCAACTCCTTTTATTCCCTTTCCCATAGGATTACTTCATCCAGGCCTTTACCAGGCAGAGAAAGCACAGAGAGCCCCTTGGGGTGATGTCTGCACCAGGGGAGGGGAGCACAGCACAGCACCGGGTGCTGTAGGGTAGTGACATTTCCATGGCTCTGTGTCCAGGGCAGCTCACATCCCCTGAAGGCAGGCAGCATGCACCAGGCAGGCACTGACAGGATGAAACATGGCACAGTCACACCACCGCCCTTCAGGAATGCTGCATTAGCCATTAATTTTATTTAAGTGCTTTCTAGTATGGTGGTGTTGAACTAAATTCAATTTGTCCACTGGCAAATGCCCTAAAACCAAAGCAACAACATGCAGAGCATGTGGGACTATTCATAAACTTAATCCATATTCCTCTAGTGAAGATGTGTTGCAAGACAGATCTAGATACTTCATTTGGACTGACAGGAGGAGACCTGATAAAGGCAGAGCGGAGGAACACGGTCTCCAAAGTACTGTCTCTGGGGAAGACTTGTTACACAAATGCCTACAAACGCCAAGCAGCAGAACCCTCCCCCGCAGTCCTGTGAGCCTTCATCAGCACCATCCTCATCCCACATTCATAACAAGCTCCCTGATGAGTTTTGTTCTGCCACTCCAAGCACCCTGGAAGCTGAGGAATCCACATTTCAGTCCCATTTTAACAGACCTCTTTGCCTAGAGCTACACCTGAGGCATCAATCAGACCCAGGAAATGCCAACGCTGATTTTCCAGGTTGCCTGTGCTGCAGATCTGCACATATTGAGCATGTGAGCGCTGCAGAGCCTGGGCACAGACCTGCTGCTCACATCACATGGGTTTTCCTCAGAGCAGCAACAAGAGGCATTGTTCACCCATGCTATATTCTTACCATCACATCTACTGCTGGTAGTAGTAATGATACCTTCATATTGATAATACTTAACATGAGCCTAAAAGGCCCCATTATTTTTCCAGTGTAAAAAGCTACAGGATATTCTTTTCCACAAAGTTTGCTGTTCTACACTCAAAGCAAAAGATAAATAAAAAAGTGACCAGAAAAACCCAATAAAAGAAGCAGACAATATAATGAAATAGAAGTTCTTGGTCGGTTTTGAATTAACTCGGTGGTTTTTGCTATTCCCCTACCATCTCCTGCCCCCGGCATCTGAACTATTTCTAGCTCAGTCATGGTCCTGCTGAACAGACAAGATGTTTTTAACCTTTCTGGGCAACAGCTTTGTGCAGTGTGTGCAGTTCCTGCTGCAATAGACATAAACTCCATGCAGGACAAGCTTATTTAGGAGGCCTGGGCTTTAATATCACTGTCTGCAAACATGAAAGATCACAGTCTTCCACTCCCTAGGGGTAAAATGTAGAAATTAAGTAACATATCTATTCAATATGTGAGTATGTTCAAACCAGCACTGCCACTGAGGTTACATTCAGCCTTTGCTGATGGACAGCTGGGGTTTTTCTGACACTAATCTTCAAACAAAACCAAGACCGGGTATCTGCTCCTTTACTGCAGCCCTGGAATGGCTTGCATCTGTGCCTCAGACGAGTCTGGTTTTGAGCAGGACACTGCATCTCAAGGCAGGTACCTTCAATAGCTGCTGGTGTGGAGGGAGAGCAGGCGCTGGTGTTTGCCTGGGCTAGGGCAGCGTTTCAAAGCCTGGTGGATTCTGCACTGAAACAATGCCCACAGGTTTCCTCATTCCTTGTGTCTATGGGGTTGAAGGGATGCTTCACACTCTCCAGGAGCACATCATCCCTTGCTTGACACTCCGATGATAACACCACAGATGATCACTCAGTACTTCCATCACTAACTCTACAGGCTTATCCACAGTCATTTATGCCTAACCCTTGTCTCAGAGGAGTTTTTGAGCCTCACCTCCAAGTTCCAAGTCAGGAACCTGAAACAAAGATGCTGAAGCTGCTGGGGAAAATGAAAGAAAGGACCAAGGGCCCCAAAGAGGAACAGTTTCTACACAGACTGCAGCTTGCAGAACATGACCAGTGTGATGTATAACTGTGGAACCCCCCCATACACACACACAGAGCAGGAAAGGCACTGTAAAATATGTTGGGCAGGAAAATGAATGATCTCTGTCAACTATTTAAAAGCAATCCAGTAATGTGAACAATCAGGAGTGAAGAAAAATCAATGCACATCTCACGGTGCAGAAATGGAAAACAAGCTGGGTTTTACTTTGCAAAATCCATGCAAACAAACCGTGACAGATTAATTCTTGTCAGTAAAAGTGGTGGTTTCTTCAGCACCAGCCCCACCTCCAGAAGAGCTCTTTAGAGCCAGTGCTGTGCACACTGGCATCCGTTCTAACATCCCCACTGATGTTAGCAGTGCACCACCGTGTCTTTACGCAGCCATTATGAACAACTGTGGTTTACTCCCAACGCATTTAATTTGGTTGGTAAAAAAACCCACCAGGAAGACCTCAAGCAAAGCAGAGGGAGAACAGAGCACACCAAATGCAGCCCAAGCTCGCCCCCTCCACCCCGGTTTCAGACAGCACAGCAGAGCACAGAGAAGCAATGCCATCCTTGTCAGAGAAACAAGACAACTAGAGACATGATTGGAGCATCCCAAATCAGCCAGTTCTATACTGAAAATTGCAGCCAGCTTCTGACTTCAGGTAACAAAGGGGAAATGGCACTGGAAGGTTAAAGGAAGCAATTTCTGTAGCAACTCACAAGGTGTGGGGGTCCTTCACCGAATGAGGCTGATGGAAACTGCATGAGGGGGGTATAACATGGGGAGCAATCAAAGGCGAGATGGATTAGTGGGCAGAGCACAAAGCAGCAGCACAATTTATCACACTGCTCAGCACTTCACAGAGCTGCACAATTTGTCTCGCAGGTCTCTGTACCATGCGTGCACAGAAAGACAGATCTATTAGTTCTCTTTCCAAACCTTCCTCTCCTATTGGACATAGGAAATAGAGCCAGAAACATCATGGAAATTCAGGGCTTCTGCTCAGTTAATTGGCAGGCAAAGACAAATGTAAGGGAGAAGGCTCCGAAGTGAAAGCCCCATACCAGCGGGTTGCTGTAGCTTAGGATGGGTCCAGGAGCCCATATGGTCCCTCTGCAGGGAGCTGACCCTCCGGGACACAACCAGAGTCCTCCTTGGACCTGGCCTGAGCTCCTGCATCCCCCCAGCAGAAGCTGGCCAGAGGTGGAGGGTTCTGATGCTCACAGCCATGTGGGGCAAGGGGACACAGGCACCCCTCCAGCAGCACTCTGCTGGCAAGCACCGAAGCATCCCTGTGTGTAACACTGGGAACAAGCCCACACTGGAGGGATTTCAAACCAGACTCCTTAGTGTCTAAATTTGCACAAAAATTCCCACAAATTACAGCATTTGGTGAGGCCGCAAAGGAAACTTGGGCACCGTTAGGAGAGCGCAGCCGCTGGCTCCAGCTCCCTGGGAACTTGCCCTGAATCACAACCATTCCCTTTCTGAGAAGCTGCTCCCACCGGGTGGGATCTGAGGTCTCGCAGCACCTCCAGCATCACACAGCCTTTCCCATTCCAGTCAAACACGTGCGCTCCGAGCTCCTGCACCTGATTCATGCCCGTGTTTCGTGCACGATCCCGTGCTCCTGCATGCGCCGGGCTGAGTCCCAAGCACAGCAGCAGGCTGGGTGCTCCTCTGCCGAGGAGCTGCTGCCACTCTGTGGCTCCTGTGTGATGGATCCAGGCCCGATCCAGCCTGAGCCCTCACAACACCGAGACACCAGGGCCTGTTTTTGAATGAGGCACATCACATCCATCCCCCCTGCATCCCTCCTACTGTCCACACAGGTTAGACCAGCTGGAAAGAGCCTTTATCCTGGCTTATGGCAAGCTGGATCCGGGTCCTGCACATTAACTGGATGGGCAGTTACAGAATGAGCCTTCATATTAAGGACTTGCACAGTAAGGAGGAAATAGCAATTGGCCACACAGCCAGGGCCAGCAGTGCGCTCTGTTTAACAGAGTTAGCACAGAGGACACTTAAACACAGCCAGCAGCTCAAACAGCAGCTCAAACAGCAGCTCAAACAGCAGCTCCTTCCCTGTTAGCACAAACAGGGACTGGCATTTTCCAACACAGATTCCAAAAAATGCCATGCCCGCCCTCGGCCGCCCGGCAGCAGAGAGGGGCATGAACGCTTGGCCCCTGTGCCCAGAGCCGAAGAGCCAGGAGGGGATACTGGTGCTGCGCCTCTTCTGCAGACACCTGACATCGCAACAGTGCCATCCGCATACGTGTCACTGTTCGCTTTCCCACCAGAAGTCCTACACAACACCCACAGCAAAAGCTCTGCGTTTCCTTCCACGTCCCAGGCAGCATTCCTGAGCTGTTGGCAGGTTTCCTTCAGGAAACCCAAAATGAGAAGCTGCTTGCACCAGTGAACCAGGCGTTAGGTCAGAGAACCCTCACCATGTGCCAGGAATACAGTGCCCACTCCAGCCCATGCAGTCAGTGATCATCAGCAGGGACACAGGCAAAGCACCACCCAGCACCAGAAGATAAGCTGGAGTGTGCGAGTTTGAGTCTCCTGACAAGTGTTCTTAATTTCCCCTCCTCATTCCTCCCGTTCTTTTTATAGCTTTGCTTCTTTGCTGTCTCCCATCCTCACCCACTTGAGTAGCGAATTGAGATGAGAGAGAAGACATCTGAACAAACAGCTTCTCCTGCCTTCCAAAATAAGCTCTAAAGCTCTTAGAGGTAGTCCAAATACATTGTTTCAGATAGCACATGCTAAGGGGTGTGACAGCAGCACCATTTAAGGCACTTTGACAGCATGGATCAAGTGCTGAAAGTGCTTGTGCAAACACCACAGGCAGGAGAACAGGAATGTCCCTTCTGCAGGGAGGGAAATGCATCAGGAGCATCATCTCCATGGTGACAGCAGGGATACAGTGGGGAGGTCCCTGGAAGTACTGGGTTTGGTCAGAACTAGTGCAGGAAATGAGGCAGCTGCAGAGAAGACCTCACAGTTACTCAGCTGGAAGCAGCGGCTGAAAGTGATATTTCCAAACCAATGGGAGCTTCCCTGGAAATCTGGGTAAGAGACCATCTGCCAAGGGCTTGCTGGGCCATAGGCACTTGTCCTTCCAGGCCGTTTGTCCTCAGGCTGTCAACACCAGTGGAAAGCACTGAGAAATATCCACAAACACACAACTCCCAAGCCCCCTCCGCTGCCCCATGTCACACCTCTCCGTACATCCCTGTATCCTGGTGGCTTCCTGAAGCAGCCGAGGCAGCAAAAATGGACACGCCATTTCTAGGAATGGAGCCATACCTGTTAAACCAATGAAGTGATGTGAATGGCATAACAACTGCTTCTTCTCGGCTCCAAACACTCAAGAACTGCCCTGCTTAGGAGCAGTGATGGTGCAGTGTCACAGCAGGGAAAACCTCACGGCAGTGATTAAAGCTGAAGAATCCTGCAGCTCAGTGTAATTGCCAATGTACCCTCATCATTCCACTATGTAATGAGAAATCTATTCTTTATCTCCTTCCCTTTCATTCCTTAAACTCACTGTATTGGCATTTCCAATGTCTGCAGAAGGGGCCCTGTGCAATACATGGGAAAATCACTGTTTAAATAGGACAGTTGATACACGGCCAGAGACATCAAATAACCACTCAACTGTTGCTTGTGCAAACACACCAGCAGGTATTGATGGGCACAGACTCTGTCTCTGCTTATCCTGAATTTTCAGGGCTGTGACAACCCACATTAGAGACTAATTCACCTGTGGAGCTCACACAACTCCATATGCTCTGTACAGATTCCCACTGGCCTTTGAAGTTTGTTCAAAAGCTCTGCGGGTACAGGATGGAAAACCCCCACATTCCACAGAACTGAGCTTGGGATGGGACCAGCTCAAGAATCCCCTCCTCCCAAGTCAGTACAAGTCACCTTGTAAATCCACGCTCTGCAGAGGCTGCACAGGGCCCTTCACTGAGGAGGAAAGTTCGTTTTCCTTAAGGTGCGAATAAACCCCCGACAGGATGCCCGCAGCTGAAGCCCCACTTTGGGAGCAAGCACTGGGTTACGCTGCCATTCCTGCGCTTCCAGCGCCACCTCGTGGGCAGAAGAGGGAACCTCAGCTTCAGGAGCTCCAAGGAATCCAGCTGTAAACTTCTCCCCCGAAGTGGAGGAGTCAGCCCTGAGATCAGCCGGTGCAGAGGCAGACCTCGCCTTGAGCCGAGCCTCGGACACCCACAAGTGCCAAAACCTTCTAATTTTATGGAGCACATCAGCTCCACTTTGTGTTCGCCAGGAATCCACACAGGTTCTGGGATGAACCTAACAGGTGACAGAAACAGCCCCTAGGATGACAACAAAGTGAGGTGTAAACCTGGCTACAAATACCAAACCTTCTAGTTAAATGAATTAACGGGACCATAAGTAAATAATGTGAACAGGGGTGGCTGCTTTTCTCCTCTCTGTCAGCCCAACTCTTTCCCCAGGGAAAGGTTTGAAGTGATTTTTGGTTCCCTCTGACTGCCCCAAGCTGCAGCCCGTGCTGTGGGATGCACACCTCACCCACCAGTACATCCCACATAAGTACAGACACCTGCTGCACACCCTCACTGGGAACAGCTTTTCAGAGTTTATCGAGTTCACTGACATTAAAACAAACCCCTAGATTGGATTTCTTGTCCCTGGTTCCAAATGTAAATGTTAAGATCAAACCTGCTCTGCATCAGCAGCTGCTTTGATTGCTTCTTAAGCTGCACAAAGGCACCCACCAGGTTTGGGGCTGGGCTGGGACCTGGCAGAGGCCCGGATGCCCCATCCCTGGCAGTGTTCAAAGCCAGGTTGGATGGGGTTTGAGCACACTGATGCACTGAAAGACATCCCTGCCCACTGCAGGGGGCTGCTCTTTAAAGTCACCTTCCAGCACAAACCCAAACCCTTCTGACTTCATTCTGCTTTCCTACAGCAGTTAGAAAATTCACTTGACAAATTACAACAGGAGGTTTTCCAGCGGGTGCACGATTATCTGGTATGTATAGACTTTCATTAGAGACAGAAAAGATCTTATCAGATTCCCTAATGGATGTACCAGACTCTTCTGCCAGATCTGATAAGCTCTGAAGATGATTCCCAACAGCCTTAACCTCTTAACTGGGGTTGGATGCCACAGTTCACACTTATGTTTGGTTATGGACTTGCAGTAATCAGCAAGGGCTGCTCTGTTGCATCTGTGACACACTGAAGTGTCCCTGTAAGGATTTAAGTAGGGTTTGTGCTACCCTTGCAGCACCAAAGCCTGCTTCATATCTGCAGAAGCACCTGCAACTCAACACTCAAGCTATGCTCTTCTGTGATCAGGGGTCCATGGCAGTGAGCACACACCTGCAAGAAGCAGAGAAGTTGCTTGGGCATTAAAATCCCCCAGTTGTCTTTCCATGATTCCAGCCCTCCAAGCAAAACCACTTCTCTCAGCTCCAGCTTGTGCACATACACAATCCCTTCCCAAATGCAAGCTGGGTGATGTGGTCTTAGTGCTATGGAAAGCTGGAGCAGGATGAATGAGAAACTCCAAGCAAGCCACTAATGCCTTGTAAAGCACCAAGAAAGAAAGATAACCTCCAGGTAGGAAAATTACTCAAGTCTATAGACAGTTGCATGTCCAAAGAAAGTACCTTAATTCAGTAATAAACCTCCGGAGACAAATGCTGTAATGATTATTTATGTTTTCCTCTCATGTCTGGATTCATGCTTGATTGGATCCTCTTGTAGTTCATAAGGAGAAAAGCAGCAGTTTCAAAGTGCCACTCATCATGTATCTGCCTATAGACAGAGCCTGGAAAATGAGGATCCTGATTGGAGCATCTCAACTTCAAAATTACATGGAATAAAGCTGAGCTGCAAAATTGTGTACACAGCAGCTCATAATCACAGCTACTGCTGGAATAAATCACAGTGAGCGTCAAACGGTCCAGGGCTTGACTGAAGAGGGCTCTTCAGCTAAAGTGGCCAGAAAACACAACCCCAAACCAAAGCCAGACTGAGCCCAGCAACCTCCTGGAAAGGACCTGCAGAATCTAGGTTTGTATTGTACCTGATGGGTGAGACTCCCAGCAGCTGAGTGCTCTCAAGCACATTGTGTAAGGGTTTGGTCCATCTCAGCTATAAAAGTGAACAATTTGGCACAATTGCTATCCCCCAAATCCTCTGAAGCCTTCATTTGGGTGGGTGGTTGAACCACCACACTCTGTTCAATCTATCAGCAGGTGCAGCAGCCTGTTCTCACTCCCTGTCTGCATTAACTGCAGAGTTATTTGATAGCATGTGTGCTGAATGAATGAATGCATAGATTTATTTCACCAACCAATAAAATTAGAATCCCAGACTGGGCTGGGCTGGAAAGGACCTTAAAGCTCATACCAGCTCCAACCCCCTGCCACAGGCAAGGGCACCTTCCACTAAACCCTGTCCAACCTGGCCTTGAACACTGCCAGGGATGGGGCAGCCACAGCTTCTCTGGGCACCCTGTGCCAGTGCCTCAGCACCCTCACAGGGAAGAACCCGAGGTCAAACAGCCCAAGATGTGCAGCTGCTGCAGCAAGGGGAGCCTGGACCCGTCCTGGTGCAGCCACATCCTGGTGCTACCCAGGTGCAGCCATCCATGGCAGAGTCCATGGCACAGAACAGGCAGCCAGGACGGCGCACAGGGCTGCAGGGACAAACCGTACCCACACACCAGCTTCACCCACAGCTCCTGGCCCACATCAGCTTTTTCATACAGAAACAATGGATTTAAATGGATTTCTTACACTGTGGAACCTCCTATTGCAATGAGAGTTATGGAGAAGTTATTACCTCTGTTACTGTCACATAAAATGAGTTGAGAACAAAGCACAGAACAGCAGGGGACAGGAAAAGTGAGTTACAAGAATGCTACTTGTGCAGCATTAGCCTGTGACCTACCTGAGTAACTGAGGTGACAGCCCAGCATCCAGCTGGGTCATGTCCCATGGCTGTGCACAGAATGGGAGATCTTGTGGACTGAGAGCCAGGATTGCACTGGGAAACCATCATAGGATGATAGACAGTCTGGGCTGGAAGGGACCATCAAAGCTCATCCAGTCCAACCCCCTGCAATGAGCAGGAATATCTTCAACTAGACAAGGTTGATCAGAACCACATCCAGCCTGGCCTTGAACATATACTGGGATGGTGCTTCCTCCACCTGTGTGGGCAGCCTGTGCCAGCATTCATAAAGAAGCTGGGTCCTGCCCTGTTGATTCAGTGGCAGCACTGGGAGATGTTCCAGTTCACAGCGTGCTGCATGGAGACACTCTTCTGCTGCAGCTGAGATTTCATGGGAGCTCACCCAGGTCAGCCTCAGCCCATGCCAGGGGGACAGCCTCAAGGAGCTCATTTAATGCTGTTGCTTTATGGACGTACACAGCGTAGCACACAAAATATGTTATTTATTGTGAATTTTGCAAAGACACATTTAAGCAACAAAATATACATTTGTGAACCTTCAGTTTTATACATAACAAATACAATCTGCTACCATAGCAATAAATTAAATGTACATTATTTACAACAGACATAGGCCACCAGGAACTACAAAGCACCGCCTCTCTACATAAAAAATAAACTCTGTCAGATACATTTCTTCAAGATATATTTTCACTCTGTAAACTCTCTTCACATTCTAACGCTATAAATCCAGCATTTCCCTTTGCAGGATACACGCAGTGCTACATTCGTTAAAACATAATGCAAGCATGCTCTGGGACGAGGAATGACGGACCCGGCCAGCTCCAGCCAGCAGCAAAGCAGCATGAGCACGAGGTGTGACCTGCAGATGCTGAGCTCTGACCTGCTGCTGGTTTAGAGCAGCTATCGGTGCTCAGCACCACCTGCAGCCAAGCCAGAGACAGGCAGACAGCTCAGCCCTGGTCAACAAGCGCATCCGTGCCAGCAGCCCCTTCCCCTGCCGCTCCTAAAGACCCTCAAAGCTCTGTAAAGAAACAGTTTGTGCTTCAGATCCCCTCTTTTTGCTCAGAAAAAAAGCACTTTCATGTTGTGCTGGGGTGTAACCCTGTGCTTGGCTCTGTGGGGTGTCAAGAGGGTGCAAGTACGTGCCAAGAGCTTTCCTGAATGAAGCAGCAGCTCCAACCAGTCCCTGGGCTCACACAGGAGATGCTGGTGGTGGGGAGCCAGGTTCTGCCTGCCTGCAGCACCAGCACTGCAGATGGACCTGGACCCAGCCTGCCTCTGCCTCTCACCACACTCATGGACTGGTCCAGGCCTTGTACAGGCAGGGTGCAGCAGGAACAGGGGCACTGAAACCCCAGCAAGGAAGGGAGCAGCTCCCCACAACAGAAGAGACCCCCAAGACAGCTGGGGGCTCTCCTGGTTACCCCCAGCTGCATTCCAGAGCCCCTTCTGCTCCCTGTGCAAAGTCACTTTCGAGTCCTATAGAAGTTCTGTGTATAACAGTGGGGATCGGAAAGGAAAATGCACTGGCCAATACTGTTAGTGTCAGTTAAGGATCCTCTCTTTTTATATATATATTATATATATATATATAAAATCCCTTTTATATATGTATATATGTGATAAGCACAAAACGTTTTGCAATATATATACAGGAACACCTTCACCCACTGCGGGAAGCGCAAATGCCTCCGAGGTTTAACACAACCACTGGTCAGTCCCAGCACCACCATGGGCTGAAAGGTGGACACCACGCACACGTGGCTGCAGGGAGCACAGGCAGAAACCACGCTACAGCCCAGCCAAGACACGAGCTGCATGGCCCAGGGGCTGTAAGGATGCTGCAGTGGGTTTGTGCTGCCACAGTGAGGATGCTGTTGAAAGCATCCCAGATCATACAGGAGCCACTGGCAAAGCCAGTGCCAGACCTCAGCTCCTGGCCCCACTGCCAAGGCAAGGACAAGCCCCAGGCACTGCATCTCTCTCCCTGAAGCTTCACACTGTGCTGCTGCCTGTAATCCCGTTAGAACAGTTCTACAGATCAACAAGGAAAGTCACAGTTTCAAGTAAAAAAACCCAAGCAAAACCAAAAATGAAATCCCAGCTGACAGTAGCCACTGCATCTTCTGCTGAAAGATCTCATGGAGATCAACACCCAGGCGAATGACGACGTCTACAGAATCAAGCAACTTCTCAAGGCAAAAAACAAATCCAAAACAGACCCTCAAAGCAAGTCATTGCACCAGTCAGTGTTTCACTGTGCGGCGTGAGAAAACCAGACCAAAAGCTTCTAAGAGGAAGAACTGGGGACGGGTTTGAAAGTGCTACCAAAGCATCGTCAGACAGAAGTGCTGAACAGCAAAGTATGTGGAACCTGAGACATCTAGAGCGAGCTAGGGACCAGGCTAAGCACACTGTGCTTCTCTCCTGAAAGCAGGAGAGTGTCCCCACTGGTGGTTATTGGTATTTGCGAGTCCTACACAGCCCACTTAGTGCCTCTGAAACGGTTCTCTGCCTTCCCACTAAGTCCTTTCCTCCTTTAATCTGGTTCCTCTGCAGTCTTTCCTTTCCAAATGGATAAATGACGTGCACAAGTGGGAGCACCGATAAGAACCTACCAGTAAAGTTATCAGATAGTCCCAGGGAGCAGAGCCGGCTCAGTTTGGCTTTGCTCTGGCCCAGGGGAGGTGATGGGGAGAAGGGAGGTGATGGGGAGAAGAGAGGTGATGGGGAGGAGGGAGGTGATGGTTTGCTTCTACAAGCACTTCCCCCAGAGAGCTGCATCCTCCGGGGAGCAGCCATAGTGGTGGCCTGGGGCTGCTTCTAGGGTATAGCTCTGCAGGCACCTCCTAAATGTGGCTGTGGATACTCGTGTGCCTCTGGGAGCTCCAGCCGTGTACAGGTAACTTTGGCACCCAAAGTTCTGTGTTCATGAGGAATCATGAACTCAAAGAATTGCTTTCACTTGAGATTGAGAACCTTATTACATGGAGGGGTTTGCAAAGGTCATGGACAGTGGTAAAGGGCAGGGAGCATCTCTGCAGTGTTTCTTTCAGAAACCTGGTAAGGGAAATCTATGAGCAATGGGAAATTCATGGACAGACCTCAGTAAACTTTGGACAAAGTTCCATAAAAGAGCAAAAGGATTTCTTGGCATGTTGAGAGGTATTTTTTGGAAAAGGGCATTCCAGGGAAGTCACCTTGCAGAATCCATAATCCTCATCTTTTAAAATAAAGAAAAGCACGTTCAGAAGCAGCAGGACAGATTCTGCAAGGGGGGGAGCAACCTAATGCCATTCAAATCACTGGAATTTTATGCGACCCAACCTATAGGGTAAAGCAGGGTGGATTCACTCTGAGTACCAGTGCTGGTATTTAAATATACTACAGCTTTAGCTTTGGTTAACCTTTTCCTGTGCCCGTGCTCAGTTTCAGGCAGGAGGAAAGCAGGGAGGACGTATAAACCATCTCTGGAGCTGGCAAGAGAGGACACAATGGCCTCGGTCACCAGCTCAGCGCAGGACCGGTTCACACGTGCTCCCCTTGTGCCGGACACTGAGCACATATGGAGCAAGGGGCTGCATCTGCCCAGCAGTTGTGGTGTGGGTCGTGAGCTGAGGGGGAGCCCGGGGGCCTGGGGAGCTGCTGCGTCCATGGTGGGGGTTCACCTGGTGGGAAGGTGGCTGGGTCCTGCCGGGGCAGATCCCGGCACAGAGGCTCAGCACCCGCACTTCCCACAGGATGGTGGAGTTTTCCCTTGGTGAAACAGAAATTCTCTGCAAAGAGAATAAAAGAGGATAAAAGTGTTGGAGCACAGAGCGGTGCACAGCAAACCCCATCCTCCTGCGCAGAGCGGGGAGCAGCAAACCCCATCCTCCTGCGCAGAGCGGGGAGCAGCAAACCCCATCCTCCTGCACAGAGCAGGGAGCAGCAAACCCCATCCTCCTGCACAGAGCGGAACACAGCAAACCCCATCCTCCTGAACAGAGCGGGGAGCAGCAAACCCCATCCTCCTGCGCAGAGCGGGGAGCAGCAAACCCTGTCCTCCTACCCCGTGGTACTGGCAGTCACAGACCTGTCTGTCACCAGCCTCTAGTTATTCTTACTCAGTGCTGCCCTCCTCTTCTCTTCCAAGAGCATTTGGAATGCTTTAAGATCATTCTTGGTCACATATTTAACCATATGCAGTGCAGTTAGCCAGTGTTAGCTACACACACCCCTGCCACAGATGGGTCCCTCTGCACAGCAGTGTGTTCTGGACACTCACCTTGTGCAGGGTCACGACTCCTCCTGCTAGTGGCTCTGATGAAAGAACAGAACAGGAGATGAGTTGCAAAGGAAGGGTTGAGAACTCATGAAACCCCTTCCCCACCCTCACCCCGGCCCTGCACAGGCTCTGCCCCACATAAGGGGACATGGCAGGGTGCGGCCATGCTGCACCCCATCCCAATGGAGCCACTGGCACCTACCGAGCTGGAGCTGCTGTGGCTGAGCTTGTCAAAGCGAAACTTGAGGTTTGAGCGGGGAGAGTTCCTGTTCTTTATATCTGCTGGCGGGAGGGGGAAAGCAAAGAGGAAAAACCATGGCTGTGAACAGGAATACCTGTGGAAGCACAGTGCTGACTGACACCTGCCAGCCAGGAGCTTCAATAAACCACCGCCACTGCTACCAATATTGAGCCTGTTTTGGCTGAATGTTTGGCAAAACCTGTACATTAAATGTTTTTGATGGAACAAATTGAGGCTTAATTACATTTCACAGTCTTTCTACTGGAAATGCCAGTGAAAAGGCTATGAGAAATGACTGATCCATATAATGTATGGGTGGATTTTCATGTTCTTGGCAGGAAAAATACAAAATAAACACTTTAAACATTAGAAGGGGCTGGTTTAATAGTTCAGAAAATCACTAATGAATAAGGAGGAGGACCTGTGGGGTGCTGAGACACAAAAAAGCCAGACAGACCGTGCTCTGCAGCCTGGCTTTCCCCGTGCTGTTCCAATTAGAGCTGCTCAGGGTGGGAATGTTCCTCCCTGGCTGTTTCACAAACAGCTCTGATGTTCCTAACACCATTCCATTCGGGTGGTGGTGGCTCGGCAGCGCTCTGTCTGTGGGGATCTGAGGGAAGGGGTGAGCGCTGCTGGCACCCCCAGCCCATGAACACAGGATGCACCTGCGAAGGGCCATTTGTGCCAGCTCTACCCTGTTGCACATGGTCCGGCTGGGATGGATGGAGCTGGTGGCTGGTTGGCAGTGGAGTGATGGAGCCAGGACCAGGGGAAGCTGCTTGTTTATTAAATAAGGAGTGAGTCATGGCTGGGTCCTTGGAGACAGTGAGTTTCCACGACTACTGCACATGCCCGTCAGGGAGAAGGGAGGAAACAAAGCCACAGCAAAAGCCACCTCAGTGCTCTCATTTAGAAGGGAAACAAATTCCCATGGAAATGCAGAATAAAGCACATGGAGCCACCTCTCCAGAACAGCCCATCAGAATCAGGGTTTAGGGATGAGCAAGGGCTTGTGCTGCATCCCATATGGGGTGTCCATCCTGCCAGGGGGAGCGTGTCCACTGCTTCACCCCATCACCTTCAACAGCAGCCTGCAGCTCAGGCAAGCCTGGGAAGGGATTCTCCATCCCAGAGCCACAGACCCCATCCCGGAGCTGCAAACCCCATCTCTGGAGCTTCCAGGGGCTCTGGGAGTGAAGGCAGTGCCGGTGCTGCCCATGACCCACCTGTGGGGCTCCTGCTCATGATGACGGGGGTGGCCGCAGCCGCCGCGCTGGGGCTCTCGCTGCCGGGTGAGGCACCATACACGAACACGTCCTGCTTGAACGGTGATGCTGTGGAGGGCTGGCTCCCCTGCACCGGAGAGACCACGGCTGCATCCCTGCCACTGAGCCCATCACCCCCCGCCCGTGGAGAGCACCCTCCTGCCCCGTGTGCTGAGCACTGTCCAGGGCACACCAGGGCTCATGGGGTTTCCCACCCAGCTCTCCTCCTCCCTGAACATGGGAACAGGGTTAAACCCCTTGATGCTAGTGGGGTAGAGGCACTTCCTGAACACAGAGGCCACCCAGGGGTCTGCAGGCAGGAAGCTCAGGGCCATGTGGAGCTGCAGGTCCCAATCCTGAACACGCCGCAGTGGGTTCGGTGCCTACCACACTGTCGTACTCCTCCAGGGTCTCGCTCTCCCCTGCTGTGCTGCTGAAGCTGCTGGTGCTCGAGGAGGAGCGGGAGATGTTCGTCCTCCCGTTCTCTTTCAGCTTGATAAACGGCCTGGGGAGAGGCAAAACGAAATGAAGGGCATGGGGGGAAGCTGTGTCCTCTGGCTATGACAGTGGGGACAGCCCCTCCTGTGCACCCTGGAGCAGAGCAGCTCCATAGGGGTGAACGAATGGGGGGCTTCTGTAAGCAGCCACTTCCAAAAGCACGGGGTAAAGCAGTTGGTGGGAGCCACCAGCAGACACCCCAGGGTCAGGCTGAGCTCCCTGCTCAATCCCTGCTGTGAGGATTTAGCAGCCCCTGTCAAATGCTGCTCTTTGCTCTTTTCAGCTGTTTCCAGCCCATAAAGGAGCTGTGCTCGTGAATCACCAGAATCTGGTTTTTCCCCTCCCTGAATTTCAAACTTATTTATAGTAAAAACTGAGAGGTTTTTGTTTGACAGAGCCCCCAATGGTCTGCTGGACTGCAGCTCCCCCCGCCTCACCTGTCCTTGTTGGGGCATATTTCAGGGGAGCTGGGGTTGGACGAGGTCTCAGACTTCATCTCTTGGGAAGAATGTCCCAAATCTGGTGTCTTCTGGGTGCCAGAAACACTGTCACTGAGGGCACAGAGAGACAGGTTGCATGAGTTACACAAGAGACTTAAAAAGGATGGTCAAATTATACTTCCTAACACCAAACGCTAAACTGAAGGAGTGACAGATGCTCGCCGGGTACCACCACCGGGATTTAAATCAGAGGGAAGGGATCCAAGACACAATTCCTCGAACACGGCAAAAGCAGCTCTCGTCGTTGCCTTGTGCTGGAAGGGGAGGCTGCGCCCCAGGCGAGGCTCCCAGCACTCACCAACAGCTTCTCTGGTGTTTCAGATGCAGTAGGGGTTTCTGTCCTTAGTGATGGGAGATGTCACACTCACCACCTTGTCCTGATCTCTGCCTGGCTCTCAGACCCCGTGTGCAGGCGAGGGAACAGCCCTGAGCGGCGCTTGATGGGGCTCCTGGACTGGTTCTTGACTGCAGCTGCTGGAACTGGGGGCTGAAAGCACAGAGCAGGCCAGGTTGGAGAGCAAAACCCCTTCCTATGGGCCGAGACAACTGAACATCCTATGGGGAATTATGGTGCCTGCAGTTCTCATCTAGAGAACATGTAACACCAGAATCTCCTTTGTGTGTTGGGCTGAAAGCCCCAGGAAGTTCCCCTTCAGTTCTCCCACGAAACAAGCCCAATTTGACCAGAGCATCGCTAAAATCACGCTGTGATCAGCGACCTCCTCGCCCTTACACTCACTGCCCATGCTGGGACAGCCAGATGCTGTCAGCACGTGCGGTGCCCTGCCAGGCCGGGAGGGACGGACAGAGGGACAGCGGGACGGGGGGACAGCACCCACACTCACCGAGAAGGTGGTCTTGGTCACCTCGCCGCTGTTGTGTGCGATGCCACCGCTGAGGCTGCCTGGGATGCCGCTGCCATGGTGCTTCTTCTGGCTGCCCACCATCGTCTCCATGGAGTGGCTGCGCACCCGGATGGCTCTCTGTGCCGGAGGGGACAGCAGGTCACCAACACCCTGACCCCAAAGCCCCTACCCGGCCCCACATCTGCCCCAGGAGCATCAGAGACCTGCTTGGTCCTCCACAAGCACCAGCACAAACCAACAGTAACCTGGCAGGTAACAGCAGCCACACCGCACTGCACAGCCCAAGGACAAGGCACCACGGGGTCCTGGGAGCCCCACAGCCACTGTGCAAACAGATTTCCCTCCCCTGCCTCTGTGACACCACATGTGAGAGCCAAGGACTTCAGCTTTGGGACTGGAGAAGCAGACACAAACCTCAGCTTCTGCTCGACCTCCCAAACCCCTCAGCAGGAACAGGGATGCGCACACCCCCCTGTGATTCCCCCTGGACCCGGCGAGGACAGATCCAACACGGAGCCTCCTCTCCTGCATGCTGTTGGACTGTCCAACCTGGCCCAAAACCTCCCCAGAGCCGGAGGCTGCCCAGCTGCACAACAGCACTTCTGCTCTCAGCATGCTCATGCTTGACAACCACATTCAGCCTGAAGCTCTGCTGCTGCTGGTTTGGCCCATCCGTCTCTGTACGAGACCTGGAAACAGCATCAATCCCCACGGCAGCCACAGACTCTCCCTGCTCCTTCCATCTTCATTTCTCCCAGTCAGGCAGCCCCTTCCCTTACCCTTCACATCAGGCACCATCCCCTGGGCTCTGGACACTTTCCCGCAGCCTGCCCTTGTCTGAGCCATGTCACCAAGCCTGGGCAGAGCTTCTCCTGCTGCAGCCCCACTGCTGGACGCAGCAGAGCATCCACCACTACTGCTGCTGCACAGAACTCCTCCTGCAATTCAGTCCTATGGCCAAAGATCTGTGTTCTCCTCCCAGCCCCGGCCAAGGGCTGCACTTCCCACACAGCCTGAGCTTATGCAGCAAACCACAGCCTCTGCCCAGCTGCCCTGGGATATCTGTGTCCCTTTTGGCACAGGCTGGTTTTCACAGGAAGGAGATGCCAAGCACGAAGCCTTGTGCCCTTGTTTAGTCTGGGAGAACTGGATTGCTGGAGCTCCACAGCTGAGGGATGCCCACAGCTGGACATGCCCTGCCCAGGCACAGAGAAGGGGCACCAAGTCCAACCCTACTCTGTAGCAGAGCCTGGAGATGTGCTGGGCTGGGGCTGGGAATGATGGACTCGCAATCCCCATGGAGCTCCCTGTGTGCCCTGGGGAAGAACCAGCAGCTGGGCTCTGTGAGCATCAGCAGCACGAGCTGGAAGAGGGCTGCTATAACCTGTTTTGTCTCAACACTGTTCCAAGCAGAGCTGCACACACTGGAGGCAGAGATCTTCTGCAGATCCAAACTGGGTGCTTAAACAGAACCTGAGCTATTTTTAAAGGCTTCTCTCAGTTGTTGTCCCAAGCACTTACAAATACGACCACAAGTTCTTCTCAGCGTCTGGCACACGCCAGGAAAAGCAGCAGTGAAATGCACAAGTTATAAAAAATCTATACCCATCTTTTAATTCCTGCAGTCGCCATAGTAACAGGAGCCCAAACCGGACCGTGATGCCAATGTGCCAGTTAGCAGCAAAGTTCCTCATCGCAGCTACTCCTTCTGAATTGTGGCTGCACTCTGCACCGTGCCACGGCTACCTCCTCCAGCCCCTGAACCCCAGCTCAACGTAAAGGGGTTTGAGAGGAAACAAGCCATCAAGGGTGTCTGGGGGACCCCAGCACTGTCCCTGCTGCACTGGCACCAGGGGTTACTGGTCCTGCACTGGGGTGAGGAGGAGCTGCAGCCCCAAATTCCCACTGAGACCCAGCCCATGCTGGGGACGTGGTCACCAGAACAGCCCCATGCTGTCCCTCCTGCCCGTCCAGTAACAAGCACCAAGCAGAAGTCCATCAGACCGGGTTTATTGGGGTCAGCAATTGATACAACTCAGTGTTGGCAGGCAGAAGGGACCAGTCGCTCACTTTGCTGCCAGGGGCTCCAGTGGGTGCTGTGCCCTGCAGCAGGTGGTGTCTGCCCGGGGCTGTGGAGCTCTGCAGGGCACCCAGCGCCCTGCTCTGCTGCCCTGAGCAGCCGGTCCCATTGCACAGCCCAGGAAGGGGCTGCAGGCTGGGTCACCAGTGCTGCGGCGGTCAGGCCTTGCCCATCCCAGCCCTGGTTCACCACCTCTCCTCTCCCTGCTCACTCTGAAGCATGCAATGGAGGACATAAGCGAGCAAGCAGCCCAGCAGCCCAGCCCAGGCCATGGAGCTCCCTGCCTGCCCCAGCACACCCTGCAATGCCGAGAGAGCAAAGTCCACTTTCGTACAGGAAGAGCATGCAGAGAATGATCATTTAACATGGGCTCAGCCCCTGAAGTTATTGCTATGGTGTACAACTGCCAGCATCTCCATTTCCCCATGTCTCATAGCTAAGGGGCACATCTGAGCATCCAGCATCCCTGCAGTGTGGCCATGAGGTGCTCACCCCTCCCCTGCACCCAGGACAGGATGAGGTGACCCATCCGCCACCCACCAGTGCCCATTGACCTGTACTGCAGAGGAAACGTGCCTGTCCCTGCCCACCTGGGCAGAGATGCTGTGCCCAAGCCCAGGGGCTCCGGTGGACACCCACCCATGGGCACAGCCTGGACCTACACACACCAGCCCTGCCCAGCTCCCCATCACTGCTGCAGCCTCACCAGAGACCTCTGGCAGTGCTCACACCCCAAGACTCAAGTCCCCACTGCCCCACTGTCCCAGTCCCAGTGGGTCTCTCCAACAGTGGCTCTGACTTTACATCATTTTATCTTCTCAACCCACTCCCCATTCTCTCCCCTTACACTCACCCAATCCACCCCAGCACACCCAGCACTGTTTCCCTCTTCTAAATCCAGCACCTCCTTTTGTCTCTCCTGTCATAAGCACAACACCAACCACCTCTCACCCGCTGCCACCCCTGGGCATCCTTCCCCCCATCCTGTCCTGCAGGCTGCGTACCACAACAAGCCCCAGGGCCAGCCAGCAGCCAGGGGACACGAGCAGGACCTGCCGTACAGCAGTGGACCAAGACCCCTCTGGAGGGTCCCCCTCATCCCCACATCCTCCTTTAGAACATGCCTTGCCAGCCCTGGGTGCATTTAATGCTGCAAGGGACAGGGTTTACCTTGAATGACTCCAGAAAGCCTCCATGACCCCCGTTCTCCAGCTTGTCCTCCTCAGGCCCCAGCCCCAGCATGGTCTGTGTGTGCCCATGGAGCTCATCGTGGAGGTTGTCCAACAAGGCAGCCCGTGTCCGGTCCTGGGGAGCGAGATGGGCTCATGGCACCGGCCCATGGGACAGGGATACCGGGCAGGAATGGCAGCAGCTGCCCTGCCAGCAGGGACACGCAGGCAGCATTACCTCCAGCTTCGCGAACTTGTCGGACTTGCAGCAAGCATTCTCAGCATTGATGAGCTTGGTCAGCAGGAACTCACGGAACTCGGGGCTCTGCAGGGCACAGAACCACAGTGGAAAACACCCCTGCCATGAGAGCCTCCATCGCTGCTATGGAGCGGTACTGGCCCCAAGCTGAGCTCCCAGCACAATGCGGCCCCTCCAGACACAGGGCATAGGCTCAGGGTGCCCTCCTGCACTGGCCAGCACCCGCACATGGGTTATGCCACAGCACAACCCCTGACCCTACCATAAATCAGAAATCAAAACAAATGTATACACATCCCCGAAGCCATGCACATACATACACACATACACACATACTTCTTGTACAGCTTGAATATGCTTCTTGCCCCAGCTCTTACCTTCTGGAATACTGGCGGGCTCGGCAGCGGTGGGCCAAAGGAGGGGACATCTTCCCGAGCCGTGACCGACACCTGCAGAGCCAAGAGAAGCGTTATTCCAGTGGATATAGCCCCAGCACAGGGATGTCCCTCTCCTGGGGTCAGCCAGTGTGGGATGGGAGATGCCCAGCCCAGCCCAGGACCCGAGGGCAAAGGGACACACCAGAACTCCTTCCCAGCCATTCCTCCTGTGCTCGTGAGGGGGTCAACCATACCCAGCTTTTTATGTTTCTTTCCTATTAATTCTGTTTTCGTTTGTGTATCTCTCAGAAAGCAGAATAGAGACAGGGTTTATGCTACCTGCCCTTGAGTGATGCGTTAGACAGGTCTGAGCTGTTCTGAGGCTTATGCAAATACTGAGTAGCATCAAAAATCTTTAGTAAATGAGCATGCTACTATACATGCACATAGTTCATACAGGTATGTATACTCACACATTATCTAACAGTGTGCACATAAATATACGTGTGTGTACATATGCATGTTTAGTATCCACATCCATAAGCTGTGTGGGTATGATTTGGTACAGCACGGCTGGGCAGCCACCTCCTGACCTCAGCCTCAGCTGGTGGAGCAGAACCAGGCTCGTGTGAGCTTCCCCCACCTTGTACGCTGTGTTTTCCGCCTCGGGGTTCTCCACCTGCACCACGATGTAGGCGTGCAAGAAGTTGGAGGCGATCATGTCTGGGACAAATGGCGTGTTCTCTTCTTGGAAGATAATTGCCACGATGTCGTTGCCAATGTGCCTCTTCCTCTGGAGCTATGCGGAAGAGGAGAACATTTGGTGGGTAAAGCCCGGCGGTGCTGCTCCCACAGCAGCACGCACCAGTGCCAGGGGCTGGCGCAAGGAAGCTCATCCCTTACTTGCTGCGTGTCTCCCTCGGTAAAAGGCAGCTTCGTAGAGACGTGAAACATTATCTCCCTGTCCCTGAACACGGTGTACACGGACTCTGCTCCCGTCTGCCCGTGGCTGACATCCAGACCTCCTCGAAAACTGGAGATGGAAGGAAAGGCAGGGAGAAACCAAGATATATTAATTGAATGCTTCACAGACAGAGCAGCAGCTGCTGGAGGACAGGGAATAGAACCAACTGCCTCGTTTGTCTGTGTCTGGTAGCGAGGAAACAGCAGAGAACAAACTGTGCATCACATACAGGAATGGCACATCACCACCACCCCACAGCCTGTGCAGCGTGGCAGCACCGGGCCAGCGGCTGAGGCTGACCAACAGCGGTGTCAAGCACTGCGGTGATGGGCTGCCCTTGGCCATCACCACCAGCCAGGGCTCTGCCCGTGCTATGGCCTCTGCAGTGACCGGGCTGGCATCACACCACAACCGAGCCCACAGCACTGGACAAGGTGCACTCTCATACAGAGCTGCCCTCGTCTGTGGTGAATGCAGCCGGATTTTCTCTGCAGAAAGAATTTTCTCTCTCTTGGCAGCTCCTATTTCTTTAACTCCCCCAGCTTTGTCAAGCCAGCCAGAGCTATATTTGCTTCTGCTTTATACATCCCGCTCAGGGGGGAGGTGACTTCTGTTCTTGCACCGTGGATATTTTTACATATGACATGGTCTCTTGCTAAATGTTTTTGTAAAATCAGTCTTTTTATTTAACTTACCCTTTGAAGTCCTGGAGTGTTATGGTGTCTCCCAGAAAACTTAAGAAGTTCTTGAAGGCAGCGCTCTCTTCGTTATTGCCAAACAACTCCTCCTCTTGGGTCTACAAAACACAGAGAGCATCTTTTGAGAGCCCCAGCTATGCCAGTTTCCAGCAGCCAGTTGCTCCTCTGCCACGCTACAGGTGGTACAGACACAAGCACGGACACCACGAGCATGGGGGGCTCCTTACAAGTGCACCTTCCGCATTTTACCCTTACAATCAAACCTTCCTATCAGCAAAGTTCCACAGTAACAGAGAAAGGAACCATCCTGCCACAGCTCTGCTTGGTGGTTTCTGCTTGGGCCACCTCTCCCTGCCTGTCCATCCCCTGACACCTCCTGCCTATCCACAGGGGCTCCGGGGGTGGCACCAGCACCTTGTCCCGGGGTGCCACACACAGCCACAAGCTGCTCCCCAGCTGGCCTCATTGTGCTTGCCATGGGCTGGTCACAACCCCCCAGTCACCAAGACACCCAAAGGTGAAACTGCTCCGAGCAGCTTCTGAGCCGCAGTAAGGCCCTCAGGATAATGTTCAGGAAACACCAAAATGCAGATGAATTCTCCACTGGAAAATCCACATCTTCACCATCCCTCGCGTGCTACATTTCAAAACAACGAGCCCTCAATGGCGGCCTTGCGTGAATCACCCTATCCAGAGTAAAATGCAATATGCAGAGATAATTAGAGTGCCTGTCAGAATAATCCTCAGTGAGTTATGACACACAGCTGCCTCTGCACTCCCCATCCAGCATTCCCATCTAATGACAGCCTTTCCAGCAAAAGCATGTCTTTGGAGCCCACAGTCCTCCAAGACAAAAGTAACTGTTTCACCGTCTAAACATACATCTGATTAAAATACCATCCCTGCTACAACCCATTCTCACATCCCCTGTTCCTACAGCAGCCTGTGGGCTGACTTCCGCGCCGAGGTTCCTCAGTCACATCACTTTTCAATGAGCTGGGGAAACATCTGAGCCGTAGGAAACGCGTTATTGAGGACACCCAGCAATGCAGCGTGCTGCACGCAGCAGGATTAACCCCACTTGTGAAACACAGACACAAGTGCTCCGAGAGGATGGCGCAGGGATCCCTCACCTGCCGGAACTTCTGGTAGATCACACCGAACTTGAACGTGTTGTTGACCTCGTGCTCATCGTAAGACACTATCATCTGGGATGCCTGTGGCAAACCAAAATGTGAATTGTTTCATTGATGTGCAAAAAGTCCCAGAGCAGCTGCTGGATCCTGGAGGAAAGGGGAGAATTAACCCTACCCAACCTTCTCTGCTGAATATGTGACTGACCTGGGGTAAGCAGCCTCACCTTGGGGTATAGAACAGGGTTGAACTTCAGCCCAGAGGCATCGTCACAGAAGGCCTGCATGCAAGGGGAAAGAGCAGTCAGTTCTGGACCCCTGGGTGTGGAGGGGACACCCGTGTTCAGCCGCAGCAAGGCTGGGAATGTCTCAGAAAGGAGCCAAATCCAGCTTCCAATTGCAAGAGCTGCCCTCTTTGCACCCTCTCAGTGGGATGCTTCATGGTTGGTACCCAATTGAGGATGCAGCAAGACAAGTCCCATGTGTCTCCATAGGTCAAAGGTGCTGACATTTCCTCACCTCTTTCCACACATATCAACCAGTGACCTGCCCAGAACCAGTGGGAAACCAGCAGGGACAGTGCATATCACCAGCCACCAAGTGCCCCTGGTCCCGAGAGCCCAGGCATTGCTGCCCAACAGCATCCAATGCCATCCAACACCACAGTGGCATGAGCTTTGCTGCAGTATTCCCAGCCCAGCCTGACACTTTACCTTTGCAATCTGGGGGATGCTAGGGAGCTTGCTAAATCCTGCCAGGGGGATCCTTTCATGCAACGTCTTCACCTTGGACCTAGCAAAGCAGCAGACAAGGAGCAGACATGAGGGAGAGTCTAAGGCAAAGGGATGCAGAGTGCAGCCCCCCACGGTGATGCTGCATGGAAAACCGTGTTCTGTTGGATTTATTGGGGCTGGTGAGTAAGGAAAAGCTTCTCATCACTGCAGCTCTTAAAATATTCATGGTTTGGAGGGAAGTGACACAACAGTTCAGACATGCTGTGTCTTGTCAGCTTACAGGGGGACACTGGTAGATGTGACTGGTATTATCCCAGAGAGGATTAAACCCAGAGGGGTTTACACTTGGTTTCAGCAGGTTTAGCAGCAGATCAAGGTCTTGTGTTCCTTATCAGGGGTCAGGCAGCTCCCGTGTTAAAACAGTAAAAGGAGGATGCTTCTGCTTCCCATTCCACCCCATCCCATCCCTCCCTGAGCCCCTCTCAAGCAGCAGTGGCATGCTGCTGGCCTTTGCTACAGAAACAAAATGAAAGGCTCCCAAAGGAGCATACCTGAGTATAATCCTTAGGTATTCAGTGCCATCTGCCTCCTCACACTTAATGGAAAGGATCAGATTCCCAAGGCTGCTGGCGGTACAATAAAAATTTAAATGATCCTAGAACAGAAACCATCAAAACAGCATTAGTGGGGAGCAGCCTGTCCATGGCGAGCACAGCCCCGTGCCTGGCTGGGGGTGAGGATTCGATTCCATCCCAACACCCTCCAACCCTCCTCACCAGGACCAGGGCTTCATCCTTCTGCCCATGGACTGTGGCACTATGCCCTCAGCCTTGGTCAGATGGAGGAAGGGGGTGACAAGCCTGGGAGCAAGAGGGCCATGGGTGCAACCCTCCAGTGCCTGCTATGCTTCTAAAGGGGGAAGCTGCAGAATTTGTCCATTTTGCTCACGATTTTACACTTTCCTTTTATTCTTGCGGGTAATTTTCAGCTGATCACTTGCCCCCTGCACCTGGGCACCCACCTTCCCCAGGAAATGCTTCCTGTAGGCTCTGGCCTCTCCTTTGCACTCCAGCTTGTAGCCATAGGTGCTGGGGCTGAGGTTCTCCTCCTCCTCCTCGCAGATGCTGCTGTCAGATGAGGTTGGCGTTCCGAGGTTTTCCGGGTCTTCGATCCAGTACCCCCCAAACTGGGGCAGGATGATCAGTGGGTATGGGCTGCCCTTCTCCAGGATCTGCAGGAGATGTGCCCGTGAGGGGTCAGGCAGAACTGGGGTGTGGATGTGAGGTGCAGGGCTCATTGCCCCATACCCTGTCCCCCCCCCCAGCAGCTCCCAGCCCTGGCACCAAGGCAAATCCAGCCCCTCTGAAGGCTTTTCTCTCTCTGCCAGAAGAGGGAATGTGCCACTGAGGAAAAGCAGCAGCTGCAGAGATGGGGAGGAGGAACACGCTTTGTGCAGCTCCCCTTGGAAACAGGATTCCACCAATTCCCCTGTCATCAGCAGTTTTGGAAAGGCATTCGCCAGAAGGCGTTCAGGGCGGTTCAGGGCACCCACCTCATCGATGCTGGGGTACGGGATGTAGTCTTCCTGAAAAAAGGAACCAAACACCGTATTTGACCATCTGTTCCTCACCAGACATCCCTTAAGATCACATCCAACGACTGCTCTGGTCCTTCCCATCCCCAAGCCGTGCACTGAGCACCAGGCAGTAACAGAGTGTGATGCTCCTGATGAGTGACGGACACAACCTCGGGAGCCTGGGGCACAGGTGGGGACCCCTCTGTGCCCAGGTCAGCAGGAAGGCCCTGGGCAGGACAAGCCCTTCCCCAGGGAGTCTCCATTATCCATGTAAGCTCTCAGCTCTGCAGCCCAGCATAAGGTTTTACACAGCTCACCGCTGAAATGCACAAGCTTGGACATAAACCTGGATTAGGATTTACCCGCACCACTCCCTCATCTTTGCAGTTCAGGCTGTGCCTTGGCTTTTGATAACATTAAATCTTTTTTAGTCCTTTCAGTGACTTTTTTTGGTGATGCACATTAAAGCTCTGAGATAAGGGGGGGACACTTGAAGAGACCCATGCAAGAAACAGAATTCAACCAACCTTGTGTTTTTGGCTTCCAGACCTCTGTTCTTCAAGTTTTGGTGCCTGTTTGGAACAAAATTAATAGATTGAATAATTAAGATGTTCACAACAACACAGACAGAACCACAAGGGTATTTTGCTACACAGAAATCACCGACACGAATGACATGAAAGGAAGGGGCTCTGCAGAGATGCCGATGTGCCAGGACAGATCCCAGTGTAACGCAGGATGTGGCAGAACAAAACCTGGGGCACAGAAGCACTGCACTGAAAACATCTACACGAGACCATCATTTCCCAGGCACCAAGCACAACATGCATCATGCAGGAGGAGCACTGCACATCCCAGCACTTGGGATGAACACTGCGTGCCCGCATCCCTCCTGCAGGGACAAGGCACATGCTAGGGGACATCCTGGTCCCCTGACTGTCCTCCTTATGCACATCCTGATGTGTTTCAGTGTGGGACAAGAGCATGCCTTGCCCTGGCCCGAGGGTACTGAGATACTGTTAGACCCAGCCATGCTCTGCACCAGAGCCTGGCGTTTGCAAAGACAGGCAGCAGCATCCCGGCTTTACCAGGGAGCAATGGGACCGGGTCTGAGAGCACGTGCCCTGCCTGGACACACAGGGCTCACAGCGCAAGGGCTTCAGCAGCAATTCAGAGCAGGGTATGGCTGGAGAGGGGGTCCCACATGTTCAGTGCAGGAGGTGCAGGGGGTCCCACATTGCTGGCATGCATACAGCTGCTCACCTGCATTTTTTCCAGCATTTCGAAGAATTCTGCAGACTGGAAAAGAGAAGAAGGAAGTCTCCTGTTCAGTGCACAGGCAGGAGCCAAGACAGCCCCAGGCACGTCCAGGCAGGGACACCAGACCCCCACCCCGTACTGGCACCCCTGCCCTCAGCAGGAACAGGAAGAAGAGACTCCATCCATAACCAATGGCTCTGCGGCACCCCCTCCAGCCCTGCTGCTGGGCAGGGATGGACCCCAGAGCTGCCCTGAGGGCCATGGCTTTCCCACAGCAGGTACCCCCAGTGCAGCCATGGGCAGCACAGGGAGCAGCAGCAGCTCCCTCCTCTCCTCCTGACTTCTCCTGCACTGTGTTCCCCTTCCAAAGCAGCTCAGGAAGATGGGCCGAGTGCCACAGGGCTTTGCAGCCCCACAAGCATCCCAAGTGCACGAGGGCATGTGGCTCCCTTTCTTTGGCAACACTTGGCACAGGGGCTCAGGCACAGCTGGATAATCCTGACCCCTCATCCGGCTTTTCCTGCTCTCAAGTACAGGAGAATAAATGATCTCACCAAGCAGCAGCTGTGAGCATTGAGGCACTCCCAGTAAACTGCTCCATGACTTCTCTGGAGCCCTGCTGCAGCCGCCCTGTCCTTCCTTCCCGCATGCTTCCCACCTCTCCTCTAACCCATGTTTGCTCCCTGCTCATAAGACCAAGGGGCATCAGTGCTGCAGGTGATGCTGTGGTCCAGGAGGAAGAGCAGGAACCGGATCAGCAGCTCCAATGCTGCCGGCTACCAGAAACAGTTTGCAGAAGAGGGATGAGAGATTTGGGGCAGAAAGAGCCATGGTACCAAGGAGAAAGGTTTGGGGGCAATTTTAGTGAGCTCTTAGAATAGACTGGATTTATCAAACAACAAAAAGGAGAGAAAAAAACAAACAGAGGAGGAGATGAAGAAATGAAAATCAAAACCCAAAGGAAAACCTCAGAGAGATTTTCTTCTAACAAACGTGGTGAGCAAAGGTTGGTTTTGCAGCATGAGCAGCCTATGGCTGCCCCAGTGACACTGGCTGGGATGCAGGCGGGGACTTGCTGAGGCTCAACCCCAGCCCTGGCCATGCTTCCAGCTTCAAACTGTGCCCAGTTTAACCTACTGCACCTACAGGAGGGAAAACAAACCCTAGGCCCGGAAGAGCCTGAAGCTGGAAGCCCTTTAAAAGGCTTTTCCTATTCTGAACTTGGTTTAGATTCCAGTTCGTGCTCAGTCTCTGCGATGGACAAACACTCTTTGAGCAACTGGAACAGTTTCCAGGAGCCGCTCTGGCAGCAGCCAGACCCAGGGAACCAAACCGCACAGCGGCACCGGATCCACCTGCCAAAGGAGCTCCATCAGAAGCCTGTTCATGTGCTCGGTGCAGCAGACGGCAGTCTGTGCCCTGCAGGGATTTCTGCAGCTTGGAGCCAGCTTCACTGGGCCACAGGTATTTTGGTAATTATAGCAGAGACAATTACACCTTTGTGCTGCCCAGCAGGAGGCTGAAAGGTTCCAAACTGACCCCCCATCTGCTTCTTCAGAACAACCCAAGGCAACACCAGAGCGGACAGTGCATCCCCCCCCACCTTCAGCAGGACAGACCTGCCCAGCAGCAGGTCCAAACGACCTCAGAAATCCAAAACACTCCACTGAAACGGCACCGCTGCTTTTCCTTCCAAGCTCATGTGTCCTCACCCTCACCAGTGAGCATGCTACAGGCAGCACGAGGGATGGATAGTCACATCCCGGTGCATCAGCACAGAGGACACAGCTCCTCTCAGCAGAAGCTGCGGCAGAAAGTGCCCTTTGAAGGCTTCCAGAGAAAGATACCCCCATAAGGAAACCCTGCACCAGTGGGATCAGCCAGGATGGAGCTCAGTGGGGCAGTGCTGCCCAGCACCCCTCCCACGGGTCCGGGAGCACTCACCAGCAGGCCCCGGAAGGAATCCATCATCTTCCTGGCATCACCACCTCGTACAGCAGCCACGGCCACGCTTGTCATGGGCCCCGGCCGCCATCCCTGCCTGTCCCACACCTCCTTCATTAATGTTTCCCCAGGCCAGAGGCAGGGCTGCTGCTTTGTTGTTTCAAAGGGTGGCTCCCTGGGAGGCAAAGTACCTGAAACAGGTTGGGCAGGAAGCGGGACTGGGTGCAGAGCTCCGTGCTGGGATGCACAGGCCTGCATTGCCCTGGCTCCAGCCAGGAGCAGCCATACCCCTGCCTGCAGCGTGCCTGGGGTCTCACCCCCAACCGCACCTGCAGCTGCAGCAGAGCAGGAGCAGACCCCAGCACCAGGAATCACCTCTGCACCTGCAGAGCTGGGCTCAGCCTGTGTTAAAAGGCAGAATTTCCATTTAAAACATGATGTAGGCAAAGGCATCCCTGTTCCCTCCCATCATTCCAGGCTCTGACCCCCTTTGGGATCCATCTCTCCTCCTCTGTAGCCCAACGAGATGCCACAGCTCATGTCACCAGTGAACTATGTCACTTCCCACATGCTTTGTGTGCTCAGGTCATGCACAAAACCCTAAACAGCCAAACCATCAAATACTCCACTAATAAATTCCTCCAAAACAGTGCTCTATTCCCAAACCCACTTGCTCTTAACCATTCAACCACATTCTCAGCTACCTCATAATCCTCACATCTCCAGTTTAATGAGTATTTTCCCAGGTGGCATTGCAGTGAACACTCTGCAAGGGGAGAAGAGCTACAACTGCTTTTGTGTGGAAACTGGCATCACTGAAACATCTCAGATGGCTCTCACAGAAGCCACTTTTGGTGAACCTCTGTTAATTCATCATATTTTCCCATTCATTTCCATGTCTCAAGTTGACTTTTCTTGCTGAATTCGCTCCCAAGCTCTGCCCCGGGTCACCACCCGGCTCTGCATCTCACTGCTTGGCACATGCCCACTCACCTGAGGCTGTTTGGGTGAGACAAACACGAGCTGGGAGCTGCGGAGGTGCCCAACCAGCCCCAGCTCACCCAGGACCAGCTCCCAGGTGTAACCAGGTTCTCGTGACCTTTCCCACTGGGTTTGGGAAGATGCAGGAGGAGCAGAACCTGCAGAGGTGACCTCGCATGGGCACAGCAGAGAGAAAGAGCCACGTTCTGTGCCCTGCTGCCTCCACCACGGCAAAGGGCAGCAGCAGAGCAGCCCCTGGCAGGGTGAGCGCTGGCTCAGGTGCTGCCCGCAGCTCCTGCCTGCTGCCCCATGGTGGCTGTTAGCGGGTAACAGCACCGGCGCTCTGCACCCTGCCTGGCACCGCTGCCCACAGCCGCATCCTGCGAGCGGCGGTGCAGGATGGGGCCCAAGGACACGCACGGGGCTGATGGCTCCTGACCGCGTTGCAGGCTCAGCTCCAGAACACACCCAGCCCGAGCCCGTGCAGCCCGGCCGGCTTGTGAGCATCCCCCCGCACTCACTCACCTTCATGGTCGGCGGCGCGGTGAGGGGGGGCGAGAGCGGCCGCTCCGGGACGGTCACATCCGCGCTGCTGAGCAGCTCCTGTTTCCTGAAAGAGCCAAGGCACAGGCGGGTCAGCGCCCCGGGGATAAGAGCTTATCTCCCTTGGCCAAGCCAGGGGACGGCTGCCGGGAAGAGCAGCTTGAATCTGAGAAGGGACCAAACGGCGTCAGAAGATGGTAAGAGCCACCTGAGGAGCCCCGTGCCCCGTGCAGGATGGGACCCCTCTGCCCTGCTGAGCACCCACCTCCATCCCAGGAGCCAGCCAGAGCCCAGCTGCAGGACTGGGGTATGGTGACAGGGATGCAGGTGGAGGAGGGAAGCAGGACTGGGCTGCTATGAACACTCATCCCCACAGTGTCCCGCCACTGGGCAACCCTTGGCTGAGGCAGGACCTGCAGCCAACTGGCAACCTGGATGGTGAATGAATCTCATCCAAGCTTGGATGCAGACAGCTTGGTGACACCAACATAGACCCAGGGACACCCCAACGCAGGTTTGGCAGGGCCCAACCCAGAGCCCCTTTGCCAACATATACCTGGCATGGGCCAAATTAGGAGGCAGTGAGAGGTGTCAGGAGGATGCAAGAACCCAGGGCAGGGGGAGCAGCACCCGTGCCATGGACCTGCCAAGAAACCCTGCAGAATCCCCCCAGACCTCAAGAAGACACAATGTCAGCCCTCCACTGACTGCCTGATCAAAACAGCGCAGCCCTTTCCCACCAACTGCTCCCCAGGCAGACACCCAAGCTGCCACTCGCAGCAGGACTGCCAGACGCTGGCCTGGGAGTCAGAAGATCTGAGTTAATCTCGTTTCCTCTCGTCTCTGCCAGGTCAGCGCTGCAGAAACACGGCCAAAATGTCCCACTGTTTATCTCACAGTAAGCAGGTCTGGTCCCCATGGCAGCCTGCCCTGGGATGGCACAGCACAGCATGGCACAGCACAGCACACAGCAGCCTGGACCTGATGGGGCCATCTCCACACAAACAGCTCCCATCAGAGGTGCACACCTGACCTCCCGTGCAGGAATGCAGCAGGGATGCTGTGGGAACTGCAGGCAAGTTTTCTACATACCATTGGTGCAATAGCAAGTGCAAACCCCCACTGTCATCTCTGTGACCAAAGCGGTGGCTGTTTGTCTGCACCCCTGCTAACAAGGGACAGAAACAGAGCTTGGGAAGGGCTGGCTGCTGCTCCTCCTGCTCTTGGTAATAAATAGACTTCTGCTGCTGCTGAACCTTGGCTCCATCTCCCCCAACACATACACACGTACATACCAGCAGTCTGGAGGTAGCCCCTGCACACCACGGTTGCAGGAAGGTACTGCAGCCCCATGCTCCCTGCAGGGTCCCAGCCTGCCCTTCACAACACCACAGCCTACACTGGGAATTTGGCATCTCTCTCCGTCATTGTGGGACTGACTTCATGGCAATGCAGCTGGAGCCTGCGGTGCCATGTCCCCAGGACAGCACGATCAGACCTGAGGGGCTGCCAGCTCTCAGCCTTTGCTGCTGGTGTGTTGCACACATGGAGACAGCAGCAGGGAGCTGCAGTGCCTGTGGCCAAGGGAACAGGCTGCAGACAGATAGTTCTCATCCATCGACCAAGGAACAAGTTAATGGACTCCAGTTACAGCCAGGGGAACACCGGCTGGATGTCATGGGGAATTCTGGATTCAAGCCTATGATTCTGTCCTGGAGGTGTAGGACCAGCCCAGGAGGGGCACAGAGGGATTGGCACAGCGTGCAGGGACCTGGCCCACAGACGCCCGGAACCCCACAGACCAAATCCTCTGTACTTGCCATTAATTGCTGGCTACAGTTCCCACAGCCTGGGGCCAGCACACAGGCATTTGCTTTCTGTTAGTTCATCTTGCTTAAGCTCTGAGCATCGTCCAGTTTCTCATCGCAAGAAATGAACTAAAGCAACGTGGGTCGCTGTACAGGCAATAGCAGAATTCATTCCCTGCCCTTCCGTACTGTTCATGGAGCTCCTGCCCATTCTCCTCTCCATCACTCACCATGGCTGCACTGCTGAAAAGAATGCTGAGGACAACAGATTTCCACTGTTTGCTTTTTGACTTTCTGGGACACTAAAGCACAGCCTGATCTGGAGCAAACCACTCATCCTCTGCTCTCCTGCTTTGAACCGTGAGCTCTGCCTGATTGCTCTAATCTGCAGAGTGGCCTCAAAGGCATAAAATGTATCAGACTTTGCAAAGATTAAAGTTGCAGGGATGCACAAATAATTTGATTTATCTGTGATTTGTAGCAGGTTGCCATAGCATCATATCCTAAGTATTACAAAATCACTCACACAACTTAACAACATGTTCCTCTGTCACATGCTGATTGCTTCTTTGGGGCCAAACTGCTGGAACTGCTCCTGCAATTCCGGGGAGAGCAAAACAAACCCATTCAGCAGCCGCCGTGTGTAATTAGCCTCCATGCACTGGAAATACGTTACGTTAATCTGCAGCCACTGACTGGGATGATTCAGTCTCCCGTCAGAGCAGGGTCAAGGGCCATCAGCCTGATTCCTAAGCAGACTGCCCTCCTGGGATGCTAAATGAATCATGGGGAGGATCAGCACGTCCTTATCTGTGCACGGGTGTGCTCGCAGGCAGAGCAGCACCTGGGGACCTCTCCTGAGGGTGCCCCCAGAGCCATGGAGGCTGCCCCACACTGTGACCCGCTCCTGCCTGGCGCCAGGGGTGCAAGGGTCCATGGAGCCCAAACCGTAGTGAGGGTCCCAGGGTCCACAGCAGTGATGACAGGTCCAGGGGATACCATACAGCCCCCAGGGCACCAGCACCCAGCTCCCAACCACAGCAGAGCCCCAGGAGTGTCCACAGGACACTGAGACCCTTGGAGACTGGGATGCCGATGGTCAGCAGCCTGTGAGCATCACTGCCTGTGCTGTGCCACCGGATGGATCCCAAGGGCTGCGACCCTTCCGTAGCACAACCCCCTGCATGCTCCACGTCAGCCTTCCCAAAACATCCACAGGCCTGCACCGGGATGGTGAACACACAGCTGCTGCCTGAGCAGCCTGACCATGAGCACATGAGAGGGCAGCTGGGGAGCAGGGGAGAGGACACACAAGCAAAGGACATCAGGAATGGTGTGAGGAGCTGAAGCTTGGGCTTGGCGCAGCACAACTCCAATAAACACCCTCTGCACCCTCTCCCTGGCAGCACAGGACTTGTGGTTCCAGCATCAATAATACAGGTTACAGCACTGCACTCACTGCCTGGAGGCAGCACCCAGCGCCCCACAGCAGCCAGGGGCCTCACCCAGCCCCAGCACCCTGGGCCCACCCTGGCCAGGGGCAGGCACACGCACACAGGATGGGTGAGAGCATCCTCGGGTGCTGCACGGCCACACGCAGCCTCTCCAGATGCAACAGGGGCTCCGTCTTTGCAATTTTGTTTCTTCGTTTTTCTCATTAGGCAAATTAAGAGTGAAGGAAAAGAAAGAATTAGAATCCTACATACTTAGTAAATCTAATTAAGGAAATACCTTAATGCAGTTACGCAGGCCCAGCAGCAGGGTTTCCTAATGGAGACCATGAGATCAGCCCTGCCATTGCAGCATGGGTCCATTCCCCTCCCAGAGCCATGGGGATGTGCTTAGCCCCCTCCCCCATTTTGAGTGCTTGGTCAATGGTGGGTTCCCAACACAGTGAGGGCAGACAAAGTCTTTCTCTTGTCTTTAGAGCGTCCCTGTGCATCCCAAAATTGCCTATAAATTCATAACCATGTCCCCTCAGCTCTTTCAGCTGAACCCCTGCCTCCAAGTGCACTCTTCCTTCTCCCTTTCCCAGCCTAAAGCTTAATGAAAAACACCTAATGCATCCCACCTTCTTGTTTTGTTTGTCTGATTTACCAGCCAGGCTGTAAATTGACACAGTGTGTTCATATAAATCACACATGGGGAAGGGAGAAGTCAACCTATTACCTGACACAATGAGGTGTGATTGGCTCTACCAAATGTTACACTGGGTAAATTAAACACGGAGCATTGCAAGTTACCTTTATACCTACTCTTAATTCTGCAGATGAAACCTGGTCTAAGGAGGTGCAAAACTCTTGCAGCAACAGGTTCAGCCTGTCCAGATGCTGCATCCTTGGGAAGGACAGCAAAGATTATCCTGTAAATTAACAGCCTCTATTTTTGGCCTCATCATTTTTCTGCCCTTGATGGCCATCACCTTGCCAGCTGCTCTCCTTTTAGCTTGTTTAATATTCAGTGCCCAGCATCTGATTTTCACAGGAGACTCTGCTTCTGTACTGCTGTTCACCCTCCCAGCACCCAGGTTAAGCCCCTGTCCCTGGCAGCGGTGGGAGCAGAGCTGGGGCTGCTCGACCTCCCTCACCAGAGGCTCCTCTCCATCCCGCACCCTCTCATGCTGGGACCAAGACCCCCCCCCCCCCAGGTCTGGAACCGCTGGAGCCAGAAGCCCTCAGCCGCCTGCTCACTGCAAAAGGAACTCATCCAAAAGTGGTTTTTTTCTGCAACAGCGACAAGGGCACCTGGCTGAGGTTGTACACGTGGGGATCTGCAGCGAGTGCCTGAGCGAAGCACCTTACTCTGACTTTGAACAGCTCTCCATCCAATCCCGGGCACTCCAGGCAGGCAGGATCACGCTGCATCATCAGTCATGCTGGGGAGGACGCCTGCAGAGGACACACACTGCTGCAGGGCTCCCCCCAGAGCCGGGTCTCATCCGGCACCCAGCTGCAAAGCCCCCGCTGCGGAGCATCTTCCCCAGTGAGCTGATGTACCTTGTCGCGTCCTGGGCTCAGGCTGGCCCTGCCCCGAAGCGTTCCCTTGGTGCACTGAGCCCGAGAGTCAGCAGAGAACAAGCACAGCATTTTCTGCTCTACATTTGCAATAAATCACGGTAAGTGTGAAGTGCCAGCCTGCACCTGCGCACACCCCACGGGCAGCTCCCGTGAGCGAGCACCAGGGCCCTGCTCACAGCAAGGTGACATTTCACTGCCATTAGTTCAGCTTTAATCACCCCTCTGCACAGAGAATAAACACTGAGAGAACAGTGCAGAGCGTTCTGCACTCACACAGGCAGCACTGCCTGTGCTGGGTACAGTGGAGGACCTGCTCCTGCTCTGCCAGCACCTCTGCAGGCACTGTGCTCTTTCCAACCAGCCAAGGACTTCCTACTTGGTGTGCCTGGGAAAGCACGGCTCCATGTGCAAATAATGGTGGAAAGAGGATTTTACCATTTACAGATTTCAGTGTCTGCTGTCACTCGCAGGAGCAGAAAGCAGTGATTTCCCACACCGGTTGGGTACATCAGCCCAGTCACCCCTGGGCTTAAGAGCAGGAGATTGTCTGAGCCAATTCCTGGCAAACAGGAGCCTGAGAGCCCTGCGCAGCCATTCCTGAGCTGATTCAGTAAGCTGCAAATTGCAGAGAACAGCTCCCAGAAACCAGCGTCTCCAACCCCCGACAGCGCCAATGCCAAAGGGCAAAGGGACATGGTCCAAGCCTGTGGCAGGAGGGGAGAGGCCCAAACCATGCAGGACGCTGCCCTGGTGAAGGTCCCATTGAAACAACCAGGGATTAAAACTGCCTTCAGCAGCACAAAGGTTTTCTCAAGGACGAAGACCCCCTGTGAGCAGCCCTGAACTAACCCATAAACCACCAGCACTGAGTGGAGACACTTCCCTTGTTCCCAGCCATCTACACCATAGCTGAGACTGGTGAGGAAATGGAGGGGTGCACCCACCCTGGGGCACCCACCCACCGGCTGCACCCCACCAGAGAACAGCTGCGGTAGCATCCTATCACACATGGGACACCCAGGAAAATGGATCTAGATTAAAACACTCAGATCCAGACCCTGGATCTCTGGAGCGGGACAGGAGCATCACCCCAGCACGGCAAGGCGAGCACGATGCGGGTGAGCTGTTGTGCCGCTCTTTGCTGGGTTCTAACAAGGAAGGGACACAGGCCACCAGGGACTCTGCAGCTGCCACCGATCCTGCCAGGCTTGCATATGGCTCGTGTAAAGCAAAACTCAATTGCAAATGCAGAACAAAGACTGAATGTAGGAGGAAAAAAAGAAAATGGGAGCAGGTGGAGGAACAGAGTCCCTTTTGACGATGCCGCCAGCAGTCCCTTCCTTTTCCTGCAGATTATGTCACTTTGATGGCCCTGGCAGCTTGCATAAGGCAAAGCAACCGCCGTAAAGCGCTGCCTGAATTCTTGCAGTCGCTCCCACGAAGGCTCCTCAGTCCACAGCAGAAGGAGAAAACCCCTCCTCAGGGTCTTGTTCTCCCATTGAGGTGTCTGTGTGACTCTTCTCACACTGAGCAAACCCTGCAGCAAGAGCTATACTGAGAGCTCGTGCTCAGCATGATGGTGGGGGGAAAAACCCAACAGACCCAGACTCACACGTTGGCCAGATTTCTGTGAGAGTTCAGAGCCAGATTTTTCCTCAGCCCTCGAGTGTCGTGCTGAGCTCATTCATGGAAAGCTGGTGCCCAGGGGAAAGCTGACTCTTGGGGAAAAGCCTCGCTAGGTGTGACTGGTAAAACTCTTCCTTTCCTTCCCTGCCACGCTCTGGGGCAAACGCAGCATGGCAAATGAGTTCCAGGGGGGACAATATCTGAAGGAGCATCTGGGCCCCACTGGCAGCACTGACCTTACTGGTGCTCGGACACTCCCTACACCCAGCACGTGGAAGTGGGAGAAGAGGCTCCAGACAACAGAACACTGGGGGGTCAGAGGGACTCTGGCCACCCCACAATCAACCAGCCCCTTCGAAACTTGCTGGCCCATAGCTTGAGCTCATGGCCTATGAGCAGAGCTGGGGCAGGGATGGGTCTAGGCTACACAAGACAAAACCCGAGGGGCAACGGACAAGAATGGCCAAGCCCCAAGGCAGCTCCTGCACCCACATCCCACCAGACAGTGGTGGCACAGCCCAGCTCAGGTGAGCACCCACCTCTGGATGCCAAGAGGGCCAGGGGCTCTAACTGCTCAGCTTTAATGATCCACCCAAAACCTCAGCAAAGGAGGAGAAAATACCCCAAACCAGCAGCAGCACATGAACTACAGGGGAAGGCCACGGCTAAGTCATAAAAGCATCATTAAAATCCTGTCCTCAAGGGCACCTGTTGTCCAAGGCAGCAGCACTGAGAAAGGGGGCATGAAAAACGGGGGCACGACCTCTGTGCCCCAGACTTGTGGGTGGGCAAAGAGCTACAGCTTCATCCCAATTGTCTTACTCTGATTTTCTTTTAGGCTCACAGATAAGGGGATGGGGAGATAAGTTACAATAAAGATTCTGAGTAATCAATTCCCCATTCATATGGCTGTGGTGCAAAATCACAAATTGAACCAAAAAACCAGCCAGAAAACCACACAAAACACCCTCCATCTGCAGCAGTGCCCACGTCGCTTCCACCCGGCTCAGCGGTACACACACTGCCGAGGTCTGGACACACAATTCTGACTATTTTTAACAGCAAAGTTGCCAGAGCAGCACAGTCCTAGAGGAGAGAGAACTCCGTGACCGGGGCCGTGCAGCACAAACCCGAGCGGGGTGAACCTGGGCAGCGCACAGCGGCTCGGGCGCGGATGCCCGCGGCACACCATGGCCAGCAGGCCCTTTGCTCCCAGCGCAAACTTGACCGCCGAGTACAACCCGCGGCTTAGTCAATGAAAGACGAAACCCTCCGTCAGCTGCTCCCGGCTGCTGCGCCGAGTCCAAGCGGTTCCGGAGCCCCGGCAGAGCGCGGTCCCGCTCCGTGCCCCGCGGGCCGAGGTGGATGTGGGGGCTCACCCCGCTGGGGACGGCGGGGGGGCGGCCCCTGCTCCCCCTCTCACGCCATCACCCCCCGGTCAGACACGCACAGACCCCGGTAGCCGGTCCCGGTGGTCTCCGCGCCTGCGGTCCGGCCCCGGGGAGCGCTGCCCGCACACACACGACCCCAGCTCCATCCCACACCGGCGCCCTCTCCCCGAAGCACCCCCGCCCCCAGCCGCCGAGCCCCCCGAGCGCACCGCTCGTCACCTCTTCTCCTTGCTCTGCTTGCGGGACCGGTGCAGCAGCCCGATGAGCACCACGGCCGCCCGCACGCCGGCCCGACGGGCGGGCATCCTCCCGGCCGGCCGGGACACGGACATCGCCGCCGCCGCCCGAGCTCCGGCCCTCGCCGCGGCACCTGCGGGGGCAGCAGCGCGTCCGCGCCCGCCTCCGCGCCCGCGCCGCCCTGCGCGCTCCCCGGCGGCGGCAGCGTGTGTGTGTGCGGGACCGCGACCGCGCTCCGTGCGCCCGGGCAGACCGGGACCGCGGGGAGAGCCGCGTCTGAGCACGCCAGCACCGGGGTTCAGGGAGGGAAGTTACACGGCAGCCCCTCAAAACCCGGCCGGGGGCAGGGAGCCGTTCCTGCCTTGCAACCGCTTCCCTCTGCCTTCTTCTGACATTCCGAACCTTCCCCGAACGGGATAACACGGAGCTGATCCAAGACCAGGGGCTGCCGCGCCTGCGCCAGAGCTCAGCATCCCTCTCCCCCTCCCCCGGAGCAGAACTGCATGGACCAGGACTGAGCATCCCTCCCTGAAGCAGAGCTGCATGAAGCAGGACTCAGCATCCCTCCCCAGAACAGAACTGCATGGACCAGGACTGAGCATCCCTCCCTGGAGCAGAGTTGCATGGACCAGGACTGAGTATCCCTCCCCAGAGCAGAGCTGTATGGACCAGAGCTGAGCATCCCTCCCAGCGCAGAGCTGCACGGAGCCAGGCCCGGGAGCAGCACGGCAGCAGCAGCCCTTCAGCTTGCCTCCTGCACCAGGGAGCCAGCACACAGCTTGTTCCAGGAAAGACATATATATTTTTAAGTTAAGTAAACTGTATGTGATCTACTTCCCAACCTCAGCACCTTCCCCTGGAAGTCTGTGTTGCCATGGCGATGAAACACCCGGGCCTCCCTGTCCGTCCCCCCCATCTCACCTTCCTCCTCTGTGAATTTAATTTTCACAGGAATTAGACACAGGACCAGCTACAGCATTTTGAGCATGCTCCTCAGTGGAGGGATGAGAACACAGCCCATGCTGTAACCATCTAGGAGAACATGCAGGCACAGCTCCAGCCCTGAACAGGACTGAACCATCAGCACCTACAGCAAACCCAGGAGAGCTCCATACCCTGCAGTCACCATAATCACCCTGGATGAGCTCTAACCAGCCTGGCCCCTAAGCAGGGAGTGCACCTCCTGCATAGGAGGACCCCCAGCGCAGCACAGGAGGGACCCTGACACAAATGGGCGGGGGGCACACAGGTCTGGGGCACATGACCATGGCCACCCACCCATAGCACCAACCACAGCTACCCCACAATGAGCATCCCACCCCAGTGTGACATCCCCCTGCAGCAGCTCCCATTCCTTGCCCACCAGGTCACACACAACACAACATCCCCATGGTCTCACAAGGCCCTGGAGAAGGAGATGCCTGGAAAACCCTTGGCTGGGGCTGTCAATCATTAACAGCACTGGGGCTCTCCTGTAATGAATGTGTTTGCTCAGGAGCCACAGAGCACATATAGCAGCCACTCTTGCTGCCACCCCTCCCCACCATGCTTAAGGTGACCAATGTGACCATAGCTCCAGCCTTTCCTATCTAAATGTTTCAGCACAATCTCTAATCAGGCGTATCCTTTAATTCAACAAAACCCCATCATCCCCGTAATCTCTTCCAGCATTCTACTAAAAACCAGATAAAAATATGAACAGTGTTATTTTTGTCAAGATGCCGCATTAATTCAGCCCAGGAGGACCTGACCACACCATTCACACCAACCTACACAGCACACAAACAGCCCTTCAGAGAGGCAAGACCTCAACTTCAATCCAAGACCAGTGTTTCTGTATTCTGACAGATCTCATGGATCCCCAGGGAGGCTGGAGCAGCAGCAGGGCCTCAGCACAGGGATCGCAGCCCAAATCCCACATCCCCATGAGGAAAAGCCCAACCCACTCTCAAAACATCACAAAACACGTTTCCTGCCTCCCTGGTACAACACTGGCTGACACCAAACCACACGTGGTAGGTGAGAGAACCTGCGTGGGGAGAGGAAAGACTCCTGTTCACCCCGGTGCCACCGTCACCCTCCCTGGTGGGAAGGGAGAGTGCTCAGCTCACGCTGCAGAGCCTTCTGTTGGTCCAACACATCTGCTCTTGCAGGCGACACCGGCTGCTTCCTCCAGAGCAGAAGTCTTTGGAATGACAGATAGCAAAGAAAAAAAGAAAGAAACGAGAGCCCCTCTCACCCCAAGTCACAGCAGTTCCGCAGCACCTCATTAGCTCCTGGTTAATGGAGGGGGAGGGCGGTTAATTTTAAACCCTTTCCCTCTCGCATTAAACAGGCAGCTTTGAATTTCATTGAGTCTCTCTCCCTGGAGACATTTTCCACTGTCTCTCTTCCCCTTTTCCAGACAAGTTAAGTATTAATCTCCTCTCGGTTTATGCTGAAGTGGCTTTGTATTGATTTTTAAAGATGTTCAATTCTCTCATATTTGGAAATAGAGAATCACTGCGCAGACACACTCAGCCACATCTCCTCCATCCAAACAGGGCAAACAAGCCTGCCTGAAATCAATTTCTGCTGATCTGCAATTTACAGGACAAGGGCAAGACAAGCAATGGTGAGGGGCTGTGAGTCCCCCTGGGGTCAGGATGCTCAGACACTGGACACACAGGTGATGGGGAACCAGGGACCTCCTCCTCCCAAAGACATGGCTGGTGGCTGCGGTGGGGCCGTGAAGAAGCTGCCCTCTATTTCCTGTGTTCTGCTACCTGATAAATGCTCTAGGACAGCGTGGGGGAGGACACCAGGGATGCTCCAAGAGGCAGAGGAGGCAGCAGGACTGGTGCATATGAACAGCCTCAGCCCCTGCTTGCCTTCCCTAGCCCTGCTGCTCTCCCCTCTCACATCCTGTGGGTCCCCCTTGCAAAGGGACAACAGTTCACGGTGCACATAGTGACCAGCTCTGATTACCAATGTGAGGAATAGGAGCAGGGTGGGCACAGCGAACAAGGAGCATGGGAACCTGCATTGCACCCAGTAGCAGAGCCAGGCCCCAGCAGTGCCTCAGCCATGATGTGGGTCCCCAGTCCAGCCTTGACTCTCTCCGAGAGGATCCCATCAAACCAGTCCCAGAGAGGGGCAGGTTGGTCCCTGGAGCACTGTCAGTTCCCCATCCATGGAAGGGTCCCGGCCTCAGCTGGGGGGAGCTCCAGCCCTCTCTGTGGTGGAGCCTGGACCAGAGACCATGAGCTCCCTCCATCCCCCACCAGCCTTGCTGGGCTCCTCCAAGTCTCCATCCTCCCTTTAAGAAAACAATCGGTGTTAAATCAGTCACTGCAGTGACTAAATAACCTCTGAGTCCAGCAGCTGCCCCTGTTGCATGAAGAAATAAATCTCTCCTTAAAAACACCCTGACATTTCTGCTTCAGAGGAGACAGGTTTGCAGCTAGCGAGGAAGCCGGACCGGGGATTGCTCAGGTCAGAACAATCACACGCTGTGATTAGCAGATCAGGGGTGGCTGGCTCATTTACACAAAGCCTGGCATTTCCTTCTGGGCACTACTAAGAAAGAAGGATCTGAAAATACCAGATTGTGATGAGGTCAAGAACCTCCCGTGAGTAAGTGATGCTACTAATATTGTTATGATGCCATGCATTTATGGAGCAACTTTGGCTTTTGTGTCAGTGAGACCAAACCCCCCATCACGAAGCAGCCCTTCCTGAGCCGCTCACGGGTGTGTTTCACCCCACGGCCCCATTGCTCCCACCTGAGCCGTGGGCACAGCCCAGCCCAGCTCTGGTGACTCAGGGCTCCTCCAGCCAGAGCCACGGTGCTGAACCCTGGAGCCCTCTGCACCTCCCTTCACAAGAGGTATTTCTGGTTCATGAGGGCCAGAAATACATGAGCTATGCCAGGCATGTGCCACGCAGGCTGCAGGCATGGCCAGACCGGCCCCGGCGTGGCTGAGCCACAGTGGCCAATGGGGCACCAACAGCTCTGTCCAGGGACCTTTCCCCATCACCCCAGCAATTACCCAGAGCCTCCCATGGTGCTTCCCCCACCTGAGCGGGACGTGGTTGGGCACCAGCACCCGCAGTGCCAAGGGGAGAGCTCAGACCGCGAGCTGGGGTGGGGGGGGGGGGGAGACATAAGGAGCCGAAACAACATAGACCAAAAGCCAGGAATAGCAACCATCTCCTTGCGAAGGAGCAGTCATGTTCCGATTCCCTGGCAGAGGAAGAAAAGGATTTGGGAGCTTGCAAAACTAGGGAGAAAGCGATTAGAGCATTCCAAACGGTGCTGCAGGAGGAGGATAAGAGTGCATTCAGTTTTAAGAGAAGTATCACAAGAACTAGAGCTTTAGATTGTGTTACATCCAGCCCTGAGTAATCTGATTAGAGATTTATTTTATGGCTTCAATCAGAAAGACAGAGAGGAAATACCAAGAAAGCACAAAGCAGCTGCTCGGTGCAGGCTGTGCAGAGACAGAAGACAGCAAGGTTTATGTCTCCTGAAACTGGGTGAGATGGGCACAATACACCACCAGCAACCTCAGCACCTTGTCAATTCAGAGTGATCAGGAGAGGGTTGATGTGTGCCACAGTGTGGAGCAGACCCAGCTTTCCCACTGTGCCGCAGCACCCAAACCCTGCAGCTCCCTGCCATCCAGTGCAGGAGGTACACAGGAATACAGGATTGATACAGGCAAAAGACATTTATCTGGGAGCCAACACAATGGGCTTGTTCCTCATCCAGATCCCATCACAAGCACACATGAGCATCGACCCTTTGCCTGACCTGGGGCCGAGCGTGGCCTGCAATGTGTCATCTCCCCAGCACAGTCATCAGCCTTCCCAGGAAATGAGCAGGGAAAGCAATCAAAGCCACAAGGAAAGAACAAAAACTCATTACAAGTGAATGACCTCCCGCTGCAGAAGGAAGCCAAGGCTCAGGCAGGTATTGCCAGCCATTAAAAACGAGCTGGCCCCGCACAAGGGCAGCAGCGGGGTCTGATGGTCAGCGATGCTGCAAATTGTCCTGGTTTATGAGCCCCTCTGGAGTGAAACGTGAGTGATTTTCCCACTATGGTGCCCATGTATGAAGCAGAGCACTAACACCATCACCACAGCTGAGCTCCTTAGGCAGAACCGGATGGTACCTGTGGTCCCTGTGGCACACGCTGTGGTCAGCGGCCTCCTCTCTCATCCTGCTGGTGTGGAAAACAGCCCCTTGAACACCGGCAGCATCCCTGCACGTCCCTGCTAACCCCAAAACCACGCAGAGATCAGTGAGTATTGCCCCTACAAAGCCTTGGCCGGCAGCAGCCTGGCTGCAGAGCAGAGCTGTGATCTGTGTTAGCAAGTGATACAACATGAGCTTGATTATCACACTGCAATTCAACTTTGAGCACAAAACCCTGCAAGCAGAGGTCACGGCATGGCTGTTTGTAGCCCAGAAGGTGACCCACTGCAGAGCACCAGTAAGGTAAGGCTGGGCCACAGGACCTGCCCACCCTGCGGTCACCCCGTGTCCCTTCCCTTCCCCTGAGCACTGAGAGAAGCAGGCAGCAGAGGTTTGGTACCAAGCAGTGCTGGTGGGAGGGCAAACGAGTGGCTGTTTGCTCAAGCATGAGAGCTTCTTATCAAAGCTGTGTCCCTCTGGAGGCTGCTCTTAGGAAGCACCTTCCCATCACATGCACCTGGGACTTCAACACACGAATCACGTTTTGGTGCTGAGCACATGATTTTGGTGCCCCTTCAGTGCCAGCAACCAGAGCAGGGCAGTGCTGAGCTAAGCAGAGCAGTGCTGGCCCTGGCTCCTTGGCACATTGTGGGCGAGCAGGCACTGTAATAAACCAAAGTCAAGAGGAAAATGGTAGCCCAGGGAGATGAAGGGAGAGGCCAAAGGCCAGGCAGTGTGTCAGAGGCAGAGAAGGCAAATGTGTGTCAGCCTCTGGTGCAGCACCAGCCCCTGCCTGGTTTGCTCCCTTGTGTGAGTGTATAATCTCTGATGGTTAAACAGAGAACCAGGCAGTCATGCCTGTGACAGCAGCATAATTACATGGAAATTGTCTTCTTGATAGTTTGGGGTGGTTTTCCCTCTAAATGCAGACTTTCTGAAGAGATGAGCTCCGAGATTTCGGCATTAAATTAAATCAGATCAAATCAGCAGAGGAAATAGGTCTTTACAGCATGAGCAGATCTCTGAATTTTACTAACAAATCAGTGACCTAAATGCCATCATTTATCATTAACGTCACTAATAAAGCCAGATCCAGGATGCACAGCAAACCAACATCAGCCACACAATGCCAGCACCACCAGCACCCTTCTTAGCCCTGGTCCTTCCCCAGCTCCTCCTGCACAACAACCACCATTCCCAAAGCCATTATTCCAATCAGCCACCACCAACATCCAGCCATGGAAAAATCTCGTGCTGTCTCTGGGCCTCGATTTCCCTCAGTGCTGGGGTGTTCTGGTGACAGGAGGGGTTGTATCTGCCACTGCATCAATCTGCGCTGAGTGGGGAGAAACCCTTTCTAGTTCCAGAAACCTGGGGGGAGATCAGTGCCCTGCTCTGCTGTGAGGGGTGGTCATTGGTTCATCCAGGAACATGTCCCTGTGCCACAGGAGCAGCAGCTGGACCAGCAGTTCCCAGATGCTGCCCCAGGAGATGCTGATGTCTCCATTACCCATCTCCCTCAGACACCTTGTTTGATGTGAGAGCGTTAAGAGACATATAATTTGTGGAGCTAAAACACAGGTATTATCTCAGTGACATCCATACAATAGGGAATGTGCTGAAGTCAATCACACTCAGCAATGGGTTTCTGTGGCTCTATGGCTTTTTCCTTGCTTCAGATAGAAAGAAAATGATGCAGTTGTTATCTGGAAACCCAGCCCAACATCTCCCTTGCTAAATCATCTCACACTGTACAATTTCATCAATGAGCAGGAGCAAGAGACCTGCTTCATACTGGTGCCACACACACACTGCCCGCACCACGACAGGGTCTCCGGATGGGTGCTTGTCCTCTCCAGGAGGAGACGTGCCTGGAGCAGCACGGGAGAGCCCTGCTCACAGCAGTACCTTCTGTGTGTCCAGCCTGCAGCCACTGTGACCACATCAGCCACATGGGCAGTGGTATAAACACAGGCAAAAGGAAAACCCTCCTTTCCCACTGCCTGGGCTGCAGGGAGCCCATGAGGGCATTGGCACCTTGGATGAAAGGACATGACTTACATGGCCTGTTTCCCAGTGTTCCCCTGAGCACCAGCACTCCCAGGAAGTGGACACAGACCTCTGGTCTGATCCTGTACTTCCCACCATCACATTCTCACTCTGCTGCCTGTCAGCACAGCCCCTGCCATGGAGCTCAACATGGAAGTGAAAAGCAAATCGTTCAGTTAACAAAGTTGTGTTTAGGTTCTGGAGCTCCAGTGAAGACCTGATGGAAGTTCTTGAGCCACTCCTCAGCTCCTGGTTCACCCTCACATGAGCACCAAGCTCCAACTGGGAGGTTTAACACCAAACTGTTTGAAGGAGGAAGGAGCTGTCACAGCCCCTGGTGTGACACTGGTAACATTCAAGAGGAACGAGAGAAACTGTGTCCGAAAGGAGTGACCATTGAGTCTTCACAGGGACATCTTTACATAGCTCTGGCCTATTCAAGTGCCTGTCAAGCCTCTACACATCTCCTCTGGGTGGGAGTCTAAGATAAGACAGGTTTTTAAACCAGGCTTTGGAGGTCGCCAGGTCCTTGGACGTCACACGGGTCCACCGCTGACGCGGGTGTTTGCTGACCAAGCACAAAACCAGCATCATGAGCCCCACTGGAAATAAACCATCAGAGATGGAGCAGGGCCATTTCCAGACAGTGACCACGGTCCTGCAGGCACCGTCTGGCACCAAACCCTCCCTTGGAGTGAGAGCGCTGCCAGGCAGCTCCAGCACCCGGCACGGTGCCAGCGGCTGCATCCCTGCCGCACCACGGGCTCACCAGCACCAACCCCTGCGGAGCCAGGGCGCTGCAGACCAAAGAGAGAGCAATGGGCGGCAGGAGCAGCACAGCAGTTAATGATGTTATCATCAGGAGCAAAGCACAGGCTCTGGCCCAGCGCCTGCTCCAGCACCGTGCTCCCGGCCCTGCTCCGGCCTCATTGGCTGCTCGTGCTCCCAAATTGCTCCCATCCCAGAGGCAAGCGGACACATGGCCACTGCCAAGGTGGGGTCAGCAGGCACACTGAGCAGGGAAAAGGCTTTTCCACACCCCCAGCACCCACCAGCAGCCAGGACCCTGCCCAGGCGAGCTCCATGGCAGCCCTGCTGTACCCTCAGCTCCGACCTACAACCCCATCCCCCTGCACACCCACATATTTGGGAACACACACCCAAGGCAGATGGTGCCTCTGTCACTGCAGCCATTAAGGCTCCCCCGGCCCCGTCACAACAATATTTGCTTTTAGAAGGCTGTTATTTCTTCCAGGCAGCCGCCTTTCGACTGTCTGCAAACAGCTCCTATTTTGACAGGCTGTAAATATGGCAGGAGGGAAGATCTATAACCCAGCAGGGTTTATTAGGTCTGAAACACCGCTAAAAATAGACCCACGTGGGGTTTCTAAGTCCTCTGGGCAGATGTAGCTGTGGATAATCTAGCTTTAAATATGTGAGGGCTGACAGCAACAACATTTTAACATATGGAACTGGTGAGCACAAGCTGCACCAGCTCAGCTTCACCGGAGAGCGGCGTTGGCATCGCCAGATCCCAATCCGCTGCCTCAGCTCTGCAGCTAGGGCTTCTGCAGGAATAACCCCTCAAATAACCCCAAATATCTACACATACCAGGGGAGTCTCCCAGGGCAGGAGCATCACTCGAGCTGTGCCAATATCCCCCCATGAAACTGTACATAGATAGGGCTTACCAGGTTAAATGGATGTAACACCCCAAGTCCTCAAAGCCGACAGCACCTTCCTGCTGCTGGGAAGGCTTCCTCTGCCCCGGGCAGGCTGTGAAACATGCTGTAAGGATGCTGCGGGGCTGGGTGTCTCTGGGGGCGGCCGGGACGATAACCACCCTTCCAGGAAGAGAGAAGAGCTCCCGCCTGCCGGCAGAGATAGCAGGGAGACGTTGGGGCTGGCCGGATTTTGTCAATCGCCCCAGTTCTGGGAGGTTTACATCGCTCCTTTTGAATCAACAACTCCCACCTCGTGCTGAAGATCTCCAGCCTGGGAATGCCGGGATGTGGGGACGGTAGCAACGCTCACCACTGCTCCCTGATGGGCACCGAGCACTGCCCCATCCCCTGCAGCCCCTGCTCAGGGCTCACCCCACTGCCCAGAGGACGGCCACTGTTGCGATGTGAGCTGGGGAACCGGGCTCGCAGCAGCCGGGTCAGCAGCACGCAGGAGGTCACCCCGATGCGGCCAGGGAGCAGCAGCAGCAGCACCCCCGGCCCCGGCTCCCCTCGCTGTTACCTGCTCACAGTGGGAACCGGCGGCAGCAGAAGCCAAGCGCTCGTGTGCCCACTGCTGGCACAGCCGGGAAGAGGATTCAGGCAGGGAAGCAGGGCCGGGAGCCGCGGGCTGCGCTGGGCTGGCAGGGAGCCTCCGGAGGGCCCCGGGCTGGTCCCGCACCGCAGCCGCTCGCCGCCCGCCCCAGAGTGCTCGCATCTACACGGCAAATGAAGGAGGATTTGGCAACGCTTCCCCTCGGGCCCATCGCCTCCTCCAGAGGACAGGGGTTGACTCGCACCGCCTGGGTCTGCACACACCGAAACCCGGTCAGAGCGCAGCGGGTTTGTTTTGAACAACACCCGAACACCAGCGGGTCGGTGAAGGACGCGGATCTGGTGCAGCCGCAGCCGCTCACAGCGCAGCCCAGGGGCCCCTGCTTTGCCACCCTCCAGCCTCCCCTGGGCAGAGCTGTCATTGGGAGCTATGAGGACAGCAGGGACTTGGATCCGTGCAGCCCCGCGCTCCCAGCATTGGCCAGGGCTGGCACAAGTGCTCAAGGAGCAGCTCAGAGGCAGCAGATGGGAAGCGGGGATAGCAGCAGCCGGGAGCTGTCACCGTCCCTGGCCACTGGCCTGCAGCCCCTCTGCACCCATGAGGGGCTTCGTGCCAGCAGGGACCCTGGCACCAGACCTGCCTCCGGCACAAGGACCCATTTTGCCAGGGATGCTGTGCCCAGCCCCACAGGCCACCGTGCCCCAGGAGCTCCCGGGGAGGAGGCAGAGCAGCAGCTTCACTGGGGAAGCACTAAACAAGGTACAAACCTGGTTCCCACCATCATTTTGAAAGGACTGAACCACTTCAGGCTGCTGGCCTGTCACCTATCATGGACAGTTTAAGATTCCAGCAAAATTTCACAAGAAATCGTGGTGGGATTTCAGCCAAGGGACCCAGAAAGATGGCTTAGGAAAGCTCAGAACTTGCTGTGAGATGAGCCACATGGCAATTAGTATAACTAACAACAGCATTCGAGAGGGTGAGGCATCCCTCTAGGTAGAGGAGAGCATCAAGATGGTGGGGCAATGTCCATTAAATAGCCTTTGCCTCAGCTGGGTGCCCAGTTAACCCCCATCCGTCAGACCCATCTAGAGACTGCCCAGCACTTGGCTGGGAGCAGGACCAGCCCCTACCCCATTTTGCCCACCCAAACTCAGTGGTTGGGTTAAAATTGGTTGAAATCCATTTTCATCAATTCTAACACTTGCTCCAGGTCCCAGGGCCCCCGTGGGGCACACCAGCCCCACACACTCAGCTCTCCTCCTGCATTCCTGCACCCAAGCCAAAGGAATTGCCTCACTGCAGTCACTGCTTCGCCATAGTCGTGATCGCATTTCCTCTGCAGTGCAATGCACGTGCTCCTACAGCTACAGTGCAATTGCCAAGCATACATTTGCATGCAATTACCCATTTTAAAAGGTGGTAATAAAGTCAAAGGGATTAACTCCAAAACAATCTGCTCTCCAGACCTTGTCCTCATAGGACCTAAGAGCAAACCTCCTAGATTATTGCAATACTCAGTACAGTTACTGCCAAGAAGCTAAATCATTCCCACATCTTCCCATTAACTCAGCTCTGGCCCATCAAATATTAAAGAGCCTCAAGCCTGGACACAGCTCGTTTTTTGAAGGTCAAGCAAATCTTTTGTCTCTTCTCTTCCCACCTTTATCTCCATCACTGTTCCCACCATCAGCTGAGCATCACATGCTCTTTCATGTGAATTTTAGCTGTACACGCACTGACTCTCAATAATCGGTGTACAAGGCTCCTCTGTTCCACAGAGATATGAGTATTTCACTGCTATTTTCACTTTTTAAGGCCTGCCTGAAGGAGGGACTTTCTATTGACTTTTTCTTTTAAATACTCAGTGGTTTCTCAGTGGATCTCGCTGGTGACACTAAAGAGAAAGTAACCAGAGTGCAGGGGGCTGAGCAGCCATCACATGCAAGGGACTGGTTAACCTCCCACATGGGACATCTCCTGACCTGCTCACTCTCAAGAAGTCTGAATGGAGGAGGAAGGTCCCCACAGGTTCATCCCCATCAGAGCAGGTTTGTCCCCATCACACCCTCCTACCTCCCACATCCCCAGCACAAGGATTACCTGGCTGGAGGGGCCTCGGGGGTCCCTGCACTCACTGTGCTGCATGGGGTCAGCACAGGGCTATGAGAAGCAAACTCACCAGGTGAGCTCATCTGGCGGGGCTAGGTTTGATGTGCAAAGATCCTATGAGAGGCTGATGCTTTCCTCTGGGGTGACCTCCCCATTTGGGAAGTGGGTTTAGCTGCCATCTGGCTCAGCTCTTCCCTTCCCAGGCAGCACAACCTGACCTCAAACTCCACCACGTTTTACAAGCCCTGCATGAAGCTGTGCCCCAAGGAGCACTGAGGGCACCACAGGAGCACCCCACAGTCCCGGAGGTGCTGTGAGCTTTCTGTAGGCACTTCACATGGCTCAAATGCCAGCACCAAGCCAAGATCTGGAGGGCTGCTTTGGGATGTGATGCCCTTTGGCCAGCCTGGGGGATTCAACTGCCCCCAGCACTTTCCCATGAAGTGAATAAAGAACATGAGAACAGAAAACCAGGGATCACAACAGGACTGGCCCAGGCCAGAATCCTGGATCCACACGTGCCAAATCCCATTCAGTGTACAAGTGCCTCAGCCTCCATCTCTCAGCCCTGGCCCCTCTCCTGGCAGCACCAGCCCCTGGGTACATGCACCCCCAAAACCAGCAACCAGGTCATCTCCAAGCACTCTCCCACACTGTCCAGCCCCCATACCCGAGCCGGTGGGGCCGGGCACACCCGCTCCCGGTGCAGACCCAGCCGGGGGCCGCGGCAGCCCCCGGGGCAGAGCCAAACTCACCGGAGCTTCCTGCGCATTTCGGAGCTCCAGCAGCGAGCGCGGCCGTTCCGCAGCGGCCGCCCCGGGGGTGCTGGGTCCTCACAGCACCTTCCCCACCCGAGCACGGCCCCGGTGCCTCCCCGCAGCTCCCGGCACCGCACAAGCCCCTGCCCGCGGTGCCAGGGCTCTCCATCCATCACCTCGCCGCGACACTCCCACTCCACAGCATCCACTCATCCTCTCCAGTTCCGAGGCCCTCAGACATATTCATGGTTACCATAGGAACTAATGAAACCCGAATTAAAAGAGAGAGGAGAGGCAGACAGAGGGAAAACCGCTTTGATGCTCTGGTGCCACCTGTGTGTGTGAGTTTATTACACCAGTGAGGAGAGCAGCAGGCAGGGAGCATCCCACAGCCCAGCATTGCGCTCGGTCTCACCAAATACCAACTCCACAGAGGACCCAACCTTCACCCTTCCCTCCAGACCCCAGCAGGGACACGTAGCCCACTGATCACCGGGGATCAAGGGGCTCAGTGTCCCAGTGAATCCAGGTGCCAGCTCAGACCACACAGGGACCCCTCTGCAGCCAAACACTGGGGGCCACATCTGCCACCCTGCTTTCTCCCTTCCTGGCAGGCTCCTGCAAGTCAATATTGATGCTTGCAGCACACACAAGGCTTCGTGAGGTGCTCCTTCGCTTGCAGAAAGCAGCTTGTCTTTTTGTTAGCAAGTTACACAGTGAAGGAGTTGCCCACGCCTGGCATGTCAGCAGAAGGCTGCAGCAGTAATAAGAGGGTGTTAGAAAACCAGAACTATGTTTTTATTATTATTTTTCTATATATTTTAAAAGCTTTTACAAACATCTAATGTGGCTCTGGCTGGGCCCCAATTACAGAACCATTTAATGAAGCAATCTGTCCACAAACCAGACACATTAGGAAAGGCTGTGGAAAGCATTAGCTGCAAATGGCAGGGATAAAGCAGCTCCAGTTGATGCTCATCGAATGCCCAGAGTGAACCCCCTCCTCCAGCCAGGAGAGGAGGGTGGGAGAGAGAAATACGGCCCTGGACCCTCACCCCTGCCTAAGCAGCAGCACAGCAACGTGCCCCATGGACCCAGTGCCCAGCATGGTTGGGAAAGGAGGCTTGAATGGTGTTTCTGCAGCAGGGCTGCTTCATGGGGCCTGGGGAAAACATCAGAGCACAAAGTACCCAGGGTGTTTAACTCCTTCCCATCTCTGTGGGAAAAGGGAAGTTTGCTGAGATCCACCCAAAGCAGTGACCATTGATTTAAACCTCTTGTTAGCCCAGCAGAGCCTGAGCCCCGAGCCAGGGACAGCAGCTCTGTTGTGCTGTTTACCACGGGTCGTTGCAGGCACGTTTGGGCAGCAGGTTCCCCCAGGCTCTCTGTGCACTTTGCCACTAATGGCTGTAGAGGGAACCACAGGAGTTGTTACCACGCACATCACCCGTGCCCGGGCAGGCTGAGCTGGAGCGTTTCTGTGCTAGCACATGGTTACACTGACAGCCTGCACCACAACAACCCCGGCTCATGGACCCTCCTGAGCCTCAAGGGCATCTTCATCTCTCCAGAGCCATGCCATGGGAGCAGGAGCAGTGCAACAAGCACAGGCACCCACTGCCCACTGACACCACCCCCGCTCCAGACTGCAGGGTTCAAAACCAGAATAAATCAACTCCAATTCCACCGAATTCCCAGCCAGAAGCTTGGTGGTGATTCCCACCCCCAACCTGTGAGTTAACCCACTGATCACGCAGCACTTGTGTTGCTGCAGTCACTATAACCACACAGTGCCTGAATCACCTTGGACTGGAAGGGAGAACAAGCCGCATGACACACACAAACACAGCTCCAGGAACAGGGAGATATGGCTGGTGTGCCACTGCACAGAGGTGGAACCGCAAAGACAGCCCAGCTAACAGGAAAGCATCCTCCATGCACAAATCCATCCCCAGCACCATATATCTCACAGGGTAATCACTTTATATGAGAGAAGAATGAGGGCACTCACTTGATCTTCAGGCTGGCAAGCATCGTCTTGTCAATCCTGGGGAGAGAACAGAGGAGGGTGTTACTGCGGGTGCAGGAGGGATGTGTCCCCCTCCAACGTGGGTGCTGGGGGCTGCTGGCAAACCCAACCCCACAGCTTCATGAGAAGCCCCGTGGTGCCCCCAAGAAGGGAGCAAGGATACAGCAGGGGCAGGATGTCTGTACCTGACCGCTCACAGCCTCGCTGTGTGAGCTCAGGCTCATCCCTGCAGGGCTGCACCTCACCCCTTCCCTTGCCCATAGCTGCTGTGAGCACACACATGCACACAGATGGGGGGACCACAGAGCAGCCCCATCGCTGCCAGCCCTGCAGGGAGCCCCAGCGACTTACTTCTTTATTTAGCACTGCTAATAAGTGCCTATCTCCACGGAGTCATTGTGGTTACAGTCACATTAATATTAATATTAATTAATGCAAATCATAGTAATGTCTCAAAATACAAAATTATGTCTTTTGGCAGGCGCTGCACACGCTGTGCTCTGCCACATGGGAAAAAGCAAACACTAAACAACAGCCCCAAACCCCACTTGTTTCACCCTGTGCCCACAGAGCACGATGCAGGGCAGCAGAATTGCTGCTTCCCCTCTACTCGCAGCTTTACCTCCCTCTGCTCTCAGGCCCAACTTCCTTGTCACAAGAGGCTGTACCCACAGAACCAGATCCTGGTACTCCAGAGCACGAGCCAGCATCTCCTGCCCACCCTGCCTGTGCCTACACCATCCCCTCTCTTGGGCCAGAATTCCCCTTCCAAACCCCAAGGCCATGGGATCTTCATTCCAGGCATTCCCCCAAAGAGTTCTGGGTGAGCCGGCACGCTCCTGCTCCTGAAATAGACCCAGGCACCCGCTATTGTCACTTAATATACAACAAGCCCGTTCACAGCCCTTGTTGATCGTCAAATTGAGTTGAACACTAAAGTGTGCTGCGGTAAAGAGCTGTTGCTGGAGTCGGTGGCAGATGCAGAGAGCCCTGGGGACAGCGGCTGTTGGGGCAGCTCCTGCAGGATCAGCACCAGAGCAGGATCCGCACCGAGCAGCTCCAGGAACCGCAGGAACTAAAACCCATTGCTGGTGTTTGGCCTCACAGAGCGCGGAGGAAAAAAGAAACAGAAATAAACCACAGCAGAGCAAGCCCCTCACAGGGAAACCGCAGCTGCAGGATGACTAAGCTGAGAGCCAGCCCTGCCCCGTGCCCCCTCCCAAGGTGGGGTGAAGTGAAACACCCCACACCCAGCCCAGCTCCTCCAGCACACCCCAGCACAGCCTGCGGCTCCCACAGCTGCCGCTGCCCCGAGAGCAGCGGCCAGCACCGCTGGGGGCAGAGGCATAGGGCACCCACATCAGTCACTGGGGCCAGTGAGCTGGGCAGGAGAGCGGTGGCAGTTCCCAGGGCTGTCACCATGGCTTTACATCGGCCGTGATGTGCATCCTGACATCCCAGTGACAACAGCACATCTGCTGCCCAGGACAGCTCTTCCCAGGACCTCTCCGGCTGTAGATGCAGACGGTGGGCAGAATAAACCCTGATTCACACCCTGCTGAAGGGCTGAAGCAGCACTCAAGGCACCGGCAGCGGTGTCTGGGTGTGCCCAGCCACCCCACACACGGTCCCCACAGGAAGGGTGTGTTGGCTGGGGCAGGATGAGAAGATGCAGACTCAGGTACCTGCCGCAGCAGGTTCCTTCCCTTCCCGTAAACACCCGGGGAAGTGTTTTCCCACTGGGCACAAAGCTCTCCGGGCAGCGCACGGCTGCGAGGGGCTTCCTCCCTAAGGAGCTGTGCACGGATCCCACATGGAGCTGCCCCCGCACACCCTGGTCTGTCTGTGCAGCCGCGGGTGCTGATGCTCACAGCAAGCCCGTGCCCTGCAGCGCATCCCCCTCGCTCCAGCAGACCTCGTTTCCTGCCTGAGCCGCCGGTTGTGCTTGTTTGCTCCCTGCAACTGCCAAAGCCAGAGGGAAAACAACAGAGCAGAGCCCAGAGGCCCCGGACACCCCAGCGCGGCGGTCACGGCTCCGCTCCATCCCAGCGGGAGGCTGACACCGGCAGCAGCTCCCGGGATGTGCCTGCTGCAGCTGGGGCCCCAGAGCCTCTGCTCCCGGTGGCAGCAGTGGGGCAGAGCTGGCCAAGAGCTGCCGTTTGTGCCCAGAATGAGCCTGTCCTTCACTGAAGTTATCTGTACAGGAGGATGTCCAAGGACTTCCTTCCCATTTTCATGTAAGCCCAGGGGAGAAAACACTTGGCTTCAGTGGGGCAAGAGCTTCATTCCAAGGACCTGGGATGCCCCCGAGCTCACTGCCCCCCTGCAGCACTTTCCCCAGCAGGTTTTAAGCAGCCACAAGCTTTCTCCCAAGCCCTGCAGCTCCCACAGCACCGCAGCAGAGCTGCTCTAGAGCCAGCACCAGAGAGCCAAAACCATCACAAAATCACCTATTTGGCCATCAGTCCCCACTGACCACAGTCACACAGCACAGACCTGGAGCGGGCATAAAGGGCATCAGAAAGGAGAAAACTGGGGGAGAACAGTGCTGCTTCCTTATTTCCCTATAGATAACACATCTGGGAGAGAAGGGACACAAGAAGCAAGCAGACCCAAACAGCTCTGCCAAGCACAGACGGAGCAGGGATGACTCAGGAGGTGCCGATGGTGCCAGGAACCTGCCATGGATGAGGTGGGACCCCACCATGTGCCACAAGTTGCCAAAGGTGGTTGCAAGCATCACTGCCCAGGCACAGAGGAGCTGGCAGCAGGTCCTCAGCAGCGAGAAGCTGCCTGGGCTTCCCTGTGGGCACAAGGGAGAAGATCCTGACTCCCGCACGTGTTGGCGCAGGGCAGCAGGAAGGGCTCTGCCATGAGGACACCGCAGCACAGCACCACGGTGCTTCCTTCCAGAGGGAAAGAGAAGCTCCCCAGTGAGGAGGGGCAGGACAAGAGGCACCCACCAGCCATAGCCGCCGAAGGAGACGCTGCGCTTCCTCTGGAACATGGTGGCTCGGTGCTGCCGGGGCGCTCCAGCCATGGGACACCGGGACGGTGGCACCGGGTGCCAGCAGTGACGGGTGCTTCCTGCGGGACAGGCGCTGTGCCAGGGCGGGGGCACCCAGCGCCTCCCCTCCATGCACCCCACATAAAAGTCATTTCCTTTTCTCTGTTCTTGTGGCCTCAGGCTTTTCACAACCCTTCCCTGCCGATGTCGTATTTCTCCTAATGCCGGGAGCCCTGGCACTGGGGCTGGACACGGCATCACCCATAGTCATGGTGCCATGGGGGTGCCCAAGCCGGCAGAGGGTCTCTGGTGGCACCACAGGGGTCTGGATCCCTGAGTCCTGCATTCCCTGCACCAGGCTGGATCCCTGGTCAGGGATCCTCCTGTGTCTCCAAGCACCTTTCAATGGGCTTCCCACTAAAGGCACGGAACCTCAATAACCCTAACCCAAAAACCCCACCACCACATTTCTCACAGCAAACAGGTCCCTGGCTGCTCCAGGGCTCAGTGGGGCACCTCCCACCCGGCCCCATTCAGCAGCAGTAGGTGGGTTTTCTCCCATTCCCCAACAGCTCTGTGATGTGCATCTGCAGCCTGACAGTCACTGAAAACCACGCAGTCCTCTAGCAGCCAGGCTTCATAAATCCCACTTAAATGGAAATGCCAACCTCCAGCTGGACATGAGCTTCCATCAGACACAAGGTCCCAAGAAAACAGGCTGCTGTTCCCTGCATCAGTCTTTGGGAACAGCAGAGCCCATGGGAGCTGTGCTCCTCATCGGTACCCAGCAGCCAGGCACCACATCCAAGGGCTGCCATCCCATCCTCACACCTCGCCCATCCCCAGACCAGCCACCAGCACCCATCTGCACCCACTCAGGCTGCAAGAGGGTGTTCACCCTCTCCAATGAGTGAGGAGGAAGGTTGGGAACCCCAAGCATCCCTCCTCAGCCGGGGGGGCTGCAGTGGGACTCGGGTTGGAGCCACACCTCACACCACAGCCTTGCACCATCCACCAAGCTCAGGAGATGCAGGAACCCAAAGCCCCCTTCCCAAAGTCCCAGCGGTTCAGAGCTGAGATGCTCCTGCTCACTCACCTCCTACTCCGGTGATTCAACATAACACCCTGCACACACAGCAACCATCCCTTGGTGTGCTGCTGGGCAGAGCCTGGCTCCCAGCACTCCACGGGTCCCGATGCGAATCCTAGCCCAGAACTCTGCAGGAGACAGCCTCTCATCCAAGCACCCGAAAGCTTTAAACTGAGAAGCATTTGGATCCTGTCTGATGTGTGAAAGGAAGAGGGGAGGCCGGGGGTGGATGGGGAGTTGGAGAGAGAAATCACTCAAGTCTGGGGAAAAAGCTTGGACTCAAATCCAGCTATTTCAACTCCTACTTTTCTGCCCACAGCCATCTCTCCTTAGAGGGATGAAGTGATCGAAATCCTTTGCATTTGAGAGCCCTTAAGAACATCATTTAAAAAAAGGGGAAAAAAAAAGGAAAACCCAAAAGCCTCCCAAACGTGCTGCAGGCTCCAAAGCCATAACTCGGGTACCATGAAATATCTGGCGCAGACATTTGCTCAGAGCACCTTTGTTTCTGGCCTGGATGCTTCATGCTAAAGCTCTGCATCAATGGCAGTGTGACGTTATCCTCACGCTTCATCTTCCCCCAGGCCACATCTTTCTTACACTCACAGCAGTTGGTTTCTGCCCAGCTCTACTGAGCCGCACATGATTCACATGCCTGAAAACACAAGCAGGGAGCCCTGCAGTGCATGGGAACTGCATGGGGCTGCTGTGGCCCAGTGCAGCCCTGCAGACAGAGGTGCAGTGCAGGTAGCGACAGCAGCCATGGGAAGCATCAGTCTACAGCTGGCATCACACCAGAAACAACGTGGAGAGCCCAGGAAAACAGCCAGCTCTTCATTTAAACGTTTACTCTTGCAGTCTGTAAGCAGCAATTACCACATCTCGCTCTGCCACTTCAGTCCTTACATGAACCCACTGCTGTCGGAGGCACATGGAAGCAGAGGGAGAGGGGGAGATGCACAGAAGGCAGGGCCATGCTCCCTGCTGTTGGAGGTCAGTACAGCCAGGGGGTCACCACTGCTCGCTGGGGTCTCCTTATGCCCCCTTGGCACGACAGAGGAATGGTTCCCACACCTCCCCTGGGATGTCAGAGCCGAGGAGAGCAGGACCTCGACACAGCCATGGGGGAACTGCCTCCATTTCCCACTGCCACGAGAGGTGCGAGGCACCTCCGTGTGATGCCAACCTCACTCTGCACCAGCAGGACCAGTACCCAAGGGTGCCCAGGGGCAAAGGAGCAGCTCTGCCTGCTCCTCATTCCCACCAGGGCCATGTCAGCACCCCCGGCACAGGTGACAAACAGCATCTGGACCAGGGAAAGGTTAAAACCACACCAGGAACCCAACTCCAAGCCCGCAGGGGCCTCCAGGCTCCCCCCTCTGCTCCAGGGCATCCTACCAGCACCACCTCACCCGCAGGAGAGGCTTCCAGAAGGAGTGTGTCTGCAGTGACATTTCCTTGCTTCCCTCTCCCCCCCCCCCCGGGGTATTTCACACAGCTGAGCTCAAAAACAAAAGGATAAAAGAAATCCCTCCTCCTTTCACAGCAGGCACATCAGAACCGATCAGCCCAAACTAAGAAACAAAGGCCTGGGGGAGGACGGTGCCTCCTTGGTGCCATCTGCACCAGACAGAATTAACATTTCCAAGGGCCTCTGCCAGAGCCATGGGCCCATCACCCCGATGTACCCCAGCCACATTCCCAACCCTGGTGAGCATCCTCAGTGCCACATATTGTTAATAGATAATGCAGGACACCAACCCTGGAGCCCCCCAGGCAGCTCGAAGGGGAGCAGCATGCAGGAGACGTGCCCATGTTTTGGGTGGCTCCATCACCCCAACCAGGCACAAGACAAGACAGGAGGGAGTGTGAGGCTGAGCCATAGCAGCGCTATGGGGATAATGAGCCCACGCTGCTGGGCTGCTCACAGAGGAAACCCAGGCCGGTTGTGCACAGCCCCAGCTCAGCTCCCATCCCCTACAGGAGACCTCAGGGCTCGAACTGCCCCTGACAGCCCCATCCCTGGCAGTGCTCAAGGCCAGGCTGGACAGGGGCTTGGAGCACCCTGCTCTAGTGGAAGGTATCCCTGCAACTAAATGAGCTTTAAGGTCCCTTCCAACCCAAACCAGTTTGGGATTCTATGACGTGTGCTGCCAGCACCGAACCTTCGGCACCAGTGAACACATGAACTCCTGGCACAGAAGAAAGCAGGCTCTGAAGGCACCTTCCTCCCAGGCAACCAAAGCTGCCAGCCAGCCCTCCTGTGCACACAGCAGCAGCAGGATGGGTTAGCCAGGCCATCAGCCCCCAGCACCACTGCACAGCTCTGCCCCCATCTCTCAGCAGCTGGGGACCCTTTGTGGTGCAGCCAGCACAGACAGAGCCTGCTGTTCCCATTCCCAGGCCTGCTTCAGGCTCCTGCAGCAGCCGGGTGATTCGGGCAGCCATGGAACGGTGGGGCTGATCCTCTGCCCATGCAAGCACAGGCAGTACCCCTGCACTGGCTGGGCTGCAGCCATGGACACACACACTGCATCCTCAGCATCCTCAGCCTGCACCACAGAGCAGAACACTGCCCAGGAAGGGCAGCACAATTTTTCCCTTTGTTACTGGGGCTAAGAGAAACGGATTGCATCATTAGTGCTTTAATATTGCATGCGGCACGCTGAGGGTATTCATCTTTCTATTATGATTCCAAGGAAGGTTGTGGGCATCCAGAAATATCAGGTTTTCTCCTGGCAGGAAGAACATGCTGTACATATCAGCAGCCTCAACACGGAAAGCAAACAAAATAGGGTCCGAATTATTTCTGACTCAGTACATGGAATATTTTTAACAGTATTTTCTCCCCTTTATGATGCTGCTGAAGTTAAATGAAGTGAGAAACTCAGTGTCTTAAACAGCAGGTTCCCACAAAACCCAGCTTGCTCTCAAAGGTGCCTATTTGCTGCTCAACAGCCCATGCACCTGCAGCACCCACTTGCTGCCAAAGGGCTTCTCAGCCCCAGCACCCAGAAAGGCTGTTTGTCACTCAAGAGCTGAGCTGCAGCCAAGGGACAGTAAAGCCAAGGGCAGGTTTCTGATACCTGCCTGCCTCCATCAGTCTCAGGGCTGCTCATCACAGGGCACTGATCAGCTCTAACAGCTTTGCTCCTTAGGCACAGGCACAGCCTCGGGAGCAGAACCGAGCCGCCTGCTGTCTGCAGCCACTTGTTAAACCCATTAGGGAGGGCTCCATGCATCTGAGATTTAACTGGAAGGATCAGCTGCAGAATGGAGCAAGCTGCCAGAACAGGAAAAACTCCAACCCAAGCCCAACAGAAAGGGCCATTCCCAAGTGCCTGTCACACACATCTGGTGAGCATCGGCAGTGGGACTCAGGGATGAGCAGCAGGGGCCATGCTCAACCTGGCAGAGACAGAAACACCTCTGTGGGACCACTGCAGAGGAAAACAAGGCCAAACCCTGCAAGCCCGGCTTGGTGCGAACACCACCAGCAGAAATCAGTGTGTTTAACTGTCCCTGGGTCTGAAGTTCATCAATGCTAATTTGCCTTTTCTTTACAGTATTGATCTCACCATTCCCAAGCAGCTCTGAGGGGAGGCAAGGACAGCCTGGAGCAAACCTCACAGAGCAGGTGACTCCCCATCCCTCCAAGGCTTGCTCTGCACAGAACATCAGGGGAAGTGGACACAACCCTCTGGTCCCTGGCTGCTGCCTTTGGGCCTCCTGGGGTAACCGGGTTTGCTGAGCACTGTACAACACCAAGAGCCTCACCAGCATTCACATTTGGACATGCACATGCTCCCTGGTACCCAGCCTGACACACATCAGTAACGGGTTTCTGCCAGCATCACACAACCTGGCTCTTCCCTGTGGGAGGACACAGATCTTGTCTGCTCACAGCACTGCACACAAAGTCATCACACACACTTCCAGGCTCATTAAAATCTCAGCCCACAGTGAATTTCATGTACAGAGCTGCTCATTTCCTCAGGTTCACCCATTTTAGAGATGTCTTGTGAGGGAAATCCCCAAAGAATCTCTCTTTGGGAAGAGCCTGTTCAAGCACACTGTTACTGCATGTGTGGTTTCCCCACCTCTTCCATCCATGTCCCTTCCCTGACAAGTCAAGCCCAAGAGGGGATACTTCAGAACAGCAGCAGATGCCTGTGTCCACATGCACACGGAGCCTCCCCTGAGGATCCTGCAGGAAGGTTTCTCTGTGTATCCATATCCTTGCTCTAGAGACAGCCCAGCCCCAGGTAGGGCAGGTACCACTGCCTGCAGCATGCCCCATCCCACACCTGGGGCAGCCCTGCTGCAGGCAGGGGACAGGCAGGCAAGCAGCTGACCATTCCCAGTGCCTGGTCCCTGGGCACTGTTACCATGGCTACCTGCACATCCACTGTGCATCCTGCATTCCATATCCTGGTCTGCTGCTACGTGAGCTCATTGCCTGTCCACCCAGGCACCACAGGGCTGGTGGAGGGAGGATGCATTAGGTCAAGACCCAATCAAACCCCATTCCTACTGTCAGGCTGGCACCAGTGCACAGCTGGACCAGCAGAACCAGAGAGCATTTGGCCCAATTCACACAACAAACGCAGGAGCGATACAACTGCAGCCTAGGAAGAAATTGTGGCAAGACAGAAAAAGAACTGCTTAAACTAAAACCCAGGGCTGGCAAAACATGGGGGTGGGAAGAAAGCATGGGCATGAGATAGACCTGAATATGCTTTGTCTGGAAATTGGGAGGTTTCTAGTCTTTAATACAAACAATCTCTGGAACAGTTTCCTAATAGCAGAAGAAAGAAAAAACACTCTAAGTGATGCTCAGTACATCCATGAGTATGTTACACGAGTGGGTGCTAGCACCAGTGGGGAGCTGGGCTCGGAGAACCAGCTCCTGCCCTCGCACCCCTCTCACAGCTCCAACTTGCACCCCACACACTGCCCAGCTCCAGCAGCCACTGCTGACAGCCAGGATGCTGGAACAGGGCGAGATCCAGGCAGCAGTCAGGGCTCAGCTTCAAGGCCAAACTTGCACATGGTTCCATCTGAACACAGCAAACAAGGCACACAGGGTTTGGACTCAAGCTCTTCAAACCCCTGCTGCATTTCACCACTGTCACCTGTCTTCTTTCACCATTTTGGGTGGGTTTTGCAAAGAGCTGGGCTAGATCCAAATCAGAGTCAAGGAACAGCTCCTGGTTTGGCACCCAACTTGGAGGCAGATGTTAACTCCAAGCAGGGATTCATCTACCCCCACGAAACTGGAAAGAGGTCTGGGCAGAATGAGCTGTTTTTAGCTCCTGGAAAAAATGCCTCTTCCTACTGTTGCTGCTGAAGTCCTGTTCCTGTTTCCACAGCAGCTGCTAACGACAACCGGAGCATCTGACTCCAGGTACACAACAGGCAACGACAACAGAAGGACTCTAGCGGCAGCCCCCAGGACCCTGCTGCTGTATGGATACACTTCGGGATGAAGGGGAAGAAGGATGATAAAACAAACATGGGGCAAAGCAAAAAGGTGGGTTTGCTGCTGTGGTTATTGTGAGCAGTCCTTCGGGAGGAATCAGCAGCGCAGGGAGGACCTGGTGCACACAGCAAGCCTGCTGGCTGGAATCACACTTCTTGTTGAATCTGAATTTAAACTCCTTGGCGTGTTTCCAACCCCAATAAATCGTGCCGTGTGGACAGATATTATGTCCCTTGTGCTACTAAAACAACAGCCAGGCTTAAATAAACCAGTGGAGCCTGAAGTGTGCAGGGGATGAGGAAACAAGGCAGCCCCTGGCAGGCTCCATCTCGCATCCCGTCCCCATCAGGGATGCAGGCGACACGGAGCTCGCACAGCGGCTCCACCGGTGCTCTGCCCGCAGAGGCGAGTCAGATAAAAGCGATTCTCTGCGTGTGAGCAGACATTACACCGCTCCTCCGGCACAGATAAGCTGCAGTCTCACTCAAAGGCAGGGGGGAGGAGGGTCACCCCAGCACACAGCGCTGGGTGCACAGAGGCTCCGAACAAACAATCGCTGTGCCCTGCTTTTATCATGCAAAGAATCTGGGGCCCCTCCGCAAAGGGGGTGCCCTGCAAAGGCAGGACCATAACCCCTCACAGCCCTGTCGGGGAGCTGCTCAGAGCAAGCACCAACACCGCGACCCCCAACCCATCGGAGCAGAGCCCTGGAGACACCTTTTGAAGTTTCCTCATTGAATTTTCCCTATTTAACAAGAGCGCTGGCACCGGCACCCAGACCCCATAGACCCCACGCTCCGAGTCCCCAAGCCCAGACACACGGAGCCTCAAGCAGTCACCGCGTATTTAAATGCAAACCGAGGAGCCGAGAACTGTAACGGCTTCAACAATAGCTCTGCCGGCTCTGCCTCACATTTGCATGCAGACAAGCTCGGCGCAGAAACAAGGACAAACACAGACTTGAACCTCCCCGTTAAAGCCTTACCCGGGTGTTCCTACCCCAGTCCGCCGCTATCGCAGCCCCGCCGTGCGCTGCCCTCGGGTCCGATTCCACAAGCCTGGAATGCCTCTTACCGCGGTGTCCTCGCTGCGCTGCGCGGAGCCGGCAGTGCTGGAGCCCCTGCGCGGGGCGGTGCGGTGCGATGCGAGCAGCTACCGCAGCCCCGGGCTCCCAGGAGCCTGCGCCGGGCGCTGCGCACCCGCAGACCCCCGGCCACGCACCGGCGGCCCCGCTCCCAATGGCAGATCCGGGGCTGCCGCCGCCCCAACGCCTCACCCACGCTCAGGGAGAGGTGCAAGAGCTGCTTAGGGCAAGTGCATCAGGGAGCTGGAAACTGGGACTGGGTCCCTGTAGTGGCAAGGGAAGAATGAGGGTCAAGGCGTGATGGGCGCCTGGGCGAAGGTTATTGGGGGTGTTTCACTGGAGCAACACCCACCAGGGAGAGCCGAGGAGCTTGGAGCAGCCCAGAGTGAAAGGGCTGGTTTGGGAAAAGATAGCTAGAAAATGGAACAGCCCCTTTGGATTCAGCTTTGAAAGCAGACCTTAGCTTTCATGTGAGCTCCTTCATCTGTTACAGCTGAATTATAGACACAGACCTGAGAAAAGAGCAGCTTCCAGGGCCAAAAATCTGGACCCACTGAAGGGAAAGGCAAAAGCAAAATTCCCATTGCCACTGACAGGCCCATCCTTTCTCTTTCTACCCCAGCCACAGGCTGCTGTCCCAGAGCAGAGTCCGAAGGTGAGCCTGCACTAGAGCACAGCCTGGTCATCACAAGCTGCATCAATTTGGTCCCACCAGTTCCTAAAGTGATTCAAGGAAACTAGCACAATTCCCTTTTGGTGCTGCCTGGTCCCTGTGGATCACACCAGTAACACACAATGCTTGACCAGGCTGGTGCTTGCATGGGGTGACCAACAGCCACACGACACTCTTGCCCCCAACCATGTCACTATCCTTATGCAAAGCAGCAGCAGTCAGTGCAAAACAGAGACAGTGATCCAATGAATGTGACAAATAAAGCAACAGCCTGAAATGCCACAGAGCATCCTGGTGTCACTGTCCCACCTGAGGCACCATAATGTGCCTTAGATGCAGCCTCAAGCAGCATGTGATAGCAGAAACAAGTACTGGTGCTGGGCACAGCTGCCTGCTCACCAGGCCCAGCAGACCAGGAGGCTGCAGGACAAACAAGATGCTTGGAAGTGGTGATGCATCCCCAGCAGAGCTCATTCCCATCCTGTGGAGCAGCTGCTGAAGCCAACTCGCTCCAGGTTTGTGCCCCAAGCAGGTCCTGGCTGCAGGCACTGCCTGAGCAGGCTGCTCTGCCTCTGCTCAGAGTCAGTTGGGCAAACCTGGGACTCACCGAGCTGGATTTGCACTTGAGCTGTTCAGGGTGACAGCCCAAGCTGCAACCTGGATGAAGGCTTCACCCCCCTAAGAGCAATGCAGGCATCGTTCATGGCTCTACCAGACTTCTCCAGGTAATTCCCCTGCCCACTGGGAAATCAATTGCATGCAGTGGAATTAACCCCAGTGGTACGTCACACTAATTATAAATGACGTTGCACACATTGACGTGCCACATGCTGGATGATACATGTGCGTCAGGGGTGAGATTACACAGCCTTCGATAGCAATTTCCTACAATTCAGATTAACAATCAGCATGGTGAATGCAGCTTCTGGGAAGCCTCTCTGGTGGGAGCCAGAGGAATCACCACCTCAGGATGCGGCCAGCGGGCACACCATGTCTGCTGCCGAGGGAAGCAGAGCACCTCACTCCTGCAAGCCTCTTCTAGGTGTGGATGTCACCTCTGGGAGCAGGACAGAGCCCTCCTCACCCAGCCCATGGGCTCCAGAGCCCCATGCACCTCCCAGAGACCCCTCACCCTGCGAGGTGCCTCCGAGAGCCCTTCCCTACCCTGCGTTTCAGGCACCCCCTCCCTCCCCAGCCACCCTCCTGCTGTTGTTCTGCTCCAGGCAACCCTGGCCAAACAAAGACTTCAGGGCTTTAAGGGCTCTCAGATTAAAACTGCTGCAGAAACGAAGAGGGAGAAGCTTTCAGCCATCCGGGGACTTGGGTGTTTCAGTGCTCTTAATGGGCAGCAAAACAGACACTGTGCTAGATGTGTCTTGAGACCCACACAGCTCTTACATTAATTGCATTCTACCACCAAATACTGGGATCCAAACTGACAGCAACACATGTGCATCGGCAGGAGAGCCACAGCACATACCCAGGACATTGCCTCAGTGAGCTGTGATGGAGGGAGCTTAAGCACCAAACCAGGGTATCAGAACAAATATTGTCCAGAGATTACTTATTCTGGGAGACCTGCATCCCCTAGCACCAAATCTGGTTTTAAACTAAATCTCAGGTGTGCTGCATGCATAAAGCAGGTCCTCAAAGCTTGTGTGACCATAAGCATGGAGGGTTAAAAAATAAGACTACAGGCAGGCAGTAACTTGTCCTTTGCACTGCTTTATACCAGAGGGGTGTTTAGAGGATGCTTGCAGCTCCCAGCTGCTGCATCTGGGACTTTATTTTACTGCTGTTTAAAGATGCTCAGGTATTCACAGGGCCCCAGAAACTGGCTGAGGCTCAGGAGACTCACATCAAAGCTACAAGGGCTTGTGACAGAGTGGGTGGCACTGGGAAGGGACGAGTCAGTGCTCCTTTAGCCCCCAGCCCTGCAGCGCGCTCCCCCCCGTACCTGCTGGGTGAGCCCAGGTCTGCCCGGCTGACGATGCGGTGCTGCTGGGGCGAGTACAGCCACTGGAACGCCGTCAGCGTCCTCTCCTCGATCCGAAACCGGCCCTCCCGCACGTACCTAAAAATAACAGCAGAGACAGGAATATTCATCAGCGCAGGGTGGGGGAGCTGCGGGACGGGAAGGGCGGCTCAGGGCCTCCTTCACCGGAGCCCTGCCTGCATCCCTGCAGGTCCCCATCCTTCTCTGCCCATCAGGAGACACCCCCATAGGCGCACGGCTGTGGCTGGGACCGGGCACCCTTTAGAAGAGCCAACACTGCCAAAGCAGCCCAGAATGTTTCACTGTACACCCCTGGCAGGCAGAGGGGCAGCATCAGTACCCAGCTCAGCAGCACAGCTTGCTCCAACTGCTCCCACACAGCTCTCACCAGCACCAAGCCCAGGCTAATGCCTCTCTAACATCATTTTGAATGTCAGGCCAGATGCTGAGGCTTATTAAATAATACTCAAGTGATGAATTGATGGCTATCTTGATTAGAGGAGTGCAGGTTCTCTGTTTAGTAAGCACAGTGTCAGTAACTGCAGTTGTTCCCATCTTTCAGAGCAGAGTTCTGCTGCCTGCCTCCATCTCAGCAGCCAGCTGCACTTCACACACCCTCCTCTGGACATGAAATTTCATCAGCAAGCCATTAATTATTTAAAGCCTCCGTGGTGCTGGTTGGAGACACGCACACAGCTGCAGCATCCACAAACCCCAGCCAGGGCTGGGCAAGCTCCTCCACACAAGGGTGCTCTGGGTGGTACAATCCCACTAGGGACAGCAGGGATCCAGCCATGCTGCCTGAATGGGCCAGGGGGATTCCCCACCATGCCATGGGCTGCCCCCCAGCCCTGCCTGAGCAGGGACACATCTGGAGCTATTCAGTGCTCTGCTGCCCACTCGAACTCATCCAACACAGGGATGTGAGGTCCTGCCAGAGCTGGGGGCAGTGACAGAGCCAGAACCTCCTGCTGTCAGCAGAAGGAAACCCAAAAGGCTCCTGGAGTGTCCTCGGCACAGAGTGAACTCATGAATGTCTTGGTGAAAGCAAGCAGGGATGGTGCAGTCCCAGCGCTCCCTGCAGCTCTTGCACGTGACAGCATTGCACAGAGTGGTGGCAGGCAAGCCGGGATGGCTTTTGGGAAGGAAGTTCAGGCATGGCAGAATGGCCAAGCCCAGCAGCTGCTGTAGCAGCTGAGGTCTGAGTGCATGAAACAAAGTGCCCTTCGCTGCTGATGGGGCAAATAGAATGAAAAGAGCTTCACAAACAAGCTTAGAGTAATCCTCAGTGTTTCCACTCTGGCTCACAAGAATCCCACCACACCGTGAGCTCCAGCTCCATCCTGGCTCTGCTCCATGGCAGCCAGTACCAGAACAAGCCTGGTCCTGGTCCCAACTCTTACATCAGCAGCACCAGAGCCCCCCCGGTCACCATCTGGCATTGTGACAGCGTCCTGCTCAAAAGTCACAAGCCCTGAACGTCACAAACTACACAACTGCACACACAAAGACTCAGGGAGAACTTGCTTCCAATGTCAGCCCATCCCGGTGCTCAGGGCACTGCAATCATCCATCCCCAGCTGAGGCTGCTGGTCCCCAAAACCTGACACAGCCTCAGCACCCTCCACCCCAAGACAGCACCAGGGTACCCCAAAGCATCCCAGTGTCCCAGAGACAGCCCCCCAATACATCAGGATGCTGCTGCTTCCCACACCACTCCTGTGTGAGACAGGGCCACTTCCCACACAGGAACTCTCTTTGGGATCCATCGCTTCTACTTCCACACGTCCCCAAATGCCAGAGATCCCCCCACGCTGCCCGAGGAGGTGACACCCCCTCCTTCCCCGGCTGCAGCAGCCGCTCCGGGGCTCCCACCACAACCGGGACCACGCTGCGACCCCCGGAGCTCCCCCGGCAGGAGCGGGTCCCGTGTGTGTCCTCCCCCATCCCGCGGAACCCTCCCCGGCAGGGGCTCCCCTCTTCCCCCCCCCCAGCAGCCGGGGCACGCCGGGCTCGGAGCATCCCCACACCAGAGCCGAGCCCCCTTGAAGCTCAGCCCTCCCCGAGCCCCCACCGGGACCCCCGGCCCCGCACTCACCAGCGCACCAGCTCCCAGCGCCGCTCCCCCGCCGCCTTGCCCGAGGCCATGCCGCGGAACGGGGAGCCCCGCAGCGCGCTCCCGTCCCGGCCCCGCCGCGGCTGCTGCTCGCTGCCGCCTCCCCCTTCAGCACGGGAGGACCCGGGTAGGGGTCACACCGCCGTGCCCCGTTACGTAAACCTTACACAACGCCCGCACCCCGGGGCAGCCCCGGAGGCGCCGGTGATCCGCGGGGCGCTCGCTCCCACCCGGCTCCACAGGGGAACGTGCGTTTGACAACGGAGCCTGAGCCGAGCGGCACAAAGTGCCCGGGTCAGTCACCGGTGGAACGGAGCCCAGAGACAGGGTCCTGAGCCCCCCAACACCAGCCCAGGGCAGGCTCCGGGGCTGCAGCCGTCCCTTGGACACTGGCTCTGCCACTGGTCCTTGCTCACCCTTAGGAACCCACAAATAACCCAGCAGAACTCACATGCAGAAGGTCCAGGAATGCTGAACAAAAAGTAATCTCTACAGACTGAAAGCTAAAACCTGCTGTCTGCCTAAGTGGGGGTCCTTTCCCGAGCCCCCCAGAGCTGGTTACCTGGTTACAGGATACCCGTGGTGCTTAGGAAACAACCCAGGAACATGCTGAGGTGTTATTTCAAGAAACTTCCAAACACCCTAAAAGCTGCTTCTCAGAACCAGTGTCCTGGCTCCAAATCCTGGTTTTTCAGACCCCTGAGGAATTAACTCCACAACTCAGCAAACCCAAATGCTCTACCCACAATCCATTTAAATCAAAACTTAAACCAACACACCTGAAAGGCATTGGTGCCTCCATCCCATCTGCCCCATGTCAGGAGCAAAGGGCAGCTTTGCTGTGTCAGCTGGAGAGGCTGGTGGGAATGATGGAGCTGGTCCCTGGCAGGGCAGAGCTGGGGCCAGCCCCCCACTGACCCCTCACAGCTCAGGCTGCTCCCCAGTGTCAGCATTGCTGCCAGAGGTCCCAGCCAGGGAAGCAGCAATGGGAATGTGAGGCCATAGGAGGGGTGCAGTGGAGGCTGAAGCTCTGCCTCCCACCCCTGGAGCCTGGGCACCCCCAGCACACTGGGTGCTGTACACCCAAGAGATTTAGAAACAAAACCAACCTTTATTTTCCTTTTTAAAAATAAAAAGCTCTACAACAGTGAGAGAGTTAACAAACAAGAGCATTTGTGTGGCACAAACACACTGGTGCATCCAGCCTCTTTCATGTCCCCCTTTGCGCCTCCAGGCTGATCCCAACGGGGCATCCCCAGAGCCAGGACAGCTTTGTCCTGCTATTTCTCAGCCCTTTGCCCTGGGTGGGCATCACGGACTTCTTCCCCAGCACCCCACAGCCCCCCCAGCCAAGGAGGCAGAGGAACAGCACCTTGGAGAGGCACCAATTGCATTACTGGGCTCGAGTCTGGTATCTTGAAATCCCGGTGGAAGTGTTAAGCTAATGTTAAATTTATCGAAACCCTTTAGCTTTTAGCCTTACATCACTTTAAGGAGCTTCTTATTAGGTTCTTCAAAGCAATAAGAAGACACACACTGAGCTTCAGCTAGGGTGAAAAACAGTATTTGAGGCACTGTTAAATTAATTTCTAAGTTAAATGCAACGATTCCCCTAATAACTCGGGGGTGGAGGGGGAAGCCGTGGTTTAAAAGCACTCAGCTCACAAGAAGAGCATGGGATGCAGGTTTAACTTCCATGTACACTGGGATGCTCGCTCCCTTTGGGGAGCAGCTGTTTTATCCTGGGCCCAGCTTCTGACGTGAGCTGGCCTGTGCTAACAGGAGGTGTTTCAATCATGGCAGAGCTGCAGGCAGAGCCTCACGGCCTCCAGCTCCTGCAGCCGGAGGAAAGAGGTGTGGATGCACGGACAGGAGCTGCAAGTGCAGTGGGAGATGACCGCGGCTGTTACGTGCCCTGCCTGAACGAACACCTCAGCTAAGATGGGATCAAACCCGACCTTACTGTAACAGACAGGCCCCGAGCAAGGCCGTGGTGCAGAGCTCATCTTCCCCCTCTGCAGGGCAGCATGGCCAGGGCTCAGCGCGGTGCCCAGCTCCCTGCTGCAGCCTGATAGGGCCGGGCTCACCCTCACACCCACCGCACCCTCATCGCACCCACCGCGCCCCGACTCTGTCCCTCTGCGAGCCGCGGCTGCCGGTACCGCTGCCGCTAGAGGTCAGTGCCGGTCCGGAGCTGCAGGCAGCTGCCTGCGCCCAGCCCTGCACGGCAGAGCTGCTGCCGCTGCCTGCAGCTCCTGTCCTCTGCAGCTCCTCTCCTTGCAGCTCCTCTCTGCAGCTCTGCAGTCGCCTCCTTCCTCTCTCCAGGGCGCCTTGCCCTGCCTGTCTCTGCAGCAAACCCCGGGGCTGCAGAGCTCAGATGGGTCTTTGATGGCCCCTGCGCCCCGCCGTTGTCACCCCAACACTGTCACACCACTGCTGCCACCCTGCCTGCACCCAAGGGGTCACAGCGAGCAGAGCCTCCTCTAGGATGCACTGCAGGTGGATGTCTCCCTACAATCAGCCATTGGAATCATCTCCCCAGGGAAGTGGTGGACTTCCCAACATGGGACACTGTTAAGATTCAGCTGGACAGGGTGCTGGAACATTTAGTCCATGCTTTGCCTAGAAAAGTTGGACAAAATGATCCTTGCGGTCCCTTCCAACCCAATATTCTATGGTTCTATGTGGTACAACAGGCAAGAAGCAGGTTAGTTCTGCCTGACAGCCTCCAGAGCTCCATCACACATGTGGGCTGGCAGCAGGGACCCCACAACTCCTTCTAAGGCTGAAATGGCATTCCTGCCATTTTTGTCCTACTGTGTTGGTCACAACCAAACTCAGACCTATCAGAGAGTGAGTCAAAAAAGCCAAGAGCAGCTCTCTGTGAGCAAAACCTATTGGTGAAACCAGCTCACAGTGGAATGGTGAGAGAAAGCAAGAGAGGTGATGATAAATGTTGACAGCATGTGTGTGCTGTGGCTGAACCCAAGCTCCAACTGCTGCAGAGGCAGCTGGCTTCACTCGGTGCCATGCAGGGTGCAGAGGATGCACTGTGCCCTTCTGCCTCCCGCTATTGTATCCTGGGGCCATGGCCTCATTTCCAGCAGCAGCAGCTCCCTGTCCCCAGATGCCTGACCTTGGTTGTGCGCAGGCTTGTCTGTTGTTCAGTGGAAAATCAATGAAAGTTGTACAAATCTGGTGAAAGATGATGCACTCAGAGCTTCCCCTTCATGTCCCCCCCACCTCCCCATCTGTAAATCACTGCTGCTCAGGTTAGCACACGAGTCAGGAGAAGACACTGTAGGACATTAAATACAGCCCCCCAAACATCACAAGGTGCGCCAAGAGGGACAGACACATCATGGCAAGCATTTACTTAATGGTTAAGGATGGGTGAGAAGTTCTAATGAAACAGCACTTATCTGAGTGATAAAGTCTGCACTCTCCTCCTTCACGCATGAATCCTTCACCTCTCAACAACCTGGGGACCACACAGGGGTCAGTGTGATGGGATGAGTATTAGGAAGCACTGAAGCTCTCATTGTGCTTGTTGAGCTTTCAGCAGAGATGTCTAAATAATTCATTGCAAATCAGAAGCTTGCGTGTGCATGTGCAGGCCATCACACCTCATGGTCACCTCTTCTGATCTAATGAGTTTTCTTTTAGCATGACCTAAACTTACACTCTGTGGAAGAGCCCTAAGTCCAAGCCCAGCCCTGCTCTGCTATCAGCACCACTTGGTGCCAGGCGAGGAGCTGTTACAGCTCAGGGATGTGATGAACCCACCATACTGCACCCACTGTATGCTCCTGTCTGCCTGCCCTCGCAGGGACGAGGCAGGGCTCTTCCTCACCATGCACCCTCGGTCACTTTGTGCAGCACAGGTGCACAGTCAGAGATTTGAACCATCTGAGGGAAGAAAAGGATGTGGGATGACAAAATGATTCCACAATCCCCTATGGGCTGCCCTAAAGCGCATCCACATGCTGCTTGTGCACTGAAAGCTGATACACACAGAACAGCAGCAGAACCCAGCTGAGCATCATTCCAGGAACACTGCGCTCCCTGGAGCAGTTTTGGTTTAAGGGAAGGGGAATCATCAGACTGTCAGCTGACAGGGAGGATGCTACCATCTCCCTGTGCCTGTACGGCCGTGAGCATGGAACAGGCCGCTGCATCTGCGCTTCCCCGCTGTGCAAGAGGTGCAATGAATTGAGTCATCTGTGGAAGCAGAGCCCCAGCTGCTCTGGGTACCGCAGACAAAGGGCACAGGGGACCAGTGACCACATGAGCACCTTCCCCCAACCCCCCGAGTGTAGCTCCTGGGGAGCTCTGCTCGTCCCGCCGGTTCCCTCACCGTGCCCCGGTTGAACCGCATTCCCCCGAGCCGCGGTACCCGCCGGGAAGCCCTGGATCCCCAGGCCGGGTCCCGCTCTGCTCCGGGCCGGGCAGGAGGCGGCTGCGGAGGCCGCTTCAGCACCGCGGACAGCGGAGGGGACCCGCGGAGCCCCGATCCGGCGGTGCGGGGGGGAACCGGGAGAGCACCGGAGGGGATGAGCGGGGATAGGGACACTCGGAGGGGGATGAGCGGGGGGGGATGAACCGGGAGGGATGAACCGGGGGGGATGAGCCAGGGACAGGGACACTCGGAGGGGGATGAACCGGGGGGGATGAACGGGCCCCTGCTCCCCGGCCCCCGCCGCGCTCCGCAGGCGCCGGTCCCCGCCCGCCCGCGCCTCGCCCCGGCGGAGCTCCCCAGTTCCGGTCACGTTGCCGCCTGTTTACGGGCGGCGGGGCCGGGCCGGGCGAGGCGGGGCCGGCGCAGGCAGCGCGGGCAGCGCGGAGCCCTCCGCGGCCCCGGCCCCGCCGCATGACGCTCAGCGGGCACCCCCCGGGGCCCCTCCGCTCCCCACAGGTAAGGGCCCCGGGCGGGGCGCGGCGGGGCCGGGGGGGGGGAACGCGGGCAGGGCCGGCGGGGAGCGCCCCGGCCCCTCCCGTGCCCCCCGGGGCTGTCGGCAGAGGGGCCCCGCCGGGCATCGGGAGGAGCCGCTCCGAGATCCCCCTCGGGATCGGCCGCGTCGGGGGGGATGGATCCGGAGCTGCCGGGCCCGGTCCCGCTCCTGACGCAGAGCTGAGCCCGTTGCTCATCCCCCGGAGCCGCGGCACCCGCAGCCGGATGAGAAGCTCCAGCGTTGGCCGCTGGCACGCAGCTGTGCTCAGAGAACTGTGAGCAAACACAGGCATTTATGATCACCATTTGCACTGATTTTATCTTGAAATAGATACTGGTAGATAATGAATAGCAGAGAGAGCTCCGAGTGTAATTCCGCCTCTGCCGAGATCGGGGAAGGTTTCCCTCTGACTTTCCCAAGGCCAGGATTTCACCTCTAGTTTCTATTCCTGGCATTGCCACTACCTCTGTGACCTTCTGCGAGTTTCTTAGCTTCCTGCTGCCTTATTCCTCTTCCCTTTAAAGGCGCACTTGCTCCGTGGCGTTGTTGCAAAGTTTATGTTCGTGTTCTCTGAGATCATAAATTCTAAGCAGTATGGATTTCTAATGGGTATCAGTGTTTATCCCTGTGCATGTTTTAATGCGATGGAGAGGGGGTTGCTGGCAACCATAGCAGGATAAATTATTGACATGTTCCTCTGACTCCCAGTTAATTTGCTATTTATGGGGGAAAGTGAGTACATGGGTGAGGGCTGGATCCTGGCGTGACGATGTTTGTGCCAGGTTTTGTGTACAGGCTGCACCTGCCTTTCAAATGCATCATCAGGAACTGAGGGGTTTTAATCTGGATAAAAGTTGTGGGATTCTGATGGGCATTAAACAACAGGCTTTGGTCTTTGGTATAGTTTTGCCCTGGAAGCAAATACTCACGCAATCTGTCTGTGCAAGGGCAGTCGGCTCTTTGCAGACTTGTAGCTGAATCGGTGATTGTAGCTGTTTCAGGAGGCTGCTCCGGTCCTTTTAGTTCATGAAACACGAGTTCTCATAAACAGTCACTGTGCTTTGGCTCTTGTGTCTGGCACAAGCTGAAGGTTCCCGTCTTACTTCAACACATAGAAATAGGGTCATCAGCACTTGCTGGGTGCCTTGAAGCCCTCGACATGGGGAGCTTTGGCATGATGAGCTGGGAGACGCAGTGGCCCTGTAAAGCTTTAAGTCAGTCAGCAGCTAATCCCTATTAACTCCCAACACCTCCCGAGTGGTTGTGCTGTGTGAAATGACCACGGGCACGCACCAGACTAAAGGCTCAAACTGCTGCTGCAATCTCCAGTTGACTTGGGAAGCACTGGAGGAAAGAGATCAGAAGAGTTTGGATCTGAAACCCCTTGGGATAAGGGGTGGACACTGCCTCTGCTGCTGCCTCTGGCAGTGTTAGAGACCCTCAAACAGCAGCAGATGCTGGTGAAGCCTCAGGACCAAATTACAGCTCCATTAACAGCTCTCGGCTCTTGCATCATGACCTGTGTGTGGCACAGAGCGGTCTAATGGCCACGGTGTGGAACAGTTCGTTCCTCCCTTCACCTGTGGGCTGCGGGTGGTAAAGCAGCAGCAGCCTCTGGTCACTGTATGTGGCCCCCAAGCTCCTGATGGAAGGGGGCCCCAAGAGCCCCAAGACAGATCTGGAACTCCCCATTGCTCCTTTCCACGTGTCCGGCGCTGTCCCCTTTTGCTTTGGAAGGCAGCTCCTGCCTTCCCTCCATGTCCTGCTGCCTGCGGGAGCTTCCCTGCAGGCAAAGCGAGGTGCTCTCCCCTGCCATGACAGCTCCAACGTTCCTCCTGCTGCAAGCTGAGACCTGTTTCCTGAGGGAAGCAGTGGAAGCCACAGGACAGGCAAAGCTGCTCTGAACCCTCTAAGGATTTCCTGTAGCAATTTGGGAAACAGACTCCCCCTCTCCCCACACACAGGTAAATTATGCAGGCTTTTCATCTTCTAAAGCAGACAGCAAACACATCCCGATCCCAGATGTTTTTTCCTCTGACTTCCTTTACAGGTTGATATTTATCAACTTTTTTTTCCAAGAAAAACATGTTCATTGGTTAAAAAGGTAATTTCCTACTTAAAGGCAAGAGGCAAAGTTCAATGGAAAATTTGCAGCCATTTCTACTAAAGCCATTTCCACCAGGCAGAACAAAGTGCTTGAAAATAGCACTATGTGTCCCTGGGGCTTCGTCCAACCTACTTTCTTGTGCTTCCCAAGACGAGGTGCCACAGCTCCCATCATGAAGCTGCTCCAGAGCCCAGCACATGGCTCTTCCACAGCCCCACAGGGTGACAGAGGGTGTGTGCTGTAGCATGATTTGTGCTCCCAGCCTGTGGCAGGCTCTGGGTAACTTCCATCGCTTCCAACACCCCCTCACACCTTAGCAAACCCCCATCATTGCCATGTCTCTTGTCTGTTAATTACAATTCCTTGTCAGGAAGGGCTGGGGGACTTAAAGGCTTCAGAACCATCAGCTTGGCATTCAGAAGGAAATGAATGATTGGGAAGTTAAGTCTAGAGCTGGATTCTTCCCTCCCAGTTCAATTCTAAAGAGCCCAGCACGGAAGGGCTGCAGATCCCTGCCCAGAGCACCCAAGCACATTCCCCCAGGCAGGGCTCTCCAGGCTGGGTCAGGGCTGTTTTCACTTCCATGACGTTGTTCCACAGGGAAGCTTTAAGCCAGTATAAATCTTACCTCCTGCAACAATAGCCTTGGTTGAGAAGCAGGACCTTTGTATCTGCTGCTTTTGGGTATCACACCAGCCTTTCCCATGCTTACCCATCATGTTCATGGAGTGAATGTGTGGAATGTTTCATTCCTGAGCAGTAGAACCATCCCAGAGCTGAAAATGTCTTGGTTTGCCTCCAGAAATAAGCAGGAAGATGAAGACCTGGGTTTAAGGTTAGCACAGGTCGGAGAGGCTTTGGCAAGAACGCAGGGTGCTGCCAAGATCCCTTTCTGTGGAATGGATTTTAAGTGCAGCTTGATCCGATTTGGTGGCAGGAGCTGCCTCCGAGTGCAGTGTACAGCTGTGCTGCGGGAGCACTCCTGAGTTCTGAAATTCCTATGGAAAGGAAACTGAAATCAGGTGTGTGTGAAGGAGAGGATGAAGCAGCTTCCCAGGCACAGGACACGCTGCCCTCAGGCTTCCTGCCACATGGAATTCTTTAGCTTAGAAAAGTCCTTTAAGATCCGCAGGTCCAACCATTAACCCGGCGCTGCCAGGTTCTCTGTTTGCTGTCGTTTCTCCTCCCCCTGGGCTGGCTGCGGGCAGTGAGGATGGGTTCCACATCCACACAGGATGGTGTTTCCCAGGATTAAGGGTCCTTTCGGGGTTTATTTTTCCCTCCCTGGTGCAGCGGCTCAGGTAGGCAGCTCCTGTAGCCATCAACACGTGGTGATGGAGCCCAGCCCCGGCAACACAGGAAAACAGCAAAACTGCTGCCAGTGCTCCGGTCAGAGCGAGCATTCTGTGCTTCCCATGTGTAGGTCTGTCTCTGCAGCTACTGCTGTGTAATATATGACTTGCCAAGTGAGAGCCATCACCTCCAGTGCAGCTCCCAGCTGGGGACTGTGGGGAGCAGCCCTGTCCCACTGCAATCCTGCTCACTGAAGGAGCATTGCCTAAGGCCAAAGTCAACACAGAAAGGAGCCATTCCGATGGCAGGGTCCATGCAGCAGCATCTCCTTGCACAGCCCCTGAGCCCCTGCCCGGGTACAGGCAGGATGGAGCTGGGAAAGGCTGGGGGGCATTCCGAGGGGATCTGCTGGGCAGAGCTGCCTCTCCCTCAGTCACATCCCTATGGAAAGGGTAGAGCAGCATCACCCTGGCAAGGGCTCTGGGGACGGGGCTCACAACCTGCATGCTGCTGATCACGAGCCACCTCCGCTCCCCACAGGCCTGGACAGCGAATCTGGTTGCGATGGAGACCGTGTCCCTGGAGCACCAGATCCAGAGCGTGCACCGGCACATCGCCTTCCTGAAGAAGGAGCAGATGGAGCTGCTCCATGCCCTGCACCTGGAGATCCTCCGCTTGCAGAAGCACTGCTCAGGTGAGCGCTGGGGTGCTCGTGGCGTGTGGGAGCTGCATGCCCATGGAGCACGTTGGGTGGGGAAGCATCGAGGGCTGGTTGGCACCGGATGAGCACCATGCCCCTGGGAAGCATGGCCACACGCCTGCTGAGTGGCTCAGAGACCCCCGCAGATGGGGGGTGCACAGCAGCCAGCCCCCAGCACGGCCCCACTGCAGCAGTGCCACCTCCTCCCCTCCCAGCCTCCAGCTCACCATTGAAACTCATCCCAACTCGTGCCGTCGCCCACATCAATAATTCAGCCGTAGCTAATTGCTCCTTGTCTTCCAGCCTCTCACCCTCCCTGATTCCTGGGAAATGAAGGAGTATCTGCAGTGATACAATTGTCTGGTTTTCCCCATCCTTTCCAAGCTTTTGCTGTTCTGTTTCACTGTCTTACTGGCTTCATCTGTGGTCTCTCCAGATAGGGGAAACAGCAGAGGTTTCGTACCTGTGTCAGGGTAGGGGGTTCTGAGTCCCCAGGGGCAGAACTGAGCCTGTACATGGTGGGCTGTCAGTGATCTCTTCCTGTTGCGACCAGATGGCAGCAGTGTCTGAGCAGACAGGGCTGGCACCCTGCTCTGAGGTGTGTGGCTCTGCAAGGCCTTTCCTCCTGGGGCGATGGGGCAAAGCCCTGCTCAGTTTCAAGGTGAGCTTTGAATGATGGTACCCGTGGGGCT